>NC_049170.1:125517455-125824955 GCF_009769625.2 Cygnus olor
AAGAGAATGAAGTCAGCTATCAGTTAATTTTGCCAAGCTTGAACTCTTACATTACTTCTCACTAGGCCAAAAAGAATAGATTTACACAGTGTCACTGTGATACTGTAATTCAAGGTAATTTAAAATACTGCACTATTTTACTTTCACATATATCCATAATCACTTTGGAAAGCTAAAAAGAAAAATCATGCGTATGTTTCAGTTCCTAGAAATCAACTATTAAATGCATGTACTATAGCTAAATAGTTATAACAGCGATTATATTTTTAACTAGCTGGTACATTGTCTTCTTCCTTGCCATGAAATGCCATCTGTAATGTACAATGGCCTTGGCTTCACTTCTCAGTCTTTAATTCCTCCAGGCAACTGACACTGTGAAGTCATCTTCATGCTCTTCATACTAATGATCAGATAACATTGATCAGTTAACGTACTATGGTAACAGGGATCATCACTGCTTTTGTTGTTCACTGTGACTGGTATCATCTCTAAAACAAAATTTATTTACCTCTTTTCTTTCAAATTAATGACAGTTTTGTTTCATTTTGTTTAGATGAACGTATCAATTTTTCTTCCTGATGCTTGTGTCATAAACTTGCTGACAGTCTGCAAATTTTATGAAAGGTGTAAACAGAGCACACACACACACACACATATATATATTTATTTTTATTTTCTGAAAGCAAATCATCTAGATGGCAATTCTGCCCATATTGTAGCAGCATTTAATCCAAATGTCCAAACAAAGATGGTTACATGGATTTATTTTCATTTTACCTACACTAAAATGTATTCTAACATGTGGGATATGATGCTACCAAGAAGAATCTCCAAGGGGAAAACCATGCTTTTTTAGGGCCACCTTCCTCAGTGCAGTGCACCTCCTTATATAAAAAGCATACCTTTCCATTCACTTTAAGAATGTATTCCTAGCAAAAGATAACTGAGAACAACAATCACTCTTTTTAGAAAATATGTCTTTTATAACTAGATCAAAGCTAACAAACTTCCAAAATATATTAAAATATTGCTTAGAGTGAAGATATTACTAATTCTTTTCAATAATACATCTTGAAAAAATATAAAGGAAGCTCAGGGAACTTTAACAAGTGACAACTTTCTGAAACTTCAGTAAGTTATTTTAAACAGGTTTCTCACTTTCTTCCAGTTTGCTGAGTATTGGGATATTTGAATCATTTACCTTCTTTAACTGAATTATTTTGCACACTACAATCCAGATTTTGCGGTATCAACAGCTCATAATGAAACAGAGCCAATGCAGCACCAGGAAATAGCTCAAGCAAGAGAATAAACAGATTTGTTTCATTTTATGCAGATACTCCTTAGAAATCATGAAGAGGGTAAAGAAAATCCAGAACACTTATAAAATTTTACTAAAAAATGTTTGGATAAAATGCATTTCATATTTGTGAAGTTTTCCATACATTGTTGAAAGTTGAGGAGTAACAGTTGCCAAAACCTTAATTTCAGACATTTTTGCTGCACTTGACTTATTCCTATAAGGATTTTTCAAAGAACAGATTTAGAAAGTAGTCACTAGTCAGACTTTGAAAGTAGCAAGATAAAAAAAAAAAAAAAAAAGTCCACATCTTTTAACTGGGTTATCTGAGATAGTGTATCCTTCTATTTAGAAATACAATTAACATTCATGTTTAAACTTATTGATGATAAACGCTGGGAGAATGTCTATATTGTGCATACAAGTCTACAAAAGAAAATAATTTCACATGCAGAATGCCTTCTACCATGCTTATAAGAACAGAGTTCAATTCAGATGATTTTCACATTGGAAAGGATCTCACAATTTCATAATTCTACAGAGTCATATACCCATGTAGTGTATATGAATAAAAAAGGATTTTTCTATTGGAGAACTCCCAAGGGTAAGATAGAAACATTATAAGAGATACAGGTAAAATAACATACCCGACATATATGTGAAACTATCTTTACTCTTTTTAGCTTTCAGTGCTGAAGAGTGTAACACTTAGAATATCTGATTGGTTAATCTGCAAAGAAAAATGCGTAGTTTTCTCACAGCTTGAGGATTCTTAGAGTTTTGGAACTGAAATATCATCTTTGCATGATTTCTCTCAACTAGAAGGACTGTTTATTTTATGTGTATATATCATAAAAGTACGTGTACATTTTTGGTTCTTCAACATTCCCTAGAACAACATAAGGCTACCACTAAGAACATTCTTCAGTTTAAAGTGAAGTAAAAATGGAAAGAAATGAGCTCTGCAGTAATAAGGAAAACATGGAGATTGAAAAATATTTGTTACTTACTGCCATGTTTGCAAATGTCAAAGACCACTAGCACAAGGAGGTTATTTATTTATTTATTTGTTTGTTTGTTTGTTTATTTATTTATTTTCTGTTTAAAGACTTTATTTTTCAGGAGAAAAGACATGAAATATTTCCATGAAGATGTCAAGGGATGGGAGGACGGTCATTAATGACAGTGTTCAGAATAGGAAGAAGACAAGGCAGTCAGGAATGTTTGTAATGCTGCAGTGCAAACATGACTTGGAAAGCAGAGCAGTGAATACCGTAGAAATTGGGTGCATGAGTTAACTCCTTTTATGCTGCCCTGCACTCTTGCATTTTAAGTACCTTTTACGTCACTCTAGGAGAACTAGGGCATGATATGATGTGTGAACTCTGGAAGAGTTGTACAATCTAAGAACCAGCTCCAAAATATCTTCAAGGTGTTCTGGCATGGCTGAAAGCTCCTGCCTGGCAAATAAGAGTTCACAAAAGCTAGGCAAGTCCTTGGACTAAATAACTTCTCATCATCCAAGAGATCTGTTTGATTAGATATGCTAAAATATTGAACAGCAATAGTCAAAGACCAGAAAGGAAGGAAAGGGTGGGTTAGCAGATTTTACTCACAGTGTGCTTTTTTTTTTTTTTTGCCTTCTTTTAAAAGCCAGATAACAGTGACACGTGACACATGATCATTTCAGTTTTAATGTGAATTCTGGAACTCTGGCATTGGCAATCAACTCCTTTTCTGTCTAGTAGCTTTTATTATTAGACAGGTATCTCTTGTCGAGACCTTTGTATATGGGTTACAGCAGTGCTTTCATTAGCATACTTTCTGAGTACCTGTCAGTAATACTCTGGGAGACAAGAGTAGCATCTGCCACATGGTGTTGTTTGTTGGTTGTTTGTTTTTTTTCCTTATCATTTCCCCTAAGAGGAAATTATACATGAAGTAAAATTGTTTAAGCTAGTGGATTTTACTTCATCATAACTACATGCAACAATGTGCTTATGTTAAGCAAAGAAAGGTCAAAAAATGGTGGCTTTTAGTTTCTGCAGGAGTTCTTTTCACTGTCTGACATCAGAGCTGAAAACCCCTTGTCTCCTGCAAAGACTCTTAGCCTTTAGATGAAAAGCATCATTACAATTGACAGTCTGCCAACAACTTAAATAGGAGTATACCTGTTTAGTAGGACCCTACATTTTTTAATTTACTGATTTAATTAATTCTTGTTCTTCAGTTAATGATCATCCATTTATTTTTCAAAAAAAAAATATTCTATGAGGATTTTTTCCTTTTGATCAAAGCATCCAAAGAACTGGATATGCAGTGGTGTGGTGTGGTTTTACAACTATTCAGGGCTGTCTTTCACAGCTACTGGTCTGCTAGCTCACAGAATTTTTCCCCAAAAATATTGTTTTAAACTTGACATTCATTTTGGTTTCCTCTCCACTTTTTTGCCAGGAGATAAACATACCTCATAAACTGAAAAGGCTGAAAGAGCTACGGAAGGAAAAGGTTCTAAAACAATAAAGGTGAACATAGGAAGAAAATGGTAACTGAATAAATACAATCACATTCATCCTGCTTTTTGCACCTTTTTTTATGCCAAGCATTAGCATACTGCAGCCTACTGCTATTGGTTTACTTATGGTAACAACATCATTCTATGCAAATAAAGGTAGAAGACTCACTTTCAGCACAAAGTATTTACTGAAATCTATAAAGAAGGATTTCATGCTATTAAGACATTTGGATAGTTAGGTTGAAAAAGTAATGAATTTACAAAATTCAGAGCAAAACAACTGACCATTTTTTGTTATTGGATCCAGGGAATTGCAATGCTGAAGAAATATCGGGACAGAAAGACATTAGTCACCTTTCAGCTGGTAAAAGCTGAGCAATTTCCTAACAAAATAGGAAAGAAAAAGTGATAATGAAAAAATATAAGTTAATTTAAGAAGGTTGCTGTTCACAGGAAAGCAACAAAATATAAGCAGACCATGTGCAGTTAACTGTCTTCACTCTTCATCATTCTAAGTTTCATTATGTTTAACCAAAAATAAAATTCCAGCCTCCTGAATGTAGGCAGCACACTGGTGTCAGGAGAATTTATCTAGATGAAGACGTGCTCCTGTATCATTTCTGCTTCCTTCCTTCTTTCTTATCTTGCAGTCAGGTTGAGTAGGAAGTCTAAACACTGTGAAGCCTTTAGCATGAGCCCTGTTTAGAAAGAACTTCCACAATCAAAACACAGGTGGATCATATCTGCTCTACTATTCACATACCTCTTACTATACATATGAAAAATAAGGCAGAAGCACCAGATTTTCTTAGCATGATCCGAGAACTCTGTGACACTGTGTGACACCCCTTAACATGCATGTCATATGGCATCATTCCAACATCATAACAGGTATCTAATTAAAACTGTGAATCACCTAGATCTACTCTTTTCTCACTCCAAGTAGAGCCTCTTGCTTCTATGTTGAAGACAGGAATTATGTATTCGTTCTTCTATATCTCTGAAAATGTAACTTGGAGAACGAACAACGAAATACAAATATATCACAGCCACGTATAAAATTGTTTCAGAAGTCTTCTTTTCTTCCAAATATTTCAGTGCTTCATGAGTGTATAGTATTGACATACAGTTTAGACTTTGGAATACATTATTTTGGATAAATACTGCTATTTTATTACCACTGTCTGTGAACAATTTTGATACAGATCATTTAAATGAAAGATCCAGGAAAAATGAAGCAATAAAGACTTCATTGTTCTAGAACTTCAGGTTAGAGATATGTTATTCATATATGGGTATATATAACTGTAGTATTAGTATTGCTATAGATGAAATAATACCAAGATCAGAGAGCAACCCTCATTTCAGTTACATATAAGAAGTGATACTCCTATCAAAGTCTCAAGCCATGTTATAGCCCAGTAATACATGCATATTGTGAGTTTGTTCAGGACTGAAAAGTAGGTGGGCAGAGACATTTTTTCTGGCTGATATTCTAGATGTTAAGAGAGTGGGAAGACAAGAAGAGGAGACATAAGGGAAACATGACAGAAAAAAATCCCTAAACCACAGCTGGTATTTTTACCTTGTGTTCTGAGAGATGCCCAGATAGTAAACATGGAAACATGGCTCCAGGTGTTGCTTCCATAGCAAAATGAGAAACCATCTCTTAAGCATAGTTAGTGGTTCAGTATATTGTTGACATGCTGTTAGCCAGTTTGGATGCTCTCAGGCACACCTGCACACAGTTATCTGTAGGCTGCCTGCAAGCATTTCTGCAATTATTATACCTGCTGCCTAGGAGTTGTCTGTGTAGACTGGAGGCAAGCAGAACTGGAAATATGCCATGCTCAGGCTTCTCAGAGACTCCTCTTTAAGGGTGGTATTGACATAGCCAAACAGTCTGGTAACACGATCCTGAAAAAAAACTCCAACCCCCACCCTAGAGAAGAGTACTCTAGTTGCGTGCTGACTGCCAGAGATTTGGTGTAAATGATAAGGGATAAATAGATGGATAAAATAATCTGAAACAAGAGCAAATCGTCTTGTAAGACAAATTAACATGAAGCCAGAAGAGAAAAAGTGTGTGTGTAAATACTAGAAAGAGTGGTAGTTATACTGAGATACAAGAAACACTTCTTGTGACCTCCCAAAGCAGTGAGCAATAGTAATGTTTGGCTGTCATGAACAAACTCTGTACCTGTCTTATAATGTTCATATTGTGCAAATGTGTCCACAACTGTGCAAGGAAAGAAAGCTACATCCTCATCAGAGCAATGTTGCTTCAGAGCTGTGCAAGGCCTACAACCAGGTACACAAGATGTATCATGCCTTTCTCCAGCTCTGCTCCTGTTTGTGGGTTAGCAGAAGACAAAGGGATAGAGTATTCTGTCTTGTGATTTTAAGGCATGTAATCAATCTGCTTCTATTTACTGGATACACAAGTGCTCCCATGAGAGTGAACTGGGCTCCTTTGAGGAGTGTAACAAATAAACAAAATGGACTGGCTGTTTAATCAAGTAATTGCCCTAACGATGCCCTCCCAGGCACAAACATTGGTGGGTTTGAGAGACAGCTTCAATGTTGTTGACTTTTGATCATGTTACAAAGGCCATTTATTTACTCAGATTTCTTCTCCGAGAAGAGCTGAATGGGCACAGTTACTTCCTCTGATCATGGTGGAAGGTTTTTGACATTCTGGTGAGTTTGATTGTATTTTATTACTCTGTAGCTTTTATTTTCTTAGTTTACTTATAAAAATAGCTTCTTTTAAAATGTATCCTAACTCACTAATCAAATAGATTTATTTATTTATTTTTTTTAAGACATGTCTATAGTTGTTCTGGATTTAAGGATTTAGACCATAAGCAAGATTCCAAAGAAAAAGTAACTGGTAATTCAACAGGTTGTCTAATTTCAGGTCAGTATGGTATACAGAGGACCATATTTTCTGGAAATTGACTGAGCCAACATATATGTATCCAATCATATTCAACAACAGACCTGGAACACTCACTGGAGGAAAAAAAAGATAGATAGATAGACAGACAGACAGATAGATATACATATTTTATTATTTAATTATTATCTGTATTGATTTTATGTGGCAAGGTTGGGGGAGGGGGGAGGGGAACGACACTGCAGGTGTGGCCTCTGTAAGAAATGTCCAGAAGTTGCCCCAAGTTAGATCAGAGCCAGCTCCAGCTGGCTCTAAAAGGGACATGACGCTGGCCAGAGCCAAGCCAGGGAGCGATGCTGTTTGCACCTCTGGGACAGCAGATTTAAGAAAGGGAAAAAAAAAAAAAAAAAAGAAAAAAAAAAAAGAAAAAAAACCTGTTGTACTACATCAGCTGGGAGAGAGGGGTAAGAACCAGCCCTGCAGCCCCCAAGGTCAGTGCAGCAGGAGGGCAGGAGGTGCTCCAGGCATGCAGCAGCAGTTCCCCTGCGGCCTGTGGAGAGGCCCCTGGTGGAGCAGGCTGTCCCCCTGCAGCCCATGGGTCCCACGGTGGAGCAGATCTTCACGCTGCAGCCTGTGGAGGAGCCCCCGGTGGAGCAGGTGGATGTGGCCTGGAGGAGGCTGCGGCCCATGGAGAGCCCCCGCAGGAGCAGGCCCCGGGCCGGAGCTGCAGCGCGTGGAGAGGAGCCCACGCAGGAGCAGGGGGTCTGGGGGGAGCTGCTGCCCGTGGGGGACCCGTGCTGGAGCAGTTTGCTCCTGGGGGATGGACACTGTGGTACGGAGGCATGTGGGAGCAGTTCTTGAAGAGCTGCCGCCAGTGGGCAGCCCCCGCAGGCTCAGTTCTTGAAGGACGGCATCCCATGGGAGGGACCCCACGTGGAGCAGGGGCAGAGAGGGACCGTGAAGGAGCGGCGGAGATGAAGCGTTAGGGACTGACTGCAGCCCCCATTCCCCGTTCTCCTGGACCACTCGGGGTGAAGAGGTAGAAGAGGGTGGGTGGGGGGAAGATGTTTTTAATTTGCTTTTAGTTTCTCGCTACTCTAGTCTGTTAGTAATAGGTAATAAATTATATTAATCTCCCTACATTGAGTTTGTTTTGCCCATCGTATTTTCTCCCCCTCTTCCTTTGAGGAGGGGAGTGAGACAGTGGTTGTAGTGGAGTTTAGCTGTCCATGGGGGTGAAACCATGACATTTTCATACTGTGGTAAATAAAAGAACTTTCTTTCCAAGCTTCGGTTATCCTTTACTTTTTTTTTTTAAAAAAAAAAAAAAAAAAACAACGTTAATCACAAAGTAAGCAGTCCTCAGCAATTACTTATTGATAACACTGCCCCAGCAGAAATGTGAACCCAGAGAAATTAATGTTTCATACTAGTATAAACACCGCAGTCGTACATCACTTTTCCTTCCAATACTCTTTGGCCTCTGCAGCTGTAAAGATCAAAACTAGCTTTTTAAGACATAAAATTAGAAACTATAAGCAAGCTTTTAAAAGACATTGAAATGATTAATGAGTGAAGAGGCAGCTTAACAAGAAAGCCACCAAATTCTGCTCCCACAGAAGTTTCTGGTCCTTTTGGTGATCACTGCCTGTCTTACAATGGATTGCTGTTACAGTCTACATACAGAAGAAAGGGTACAACACCCCATCATAAAACGTTTGTTAAACTCCTCACACTGTTATCTTCTCCAGTTCATAGAAAACAAAAAAACCTACTCCTTTAGATAAGAGCAATGATATGAACAGCGATATTATCCCCAAAGCTCCTCAGAGAGTCAATGTCATTGTCCTCTTACTTGGACAGTGTGTTACATCTATTTTTTCTTTACCAGATTTTAAAGCAGCTGGTCTTAGTGGAACTGTTCAAATGATTAAAGTGGAAAACTGCTGAATATCTGGAGGAAGTGGGCACAATATGTCAGTAAGACCTGGGCCTAGAACTTTGTTAGCTCCTTGTAACATTTTCATCATTTCAGAGAAATATGATGGAATGTAGTGCCAAGCTATTTGTCTTACCCTACTGTCAGTCTTACTTCATTAGGATTGAGACCATGCTCACTTTCAGCTGCTGCTGTAGTGTTTTCCAGTGTGTAGCTATTGCCTTCTCATCTAATAGACTGTTGCATATGATTTAGTACTAGATGATGAATCTCTCTTCCTGGTAAATGGTTTAGCTAATGGTTCATCCAACTAGCTGAATGTAGATAGAGTCAGCAGGGCAGAACCATGGAAAACTATGTTATTTATTTATTTATTTGGATGATGTAGTAATGTATTAGTGATCGCATTCAGGACTTAAATAAATCATAATAGAATCCTTATTGCTGAAGTATTATTCACAAGTGCTTATGAGGGGAAATATAAACTTATATTGTCTTTAAATCTGGAATGAGGATAGCTTGTAGCAGAGTCCCAAAACTTGATCTCAACATTTTTTGTCAGATAACATGTTGCAAATAATGCTATCCAAACTATCTGCTTGTCATTGTTTGTGGGCAGTTTAAAACAAATACAAAAAAAAAAAAAAGAAGATTTACTGTACCTTTTGTAAGTGAAGATTTCTTCTGTGATTATCTACACAGACTAACACTGTATTGGAGGATCTGTTTTTGGCATAAGGATTTTAGTTATAGTCTCTTCTGCTTATCCTTAATGGTTGTCCAGCAAGGAATAAGTTAGGAATCCATTCTGCATATTTGCTGAAAGATTATGGGTGAAATCGAGTGGCTTTTCCAACATTCTCTCTTTTACTAAAACAAGTTGTAATGCATAAGCTGCTAATGAGGTCATACCGTAATTACTGTTATTTTCAGGCATTACAGGAACCACATTTCATTCTGTCCTTTTTGTAATTCATTTTGTGATGGTTTAGCTGTGAAGGCACTATGTCTGACCAAATTTCATGCAGGCATGGGAGAGTTATTAAAAAAAAAAAAAAAGCCACCATAAACTGTCATTTGTAGTAGGAAAACATGGTACACTGTCCTTCTGTCCTTTATGTATAGTACTTATTGCTTCCATCAAGGAGACTTCATGTCTAAATGATATATATTTCAGCTTCACTGTTTTTCTTAGTTTTGCTTATATTTACCTTTATTTTAGTACTTGCTGACTGTCCTATTCTGGCAAAAAGTCTTAAATGAAAATGTTGAGTCTAAGCATAATGGGTAAGTCTTCACATGAGATGACACCTATGTTTGTATTGCCAGGGGAAGTGCTAAAGAAGTGTATGATTATTGTTGCTTTTAATGGACTCCACTCCAGAGGTTAAGAGGTAACAGGATTTTATCCATTTATTTACTTTTTATTTCCAGAAGGGAGATTGCTAACCAACAAACAGACTGCCTTGTTCAACAACTTGGCACAAGCTTCAAGGTGCTATTCCAGCTGCATCTGATCGATCCTTACCATGAAGAATAGAGAGATGAAATAGGCTTTTTGGGATTATGAGTGTCTTTGTCTTCTTTCATTCCTACTAGATTACGTACACTGCCCTTCACACTGGCTAGTTTTCAGGCATGGAAAGACAAGGCATTTTATTGGAACTGTTTTTGTTATATAAGCAGAACAGAAAGACCTAGTAAGAAAAATAAGCAAATAGTGTATTTTCTTAAATTATCTTGACATGAGAATTTAGTTTATCCAAGAGAAGATTTTTTTTACTTACTTTTAAAAACACATCGCATTGAAGGCAGCAAAACTTAAGATATGTGATATGTGTCTGTTGTTCCCAGGACAATATGCTCAGTTGCAGCAATCTTTATCTAGGGGTCACTTGAGTTAGACAAAACAAAGGTGTTGTTTACCTTTCAAAAATTTTTTACTTTAAGACCCACTAATGAATCACATTCATTGCTCTCATTTATGCTTTCTGAAGACAGTTCAGAAGTCATGTTCTATAGAGTTAATACTATGCTTGGGCTCACAAATACGCAGAAGCAGTGCAAATTGGCACCACCATCATGTCTGCTAGGAAAAAGGCATGTTTGCATAGCATATATACATTTATTTACAGTCAACAAAACAATCACATGAGAAGTGTCCAGATAACTGGGCAGGATACTCAAAAAATACCTTTACATAATGAAACTGTGTCATACAGAAGTTAATTTCAAATAGGAGATAGGGTGAAGAAACTCTTTTTTGTCTTAATTAAATGCGTTTGCAGGACTGTTGAATGTCCTGAAGGCAAATCCAGAAATGCAACATAATTCTGAAAGCCTCCAGGAGCAACACTGAAGCCAGATAAGGAAGAAAGGTGTCTGAGGGTATCAGGATCTTTCAGGTGTAATTCTTCTCCACTGTATTTAGTTCAATAATTGTTCAACTTCCTATGTCTCACATATCACTATCATCTTCTCACAATATTCTTGGTTTTAATTTGTAGGCACATGTGTACTGCCTTCAGTCCTGTCTTCCCTGCCCGCAATGTCCCCAAAGCACAATGCACCACAATCTACTAGACCCACATTTTTGTACCTCCTAAGATTAGTATAATTATATTTCCAGCTTTTTGAATGGTACAATGTTAAAATGTCTTTTTTTCTAAGCCTCACTTAACCAAAAGGGTGTTCATCCATTGAGTTCACTGCTTCAGGATCAGACTATGATTTGTGAATGTGTTACATGGGTCCAATAACATTTGAGGTGCCACAGATATCAGTAAAAGATCTAACACATTTTGTCTGTTAGCTAATTGTCATTTAAAACTATGGTAGAATACTTACAGCTAAAAGTACTGTATACTATTTACTGTAGAAGAGGATATAATTAACAATTAATTTGTTACATGTAAGGTTACTTCATGATAACAAAATCTTACTACTAAAGGATTCCCAAGTTTCCAAAGAAATATGATTTATCCAATGGCATGATCCCGATACACTAATTTGTCTCAGAAGTTTTCTCTTACTCTGGGTAAGAACCAGTTTCCAGAGGGTGCCCTATATTCTTCAAGAAAACGGTCAGTACAATCGCATTGTGTCTCAAGATAGCAAGACTGACTTTGATATACTGCTAGGATGAGGAAATTCCAGAGTGTAGAGTCCAATACCGTGAATTAGAACTTTCTGAGTCATTGACTTTAGAGTCACTAACAGTTAACAGAAACACTTACAGATTAACTGGAAAAGATCATTCTTACTATTTTTATATTGCTATTTTATTGGTTATTATTTTGGTTATTGTTTTGTTTATTCTTACTAAAGGACTGTGTATATAGCCTTTTGCTGAAGTCCTAAAATGTCCATGTGTTTTCTAAGGCAAACTTGCTTACCAGAGAGAGACTCAATTCTAAAAGCTTGTGGAGGCAGTTTGGATTAAACCTGACCTTTGGATCAGGTTTAAAACACATTGATGAGGCCACATGTGAAGGCTTGTACTGCATTGTCCCCATTCTAGGATAATGAAAAATTTAAATCTCTAAGCCTCTTAATTTGTCACTTTTCACGTGATGTATGTTGGCTTTCACAAGAAAAAGTATCAGTAACAGAAATTTGTAGGCAATAAAAATAATTGCAGTTCAAGCAAGAATTTTAGAGTTATTCCTAGGGAAACATATCTCTGACCATTTAAATTTTGGCTCTAAACCATCTAGGTACTTTGCAAATTGTTAGAGTCTTTATGCACAGGGGCAATTTCAAATGAACCTATTTCCTCTGCTAAAACTTAAGAAAAATGTCTTGGCACAAAAATAAAAGTTGTTGACACTTACAGAAAAAAAAAATGTGAGTAGCTATTTGAAGTGATGAGTAATTTCTTATATATAAAAGGCTTACACTGCAGTTCCAGTCATTTTCTATGTTTTACCCTCCAATAGAGCTATTTACAATGGGGATGGTTCAGACATTCAGTGCAGATTAAATTAGTGTTCACCAGTTACTCTGGAGAAGTGAGCTATTTGCGTCTTCTCCAAAGTCATCCATCACTAACCTTGAACACTTAAACATTTCCTAGAGAGCTTAGCATTGTATCAAGTCTAATGCCCCACTTAAAAAGACAGAAACATATAAAATGTGATAAGCATAGCAGAAATACAGGGAACATGAGTAATATGTTGAACCCAGCTGAGATTTCCAGATACTACTGGACCACAAATGACCAAAACAAACAAGCAAACAAACAAACAAAAAAAAACACAGGATGGGGATGGTGTCTTTAACTTTCCCTTCCTTGTTGCAGTCCATTACTTTTCATCTTCCCGGTATTTCATTTTTAGCAATGTGTTCAATATTTATCAAGCAGATTAAGTTCTATGAAAACCAGTACTTTCTATGGATTTACAAGGCAGCTGTTAATTATTATTTTTTAATTCCTTGTATTACTTTCACAATCCAACTTAAGTATGACTGATAGTACACCAGCACATTGTAATCAGCTAGTCATTTTTATCATCTTCAATTTCTATAGAGATACAACCTAAGAAACCCATAAAATTCTTGAATCCCTGTAGTGTTGAATTCTAACGCCCTTGAACCTGCCAAGGAGACATTCATCTGCAGCCTAAAGCATAGGAGTTCCCAGTCCTCTTTTTGTTTGTTTGTTTAACTGCCTTTTGGTGAGCTAATCATATCTGTTTTTGGTTCAACCTTCACATCTTACAGGAAACTTGGAGACAACAGCTATATTTCCTAAAGGGATAAATGATTCTCAGTATTTTATATCAGAAAGAGGAGAGAAGTGTTACTGGTGAATCTGTTGTTTCTGTAGAATTCCCCGGTGATGTGTCACATATTGAGATCTGATAAAGTATATAGTTTTATTGTTAATAGGATTTGCTGTTAAAGTACATAGTTTAATTGTTAACAGGATTTTTCTCCTTTCTGCTTCTCCATGTGTTCTCCAAAACAGGTAGTATATACTGTCCAAAACAACAACTGGATTCCAGTTCCTTAACTTCCAAGAGTACTATCTTAAGTGATTTGCGATACTTGGCCTTTTTCACATTTTTAGAAGTAGATACAAGGATATTTGAAGATACAGTCTTGCTAGATGACAGTCACTTGGAGTGATGGAGTGATTTTTATATCTACCTTTTACCGGAGGCATTTCACAAGTCGCTTTGAAGAGTTGGGTCTTGATAATTGCAACATTTATTTTTTTTTTACGTGCTTTTCTTTGTGGTGGTTTTTGTTTGTTTTGTTTATCATTTTTTATTGCTTTAGAACATTTAACAATGTTTTGTACTCTAAACTTGGATTTGTACCTCCAGATAATGGTTTAGGTTTTCCTTTCCTTTTCTTTCCAATCATAACTAATAGATGAAGCCAGTTTAAAAAAAAAAAAAAAAAAAGATATGTTTATTCAGTTCTGTGCAAACAGTAGATATGCTAATTAACTTTTCCTCCTGGGGGAAAAAAATTGTTTTCATAACCATCCAAACATCGTTCTGTGGTCAGCTAGCAATTCCAGAGTTAAGCAGATATGTCTTTTTTTTCATGGAATAATGCAGAAGATATTTCAGAGAAGCTTAAGGTGTGCTTTTATAAACCTTTTACTATTTACATTTTGCAAATTATGCATGTTTACCACTGCATTGCATGAAAAGAGAAAGGAATAATCTCCATGAGAATAACTTACTCTCTGAATGGTAAACTGTTCAACTTTCTGTACTTTTTGTAGGTCAGTCAGAAAGTCTCTTGCAGAGGGTAGATTGCTGATACTCTTTTATTGCAATCTCACTGATATCAAACAGAATGGAGCTATACAAACTGATATTATGCTGTTAAAGAGAGATTTATTAAGTGACTATGTATGAGAAACAGGAAATTATATAGCTTCATAAATATCTAAGATTTTGTTACATGACTGGAACACTCTCTGAACCTTGCTTTCTTTGGTTCCACCCAGTGTTGCTTCTAGTGATCAGCTGGATAAATATTAGTACAAAACATAATTATTTCTATATTTTCTGTTCCATTTGAAAATGATTTTTCATCTTTCAAATGCTAACTTTACCAAAAATTTCCTATGGTGCTGGCACTATTTTTCAGACAATGAAAGCAATTCTCAGTGTTTGTGAAGTTAAAGAAAGGTCATTATTATTATGTGATTAGTGTCGGAGTGCAAACAATAAATAAGAAATCAAAGTTTGCATTTCATTTGAAGTTGTGAACAGTTTCTTATGGGAAATTTCATAGGGTAATTTTATTCATCTGTGCTTGTGTGACTCTATGCAGTTCAGAGAGTTTTATGGACACAAAAAAATCCCCATAAATAGTAAGGAACTACTACTCCTTTTTCTCTCCCTCCATCTGTTATTTATCACCTGAATAGGAAAACTTGGGAATAGTACATTCTCTTCATGATGGTGCTTCATAGGTATCCCAATAATGTTTTAATGTCTTCTTTATATTTAAGGAAAAAAAAAAGTTAAAAACAGTGCCCCCAACTTAATAATGAGACATTTAATTTGTTTAATTTGGCAATCAGTAGACATTCTGAGCTTGCAAGAAAAGTTGCTTGCTGCAGCTCACTGAGTGAGTAAAAGAGCAGGAAACGTTTTGCTTTTAAAATATGGGATAAAATACAGATCAAACAATATTTAGTACAATGCTAGTACTTTAGACTGAGACATGCCAGAAATGGTTCTTTTGAGCTGTCGTTAGGAAGGAGCCAGAATCCAGAAGCAGTGAGCTATGAGCAAAGAAGTTACCTGTGAGCAATACAAAGACTGTAAAGAAGGCAAGTACATTTAAAAGATAGCAGACATTGGGGTGAAATGACAGCTGGCCAGAACAGCTATCAGGAAAACTGTTTCTGTATTGTTTAACTCTCCATCCTTTTCCCAGCAAAGGGCAAGTAAGGGATGACTAGTTTCCAGAAAGAAAAAAGAAGAAGAAAAAATATATCTTCTGAATTTCAAAACTTAATCCATTTGCTTGGGATGCATAACATAAGCAAGGTTATACACGTCCACCCAGCAAGACTGCTTCTGACTGTAGCTGATATCAAATGCTGTCTGTAATAAAGGACATTGTGGTAGATAGATAGCTACCAAATAACATAGCTTTAGGAAAATTTTCTTTCTGTAGACATAAGGCTAAAGTTAGGCATCTGTTTTCAAGCAGAAGTTTTATTTACTAGTGGGTAGGCTTGGTCTTTTATTTGTTTTGTTTTGTTGTTGTTGAAGTTGTTTTGTTGTTGTTTCGTAGGTTTTTGTTGTTGTTGTTGTTGTTGCTGTTATTGTTATTATTTTGTATTTAAATCAGGAAGTCTTTCATCCATACTTCTCTTTTGAATTTTCCCAAGCTATTGACCACACTGGTACCCTGTAGTGAAAGCTCCACTGTCTGACAATTTGACTTGTATTTATTTTTATTGTTTTTGAGTTTTCTTTTATTTGCTTTCAAAGAATGACTTCTTCAGTGTGAATGGGAACTCATTTGGTTCTATCTGCCTCCATTTAGCTGTTCATTACTTTGAATCTCTAACTGAGTCTCTGCTATTTCTCTCCTTGCTAAATAAAGACATCCCAGGCTTTTTCAATTTTCATGTGGAATTTTTTTGGCACCTCTGTCATCTCTTATCAGGCACTTCTATTACTACAAAACTAAGGAACTGTATATTTAAACTAGAATTAAATTTTGTTCCTGGGTTCTTGCTTGTAAAATCAGACATAAAGATTCCCAGCTTTCTCAAATATTTACTCACAAATCTGTGTCCAGATTTTGTTGTTTGTTCACAGATTTCTTTCTTACTTTGTATCTTCTGTATCTGACAAACTCTACCCTGGGTTAAAATCTCCATTCCCATGCACAGCCTACCTTTGGGCAGATATTATCAGGATAAACCTGACCTCGGGATGAATTTTATCTGCCATTGGTGTTTGATAGGCAACATAGGTGTTTTATTGCTTTGTACCCTGAAGATTACCTGGAAGGTCTGTACAGTCATTGCTGCTTCTCCTGTCCTACCTCTACCAGCACAGCAGAGAAGGTAGTCAGTAAATAATTGCTGGAGCAGTTCTCCATTCTTGGAGAAAGGACATAGGTCTGGTTCTCACTAGATCTATCTGAATCTAGCCTTAGTCTGAACTAGATGGTGTGAAAATTTTTTGTTCTTATGTCTGTTCAGATCTGTATCAAATTTTTATATATTTTACAGGAAGTCTGTTAACATTAAGTTCAGGGGAGAAAAGTAAAAAGTTCATATGAACTTGATGGACAAGAAGGATGTCTGTGTGCATGTTGAAGAGCAGGAATTTTTAGCACCCTGAAACCCACCTCCTAGCAAAGTACTCCTCTGAGATGTGTACTGGCCTCCCTCAGCTGACTGGTAACTAAATTCATCGATTTTTTAGACCATGGGCCTCCAACATGTGCACAGGGCCACAGAGCAGGCCTCCCACACCCATTATTGGCTTACGTACAGTTCCTTGCATCTCCATCCAGCCACAGCACACTGATTTTTGGTTAATGTCTTTGGAGACATTAAGGAACAGAGCTTATCTGATGACCACACATATACTACTCTGATAAAAATAATAGACTATTACAGATCTTTGCAAAGGAGTAAGATGCCAAGAAGCCCTTTTCCCAAGTCTGATCTCACTCCTTTGTGAATCTCACCAGCACACCAACCACAATGTGGGGTGTTTCCCCACACTGCTTGCATATGGAAATGGAAAGAGTCTCCAAATGCTCCTTGTCTGCAAACTTCTCATGACTTTTTTTGTCATGTAGTCAGCTCAGTTTGGGGCACTTTCTAGATACTCCATTGGTCAGTGGGAACAGATTAGCAATTGAAAGATGATTCAAGGCCATTATCTATGGCTGTTGCCAGATATCCTGGAGATGGTAGCTGGCTAGAATGCAATAGAAGAAATTGAGCCACAGAAGTTTTACATAATCTCAGTATACAATCCAAAATGTAAGTCCTAAACCACAGTAGAGTTTTCAGGACAAAATTAAGGTTACAATTTAATACGTATGTAATCCACACTGCCTCAATGAGCGATGTTCCTTCTCAGTTCCTTCAGGACCAAATCCAAGTTTGTTCTAAAATGCTAAGCAGATTTTCCTTTGACCTAGTGCATGATGGATCCAGTCAGCAATGCTGAATACCACCCAGAAACTCTCAGCAAAGCAAATTTGTAAGAAGTACAGTGCTACAAATTCTCTTCAACATGAGTGACAGGGACAGCATTCTTGCAGCAAAGAAGAGGTGGACATGTTTCACTGCCTAGGCAATATTTTTTTTTTCTTTTCCCTAATGTCTGCCAAATCATTCAAAACAAAAGGAAGCAGCTGGCAGGACTTCAAAAGGCATTTTGTGGATGAAGTAACTCAAGCTGCACTACTTTACCTGGCTAAGCTCTTGGAGACCAACAAAGATAAAACATATAGCTTTCAGGTCAGCTGGGAACTTCTTTGCAAACCTGTAGATGGAAAATAGCCTGGTCATTGTAATGTAACAAGGTACTCAAAGACGATGAAACAGAAAGTCCTTTCATTTCGGATGCACATATCTTCAAGAGATAAATCAAAAGTGTGCTTTAGGTATGAGAAGGAATGTCATAGGACAAAAGAATACATACTCTGCATGGATTTGTCCTTGCTGTAAAATCTGGTTATCAGTCTCTTGTACATGTATTTAGACATCAGTTATTCTTAAATTTTGAAAATGTGAGCTTAAAAAACCAAATACCTACATAATTAAGAGCAGAGCTGGCCAGTTTATTTCCTCAGTGCAAAATTCTGAAATTTGATTTGATTGTGAGTTGGACAAAAAAGATATCCCTAAATGTTTTGAGGCAAAAGCTAGGTAGTTGTTAATGGACTAGATATGAATTGTGATGGTGGAAATACTGTTTGGTTCTGGTGGAATTTAATCATAAATTGTGGCTATGTGAATGCAGTAAAAATCATTCAGACTTAAAAAAAAAAAAAAAAAAGAAAAGAAAAAAAAAGGTGAACTAAAAATGCTTATGGTAGTTTGGCAATATGGCCTTTTGTTTATAGCAGTGTCTCAGGCCAAGCAAGGATTTAGAGGAAGAAGTCTAAAGTGGATATTATTGCAACTTCAGCAATGACGTAGGACACATCATGGGACAGTTATTGACTGGTGTAACAGGTTCAAATCCCAGAGCATAAATATGCTCTGGCCCTAATAAAAGCCAGCCAAGCAAACTGGTAAATCCCCGAAGGAGAAACTTCTATTTGATTGAGAAAGCTAATAAAACAAATCAATAGAAAATGTTTTGAGGCAGCAGGCAATAGTCAAATTGATAGTTACTCTTACTTTCTGCACATGTGCAAACATACCTATACATACACACATGCATAGTGCAACTATACACACATACACATGCACACACATTATCATTTCAATAACAATGTTGCAGGCCTAATAAAAGTCTCCTGTTACAAAGTCTGGAAATTAGGCCATCTGTAGTTGATTTCTACTAGATGATATTTCTGTAGAGAACTGACAAGATGAAGCTAGAAAATCAGTTAATCTAATTTATAAATTCTGCTGTGTCATATTTGTGATTACAAATATGCAAAATTAACCCAGAAGAGCATAACAGTGATGTAGCAGATCATTTTCCCATCACAATAAATGTTAACTCGCCCTGTACTGAGCATATTTCAAACTTTGTTTCACTCTTAGAAGGAATTTTGTCTTTCATTATGTTATCGTTAAATACCCCAAATCCACTTGGAAAAAATAGCATTTCCACCAGTCTTTTTTTCCGGAAAAACACTCCATAACTGAAGCTAAGAAGCTAGATATAACTAACACTGCCTCTCAACCAGCAGGCTGGGGAAGCTTTCACAGATTGCCCGTGTCTCTTAGGAATGAAATGAGTGAACTAAGGATCATAAAATTCTGTCTCAAACCTTTGCCCAAAACACATGTTCAGTCATATTCAGCAAACTGCCCCCAATATATAAGTAAATTCTTTAGATTTGGTAATAAATAGTAACCTTTTTGACTAGCTCCCCTAAAAAAAAAAAAAAAAAAAAAAAAAGCATGCTGAAAAATAACTGAGCAGAGCCTTTTGTTTGATAACCTTGCTTATAGGCTCTTTTAGCACCACATAAATCCTGCAGTTGTATAGTATTTGGCAGCATGAGTGTGAGAAGATGGCGGGGCTGGTACTGAGAAATATAGTATTAAGAAAGGCTTTATAAGATTTATAGAAGGAAAGGCTACGTGTCCTTCCCTAGTGGGAGAGAACAAGCTGTGTTGAGATGTTTAGCATCTTTCCCACTAGGCTTGGAAGTGTACTGTCGGGTCACTTTCATTCAGTCATTCCTCAGCTCTTTCTTGTGCACATCTCTACAGTCTCTGATGACTTAATTGAAATCCAAGAAGAGTCAAGTGTCAGGGACACTGACTTAAGGGTGTTTTACACTCCCTTAAATAGAGATTGAGTGCAGGGATTGAGAGTTGATTGAAATGAAAATGGAAAACTCTGCAGCTCTTAACATTTTTTTCAGGCACGTTTTTTCCAGGGTTGGCCTCCCTGGGCAAGCGAGAGGGTTTTAAAAGCAACATGCCATTCTGTCAATGCCAGAGATGTATTTCAGAGTCACGGGACAACCTGGTATGATACTGGGAAGTATTTGGTGAAGCTCACAGGACTGCACTACAGCAGGTGCAGGTTGGAAAGCAGGCATGACAGACAAGAGACATCGCATATCTGAGCCAAATCAGAATTGAAGACTTAGCGTTCGTTATTTATCATCAGCCTGTCAATATTAAGGTGGAAAAAGAAAAGTCATATGAGTTATTTTCACCCAACAGTGTGGGATGTCCTTTGGAGTGTTTTGGAGCAGGTCAAAACTCATATAAAACTGTTGCAATTGTCTGATTAACTTCTAGCCAAAAACTTTCACATAAAAAATTATAGATGAAAGTATACACATCTTCAGAAGGGAACAGTTACACAGACCAAGGGCAGCTGTTTACTTTGCACATGTGGCTGAAGCTTTCTTATGTTGTAATCAGCATTTAATTATGTGTTTTTGGAAAAAAGTCACATAAATATATCTGAAAGGCTTTCAAAAGATGTATGTTCTTTAGGTTTAGAAAGCGAGCAAGATTTAAAACTATTTTGATAAAGCAGGAAAGATTGGAATGTCTAAACATGGCTTAGATCTTTTTAAATGGGTGACTCCATCCATTCTAAACTTTTTGCAAAGAATTGGTGTGATCCCACTTCCACAATGGGGTTGATAGTATATATTGAGCATATTCAAAACATCTCTATCCTTTTTTTGCGTGGTATCCCCAGAATTAAGGACTCAACTGAAGTACAGAAACACTAGAATGAGGTAGCTGGAAAATCAAGCTCCTAGTTGTGTAAAGGTGACACTGATAGCCAAGGCAATAAATATTGTGCTAATGATTACGTGTGAGTTGTATATATGAATAAGTGTTTTTCAGAAAGGTTTGGCTTAGAAAGGGACAATGATCCCTCCAAAGTCCTATAAATCAGAAAATAGCTGTAGGTCAGCTTCTCTCCCAAAGTATCAGGAAAGGAAAACCATGTCTGTAAGGGCTGGGAAAAGAGAATATTTCTTTCTTTTATGGCCAGTGTTTGCTGAAGAATGTTGTTCCCCAGTATGAGGAACATTTTCTGTTTTATTTTTTGACAGCATTAGTTTATTTTTCTGTTATAAATCCAACCTTCCTGAAAAAGATACTGCTTGGTACATACAGCTACAACCAGTAAGCCTGATACCAGCAAAAGTTTTCAGTGAGAGAGTGACTATTGTAACTTTGATCTCCACTGGAGACTCTAAAAACAAACTCCTCAGGTTTCAATTTTACTGGCAGTCTGGCACTTCACTGCCATAAACACTAGGACAAAGAAAAAAGTTTTTTTTTTTATATGTCTGCATATAGAAGGATATTAATTATAAATAATGAGTTGAGACTGTCTGCAGTGCAGCTGTGGTTCTTTTAATGAATATTGTCTTCCAATGGCTGAAACAAAATGTCAAGTGTGGTGGAGATTTGCAATTGGAAAAGCTATGTAAGCTATTTATAATAGCAAATCAACTGTAAAAACATATTTGCTAAATGTTTCTGGCTTCTATAGTGCAGCTATACACTAGTACGCTAGACATTAGTAAAACATCTATCCTCATCAGTGGTAATACCTCCCAGAAGTGATGTACTTGCAGTTTACTTGGTGAAGATTAGATTTCCCTCTTCTGAAGCTGGAGAATGTCTTTGTATTGTCTATAAAGCTAAACCCAACAGTATCAACTGTAGCAATGTTTTTGAAGAAGTGCATTAGGGGCTGGTAGGCCTTGTTCTTTACCGAAGGATTTCCTGAAGGTGATATGAAGACGATCAGGATAAAATAGCTTTATGAAAGCTATCATTCAGAATTTCACTCGGACTAGGCAAACTCATCCAAAGTTATGCGGCTTCATGAAAGCTATCTTATTTCTACACATTTTCTGCCAGCTCAACCACAGTGCCTTAGGAACCAATGAGCACACCGGGATGCTACAGCACGGCGTTGGACCCCGCAGGCGAGGCTGGAATCCACAGGGTCTGCGAGGCAGTGCCGGCGATGCCCAAGGGTCCCCTCCAGCCCAGGGCTGTTGCATCAGGAAGGGCTGCATGTTTGGTGGGCGGGGGGGCTGCTGCTGCCCCAATTCACCTATGCGCACCTTGCCTCAACCCCTGGACAGGGGAGGCAGCACGGGCGGCGAGTGGAGGGGCTGGGAGTCCCATGGGGAGCAGGGAGCCATGTGTGAGAAGGGCTTTTTAGCTTGCTTAAGGAAATTCCCTTGCCAAGCACATGAACAAACAAACAAAGCGAAAACAAACAAAACAACAACAACAACAAAAAGAAAGCAGTGATGTTAGCATGTAGCTATTAACGGCCCAAACGAAAATCAGCTTAAAATAACATTTATTGCACGGACAAGTGAGGGGCTGGGAAGGGAAAGGGAACACTGAGGGAGCTTTAAGGAATTGGGAGAATTCATTTTCATTGTTGAGGAAATTAAATGCTTCTGCTTTTTTTTTTTTTTTCGTTTGTTTATTTGTTCTTTTCTCAGTAAGTCACCAACACATATTTTACGAAGTTAGCCACATCTCGACACTGTCTGTTGGAAAATATTTTTGTTTCGGAGCGGATAAAACATCAGGAGTGCAGTAAACAATTCAAACTTAGAACGGCAACAGATACAGTAAATCACATGTTGTTTGCGTGTCAGAGCAGGAATCCATGGAGCTGCGCTCCCAAAAGCAAGTTCACCTTGGGACAATTCCCCAGAGCATCTTCAGCTTTTGTAAGGTGCCTTTTATGGTTCATTGTATTTTGCATCTGACACGGGTTGCAGGGCTGGCTGGTAGGTAAACCTGGCCAGATTTTAGGTAGCTGGCTTGTGCCAAACTCAGGAGGTGAGTAAAGGCAAGGTGCCTGGCTTCCTCACCAATGGAGGGCAGTAGATGTGTGACTCCTTTGCTCCAGACCTGGTTCTGGAGGTGGTTCTCTCTCTCTGATGGTTATACAGAGAACCTGTGCCTTAAGGCAAGTGCAGTTTGATGTCCTTGCTCAGGCAATGTCAATCCATGGTTTTTGTGACTCAGTGTCCTTTTCTTCTGTGATCAGTGGTCACTGCTGGTGCACTAATTATCTCTTGGACTGACAGCAATCAGACAAAGGACACTAGTCAGCTGGAGAGATGGGTAGCTGTCTCATTTCTAGATGGTAAAGAGAATTAAAAGAAGCTGAAAAATCACATTCCTGTTTATGTTGTTTTTGATACTTCTCAGCTGAGTTCATAAACTCTGTTGCTGTAGCTGTTACAGCAACATTAGCTGGTTGCTTGTGGGATGGGAAGTGGCCCGCAGTCTGTATGAGAGGGATGTGGTCTCCTTTAAGATGTGGTTCACAAAATGGAAAACTTTGTGTAAAGGGAGTTGTCTCTGTTCTGCTCTTTTTTTTGAACAGGTGCCCACATTACAAGCACCACCACAATTGGCAGTATTAGCAGAGAGTTTAACAAATTGACTCATCCCAGCTATTCTTTCCAAATATCCTTTTCCTCTGCAATGTGACAGTTCTGCCCAGTGAGAATAGCTCAGTAAGATGGTGGCTGGCCTCCACTGTCACCTCTTCTGTGTGTAAAAGTATTTTAGTATTTGCCTCATTTTCTCTATTAGAAGACTTTATGTAGGCTAAAAGAATTTTTTCTTCCTTAAACTCCTTTCCTTTTTTGCATTTTGTCTCATAATAATTACAATGGGCTTACAGAGAGGCAGCTCATCCCAAAGTTTAAAATGGCCTAAGTTTGCCCATGAACTAAGATTGTGTCATGCCAAGAAGGGGCAAGGTGGGGAACAGTGCTGTGACGAAGGCAATTTAATACAGCCATATCTGTGTAAAGCAGAGACTAGGAGTAAGAACCTCAGAGTCTAAGCTTGTTTATTAATTATTAGAAAACTTTTTAAGAAAGCTGTACACTCAGGAAATGAAATAATTGTAAAAGAATAGCAGAAGAGTGATCTTTCCACAGCTCAGAGAACTGAGTCCTTTTTCACTGATTCTCACCCACACTGGAACTGGAAGTTTTATCCCAGTTTGCTTTCAGGGTGTTTTTGTTTTGTTTTGTTTTGTTTTGTTTGTTTGTTTGTTTGGTTTGCATTAATTCTAACGTAGAATTAGTTTTGTTTACTTTGAGCATAATATTTTTACAATTTGTTTTGAAATTAGCTACTATTTAAATGTCTATAAACATACTGGTTTAAGGGTGCTAGTCAGTAGATTCCTCCTGAATGATTGACAGACCAAAAAAAATCTTACCTGACTTTTCTGGATAGCTGACCACAAATACAAAAGTATCTTCTGCTTATTATGGCAGCAACCACTGCTAGTGGGACATCTTTATATGTGCTAATAGCCACATGTATCTGATGTATTACAGCTTTTCTTGCTTGCATGCTAGAGACAGGGAAGACCATTCATCTTCACATTTTCCTTACAGCAAATAAATTCTGCTCCATTTGTTCTATTTCCAAGCCTGTTGGTATACATGTTGCTGAGACACATGGGATTCGGTGTTGCTTGGGGGCTGTTGATGTCCTTCTTTATATCTTTTTTCAACAAACACAACAAGTGGTGTCACACAGATGACACTGCAGCTACAAAGAGACAAGCATGGGGAGTAGAAAACATGCTGGCTCAAAACGTCTGGTATACTACCTAAGAAGGAATGAACTGTCAGGAATTTGCCAGGTGCTGGTTCTACCTCCCATTGTAGCTATTGGCTTTTCTGCTGTTAAGGTGGTGTCCAGATTCATGTTGGACTTTCAGATTCAGAAATATTAGTAACAATGATGAATGTTTCTCCAATTCCCCTAAAGGCCAGGCACCAATGCTATTTTCTAGCTGGAAATGTATTTCACTTCAGGTTGAATTATTGCTAGTCATTCTGTCACAGATATGGAGGGCAGGTCTAATACAAATGAGCTTAGAGTGAACACATAGCAGTGATCCTATGGCAGTACTTTGAAGGTTTTCCTTTCTATTGATTCCTCAGGCAATACTCCTCTTGCTTGTATTGCATAGGAGATATCTCACTGACTTTACTGAATTTTAGTTTGCACCTTTCAGGACAATTCAAATAAAAATTGTATCTACTCATTAAAAAAAAAAAAAGTGCATCTAAGAATATTTTATCTTTGTTTTTCTTCATACAGATAACATACATTTCATAAATGTTAGCAAGTGTACATGACATTACGGCTTTGTGGTAAATGGATATTAGACACAAACACAGAGGTCACACAGCACCGGAAAAAACTGCCAGACATGGCTCTAGCCAGAGGAAGGAACCAGCTGATACTGAAAACAACTGCTGAAATCAGTATCTATACATATTTCAGGCATGAGGAGAATTCAGTCATGTGAAAGCAGTTGATGATGTGCTATTTTGGAGAAAAGGACATGAAGGACAAATTAAGGACAGAGAATTTACTGAAATTAGTTTGTTTGTTTTATTTTTGATAAAAAGATGTCAGCTAAACTTAGATCAAAATAAAACCCAAAATATCTTTGACAGAGTCGGAAGAGATCGGATGAGCTATACTCCCAAAATAAAGGTCTTGAAGCTAGTAGATGCCAAGCAGAGAAACAAACAAACAAACAAAAAAAAAAACATAAAATTATATGACTGCAGAAAAGGTGCCAACATACCTAGAGAGGTCATAATTTAGCTGTCTGGTTTCCAAGAATACACATTTGAGTAGCACATGGTTTCTTGTTTCAAGACAGGCATCAAAGTAGCCATTCTGATATATTAGCAGGCATGCAGACTGAGGATATCAATGAATGCAGCAGTCTTTCATGAGGTGTATTTCTCAAATGTGGTATGTTGATTAATATGCTAATCAAATGTGAACGTAAGAAGCAGCAGTGATTGTGGTCTTGTCTGCCTCCCAGATCCACCATTGCTGTAGCTGGCAGAGCACCCTGAGTACACACTGTTGAGACTGACAGAAGGAGTTTTTCTGGCATGGTCACACCACTTCCCTAAGTGATGTAAGTTAGGCCAATATAAGCTCTCCCCTTCTGGCAAAACTGTGTCCCCACCAGGAGTTCTGCAAACATAGCAATATCTGCTGGGGACATAATTTTTCACACCATGAGCTGACATAGCTATGTTGGCAAAACATTATAATTTAGAACAGGCCTAGGCAAAACACATTTATCACACCATCCTCAGCCATTTGTAAAGCATTAAAGAGTTCTAAATCCTTAACATTCTGATAACGGTTATATTTTACAGACAGAAATTCTGATTTCAGTAAGAGAGACTAGTATGTTACATTGATTGAAAATGTACTGCTTCCTAATTCATAGCTATTCTCATTGCTGAGGTGCCCTGTGTATTTGCTGATTGTACTGAAGGGAATTTATAAAAGAAGTAAATAAGCAAACATGGTTTAACTGCTTTATGGAGTCTGTTTTTCCCATCCTCAGATGATCTAGGCTGGAAGAACCGAGTGTACAACCACAGTTCTTGGTGCCACACAATCTAACCATGTGTGAGTCCTCCTTTTTGGAGTTGTGACCAGCAAGTGGATGTACTGAGCAAAAAAAATAAAAAAATAAAAAAATAATTAAAAAAAAGGATTTTTTTCAAAAGAAAAGGTTTTTACTCTAAGTAATCTTATCCAACTAAGCATATATTTTTTGAAACACAACCATAGTGACATTTGTGTGAAGTTTTAGTCAGGCACCTTCAGTCCAGAAAAAGTTCAGCTTATCTCCTTGCAGTCTCTAGGTTTCTCACCTCACCATTCATTCCTAGTTTCCACAGCCGATCATCACCAAGGAGGCAAACATGAATGTCTGCAGTCACCATTCCTCTTCTGCAGCAAAGACAGCCTGAGAGGTTACTAGCAACTTGCTGGAGGTTACATATGCTCGATGAGATGGGCCTGGAAGGGTTGTCTAGCCCATGTCAGCCAGAAAGACATGGGTAAGAAATTGGGTAAGAAATAACAGTCTTTAGTTAAGCTGGCTCATTTTAAGCAGCAATCCTAGCAACAGCTCAGCCAGAATATCAGGAGTGGGAGGGTAAGCATAACCTCTAGGAAGAGGGTGGTGACAAGTAGCTGGCTGAGGGCTGCATACGGAAACCAGTTCTAGTGGCACAACAGCAGCCAGAGAAGAAAACATGACTATATTCATGGTTAATACTCCTGGAGGCTTGCTACTGGCTTTATCTGGATAGAAATCCTTTACATTCCTCACTTGAAAACTGCCTAGAATGATGTAACAGCAGAGCAAGGGGTGGAATTTCTGATATTCATGGTGTATCTCATATCTTTAATACAAAAAGAAAAAGGGGGCGGGGGGGGGGGGGGGGGGGGGGAGGAGAGAAGGCAAGAAACTTTCTTAATCAAAAGGAATAAAAGAAAGGCAAATATAGGCATAATATCAAAAAGTGTCTGCCAGTAAAATCCATTAGCCTTGAAGTAATCTCCTAAGGGAACTGAAGACATTCCCATCACTCAGGATATTTAAAACTAGGTTACACAAAACACTAGGAAGTGTACAATGGGGGGACAATCCAGAAACAGCAGGGAGAGGGATTAAATAGTCATAATAAGCCTTTAACATAGATTCTGTGATTTCAGTGCCAAGAATTCACATGTCCCCCAGCTCTCTCTCTTCCCTACAGCTGCCATAATGGGAGATTATGAAATCACTGTAAATGTGGGCAATTAACTATTCTAATACAATTTAATAGTGTAATGGTGGTACATTATTCTTCCTCTTAGTCTCAACTAAGTCTCCTCTACAGTGGATTCAAGTTGCCTTTTTTCTACTTTAGTACAACTTTTACTCTATTACAGTTTTGAAGTGTAGTGACATAGTAAGACTACTTTGTGTTTCTGGTAATTAGCTTGAGTGATTTTGTTTTTAGTTTAAACAGTTCCTGCCCCCCACCCCAACCTTTCCCCCCCAACCTCCCCCTCGTCTTCCCAGTTACAAAGTGCCCGAGTTGTTTGTCTAAAGCTTTTAATTCTATGTTTAATCACTCATTACTATCCCGTATCCTTCTAAATCTGTAGTCTTTTGAGAGTGAAGAGCCAAGGGGCTCACCTCAGTGAGATCAGTAGGTAAAAGATGTACTTTGTGGCACAGAGATGAGTTAGTATTTTTTATCTCCATTCTATGAATGCTACGTCACTGCTGAAGTATTTAGATGTACAGTGTATTGCTTATAAATATTATCTAAAAAGAATTTATTGTTTCACAAATACTGGTGTTTGCTGTGATCTGTGATAATTTTTCCCATTTTTCTGCTGTGTCGAATTGATAGTGTGTCCTTAAGTCCAGACAACTGCTTGAATCATGTTCACATTGGAACAGGAGATACTCTGTCTAGTTTCACTGGGGGAAAAGCCAGCATGCTGTGGTATAGAAAGGTCCGACCAGTGGAGATAGCTCAGTGAAACCATGCTTCATGGTGTAAACAAAAGTAACTTGTAAGTAAAAATGAGTTGCAATTGACATAACCTTTGAAATCCTTTCAGTCTATGTGCTGATGGAATTTGTATGAAGAATTGTTTTCTGTGTGCACCTCTGAAAAGCCAAAGTCACACTGCAAAAGAATGAGGTTTCAATAACATGTTTTAGTCTGTGGTTTCTTTGTGTAATTTTGCTTGATAAATATTGTGCCTCTAGATATGCTGTTAGTCACTTTCGGTCTTTTGAATATCTAATGAATTCTTTAAGTAACACATGACATTTCACTTGAGTGTAAAAAGATCTCCAGGTAGCTGGGAATTCATAACTAGAATAAGAATCGTATACAGAAAAGTGTCGAAATCTGAAAAATTACAATTTATAAATGGCTTCTTGACAGAGAGGTTTTTACTGTTTTGTGAAGTTGCTGCTGCTAACGTGAATGATACATATAGCAGTGAGGAATGAATATAATGATAGCAAAGTGAAGTGGGCTTCATTTTCTTTTTTACACCCAAGAGTTGCTTACAGAAGCAGATTCTGTTTTGTACAATTGTTTTCAATGGCATTGGGCAGACTATCACTTGCAAAATCTTTAAATGGTACACGCACAAATCTAGACAAAGCCCTCACCATAATTTCATGATCCAGATTGAATTTTCAGTATGTAACATCATTAGAAATAAAGCTCTTATGCTTGGTAATTGATTTTTTCAATGTCTTGAGAATTAATTTTAACCGGGAAAGTTTATGGTAGCATTTTTACAAATGAAGTAAACAACTATATTGCACAGTAGGAACTGGAGCCTGACATACCTATCTATCTTCAGAGGACTCATTCTTCTCAAACCTCTTCAACTTTAACCTAGCTTTTTGGATGACAAAGCATTGTTCAAAGGTTGTGAGAAACTTATTTTATATTACTTGCCAATATTTTATTATTATTGATCTGACATACAAATAAAGGTCAGTGAATTTAGATCAAGGATGAATTTAGCCTTTAAACTCCATCTATAACAATATGATTACCAGGATTACCAGCCTTTTTTTTTTTTTTTTTTTTTTTTTCCCTTGGGTCTTAAAACTCAGTATAATTTGATATATTGGCAAGCATAGTTACTTTTGTTTTTAACTTTCTGCATCCTATTCTCTTGACAAAGAGAAAAGAGAACACACGGCTTATTGTTATCCTAGTAAATGTATAAGTGCCAGAGAATGCTCTCTGGCACTGAGGAGGCTGGCATAAAGCATCCCACCCACATCTAGCTGGCTGCATTATTTTCAGAACAGTGACCACCTGGAAACTGCCTGTCTGTGGACTGTGGCAGTTCTCAGTCTCTGCCCAGTAACTGTCGGGAGAATTCAAGCTGGCCCAGGCTGAAAGCACTGCAGGGACTGTTCTTACAATTTAACAGTATACATTTGTGTGTGTCACCGTATGCCATTTTTTCTGTGTTCAAAATGAATTATGAGCTTGCACCATGTGTTTAGGATTTGCTTTGACTCATTGAGTGAAAGATGACAGATACATCTAAAACTCTTTTTCTTTTTTTGTTCTCTTGGTATTCTAAAAAAAAACCTCTTGAAGATTAAAAAAAAAGCCAAAACACACAGGTGTTCCTTGGCAACATGCTCAGTGTATAAAAATAATTACAAAGAGACATACAGTCATAACTTCTCCATTGAGGTAAGTGACAAAGCTGCAAACGAGTCGACAGAAGGACAGTATTTTTTTGTAATGTAAATAGGTTGTTCTGTGTCTGTTCAGATTCTCAGGAATGGAAGCAGAGCATTTTCTACTAGTCTTAATAAAATGGAGTCTTTCTTTCCCCAGACAGTTGCTAGAGAGCATAAATCAATCCTCAACAGCAGTTAGAGTTATCCAAAATTCTCTCCTCTGAATGAATTTAATTTTTTTCCAGAGAATTTAATAAATATTGACACTTGAGAAAATATATTGTATCTCACTGTTATTTGTGTTCCCTAAGACCCACTTCACCCTTTGCACCATTGCAGTGATTCAAGCACTACATGAAGATTTTGTGGTAACTAGGAATCCCTCCTCACTTGGAGAAACCTTGCTGCCCATGGTCCTCTGCCACACCTGTAGCTCTGGAAACAGCCCCCACTAATATCACTATTACTGTAATACCATTGCAATGGTGTAGTAACTTACTTAGGGAAACATATGCTTCTGTTGTGCTAGTCAGGATCAGGCCTAAATTCTAGTGACATGAACTTTAATGGTTTCCAAATAGTTTGCTGGTTTCTCTTTTAAATGAAATGTAATTTAGCTAAGCTATTTGATATTGTAATCGTAGATGTGATAATAAAGTAATTCTAGCTTAAAACTCTACCATGAAGGCCAGAATTTTCTCTTGGTTTTAATATAAATGCTAAGACAAAAGCAGACACACCTTGTATGTCTTCTGGAGAAGAGCCCTACCGTTGGCATCACTGTATGAATCCTCGGGAATCGCCATAAGTTCAGGTGGCTCCAGGGTACGATGAAGAACCTGTCCAGGCACATATTTGTTTCAGTTGGATGGTTTTGCTTACAAAGCTGGGATCCCAAAACATCCATCTGGAAAGCATACCAAAAGTTTAAGGAAGCATAAACAGTATCCTGATAATTCTGGGAGAAACTGTCTAAGGAAATTTGGTAGGACTCCAGCTCATGTTTGTATTTCTTAACCCCTTTTGTTTAAAATGCTGGCTGGTTGACTAGGCAAGAAAGAGTCAGCCGAGGTATCCTAAGAAATTTCCTAGATATTTAATCTGTGTCACCCAATCAGATAACAAACCAATGAACTCAGCTGAGGAAATAAGATACTAATAAAAGTGGGTAAAATAACAGAATGAAGAAACTGGCTTTTAATCATAGAAAGTCTGATGAAAACTTACGAAGCTTGTGGAGAGTAACTGGATGGGCCATATTTGCATATGAAAGACCTTCTAACTGCATGTGCCAGTATGGTGATAAAAAAAACTCTTCCATTGCAGGGAATCTTCATCTGGAAGAAGTTGCTTGTGGTGCCCAACTGAGTAAGGCTACTTTGAGCACAATGTATTTCCTGTTCATATTACGTAGCCAGCTCCTCATATATGTGGATTTTAGCATGACAGGATAACCTTGACAGGACTGTGCAAAGAACAGGCCCAATATGAGGAATATGAAAGGTGCATGAGGCTGCTTCTGTGCTTATGTCCCTGGCTGTCCTCTCCTTCAATCTAAACACAGAGTACATCTTGTCCCAGCAGCCTCGGTGTCTGGGAGCTAAGAATCAACCCACTACATCTCTTGCTGAGTATTCTTAGGAGTGGTTGGTCAGCCCAGACTATCATCATACTTTATTTTTGTTCTGCCACACTTGCACAAAACAGTTATCCACAATAGGACTTATATATTTGTACATATGTCTGTAAAAATGTGTCCTTCAGTTAGTTTTTTAACATTGAGGATGTGAAAAGATGCTAAACCTGTTGCTGTGTTTTAGCTGTGTTACCTGTGGAATATGTAACTGAAGTGTTAAAAATGTATTTTCCTTCCCCATAAAAAGATATAAATTTGAATAGTTTAAGAGCAGAGTTATACTGGAAAAGGTGTCATTTTCATATACATTATTCTTGGAGTAAAAGTCCTCTTCAAGCAAGGTGATTATCAGCTTTATTTTATTTTTGTAAAACTTCTATGCATACAAAAGAGTTGAGGATATAATACTAAGGTTTTTATGTAGTCTGATTGTCATCCATTTTCTAAAATAATATTTTTAATATAGATAATGAAAATACTTGTTTCACTGAAATCAGTGGGAAAATTTCTATGGCTTTTAAACTGAGCTGTGGCTTAGATCCTTTTTGTGCTTTGAATGTTTTTCATACTGCATTACTGCACTAAGTTTAAGAAGGCTCCTAATGTTTTCTGGTTGAGCATATATTTATTTATATACATGTATGTGTGTCTTTGCAGAAACAGTCTCTAAGAGAGTTGTGTTTGCTTTTTCAGAGAGCGCCGTTAAAATGTCAATGTTTGACAGTGTATGCCATGGAGCTATTTCAGTTGTGTCTGATTTCAACAGCTGGAGGCATCTGTAGCATCTTAATAGCACTACCTGAGCAACCCTCAGTAAATAAATGCCAGATTCACAATCCAGCTTAGGTGCCATTTTATATTACTTAGTTATCAATTAACAATTTATTTGTGCTATTCAGTGAAAAGGCTTTACGCACAAGGGTGAGGATTTTTGTATCATGACACTGATTTACCTCCGCTCCCAGCGATGCTGATGAGAGCATTACTGATGACTTCAGAGGAGCAGGGTTCAGCAGTGCTGCTCATCTAAGTCGCATCCTACAATTTGCTTATTTCTATATATTCCAAAAGAAAAAAAAATGCCTTGACCTACAGATAACTTTCTTTTGCTTAATTTGCCAGGTGGTCAATGTCACATGTTTAACTTGAGAACTGTAAATAACAGTCTCTTTAACAGCTAACATTTTCACCAGCAACACAGTTACTGAGATTAGACAGCTGATTGCTGCCGCTGTAGAGCTAAGTCCTTAAATATTATCAAACTAATACCCTTGTATGGTCACACTGGCTACAGATTAGTGAAAGCCGTAATCCTGTTTAATTTAACACAGTCCTAGGGATTTTCCTCTATAAAGAATTTGGTCACATGCATGCTGCATAATATTTTGCATAGTTCTTAAATACACAGCTCCTCTCTAGGAGCAAGGCTGTCTGCCAGTTTTAATGGCACTTATTAAATCCCATTGTACACCACTCCATGGTCCAGATGCAGGTATCTGCTGGAAAAGGCTCTGTGGTTGGTTAAGAATTTGTTGTGGCTCTGAGCTATGCCACAGCTCATTCTCTCAAGTCCTCTGCTTCACCCTTGTCCAAGGAGGTTATCCCTCAGCAAAGTTAAGATGACGAGGGGCTACAATTAATTTTACCCACAGCACAGTCCAGCCAAGTCTCTGTCGTCTAAGAACTCAGATGTATAAAAACAGACTGTGCTTGAGCTGTCATGGATTCTGGGGTCTGTGGTTAAGCAACTCACTTCTGAGTCATTGAAAAGGCGTGATTTTTATGTCTGAGCACAGTTAAGCCCCTTTGCCTTCAACACTATGAGATATCTTTGACACAGAGGCAGATTAGACTTGTAGAATTAGGGCTATCCTCTGTCCAATCTTTCTTCTCTCTCTTTTTTTTTTTTTTTTTTTTTCTCCCATGTAGAAATATTGTCTGAATGGCAAAAGGGGACTTGGTCCTCTGTCAAGGTCTTTTTTCTAACACCATTGCTTATCTTGGCCCAGCTGTAGACCAAGGACAACAGCCTCAGCATGTCACCGGTACATTGCAGACCTTGCAGGGCATGTGTGGGTATGGCTCTGCTGGAGACCCCAGGCAGATGTACAGGAGTCTGGAGGACACAGACGTACAGAAAGTAACCCACATGGCCAGCTGTGTATTCAGACCATGAAAGTCAAATCCCAAAAGGCTGAAATGGCAGGATGCTCTGTCATCTACTCAGAAACCACATTTCTGAGCAGAGTGTTGTTGGTCCAGCTGATCTTTCAGGGATCCCAGTTCAAGTTTATTTCTGTTGTACAATGCTTAGAGTATTTTATAGGATTTCAGTGTTCATTGCAGAGAAATGTTGGTGAAATTTTGATCAAGAGTTTGAGTGGGTACCGAAGCACTTCAAACAGGAAGCAATCTTCTACCTTCCTTTTCCTGATCATTTCCAGGAACTATTTTGTGTTAAGGTAATCTTATGCATGTTGGGACAAGTATGTGGCCTGGGCAATTTCCATGAGTGGCCCTGCTCTCCTCAAGAGTGCTTTGTAGACAGCAGCCATAGACGCTTCACCTTCCCTAGCACCATGCTGGAGGTAGAAGCCTTCCCCTCCAGGAATCAGAGAGAATGGTTCCGGTTGATTAGTTTTCCACTTGTTATTTTCAATAACTTAGGCACCACCTGAATGACTGTTGGCTTAACGCATACAATAATAATTAGCATTATTACTACTATTACTGTTAATAATAAAATAGGGCTTCTTCCAAAACCACCTAAGGAGCAAGCTAAGGTAAGCTTCATTTTGCTAGGTGTTCTGCAACTTTGGGCTGTGGTCCAGAAGCACAATAAATCCTGCTTCAGGGCTCCCACTACTGGATCAAAAGCACCAAAGCCACATGAGGCAAAATGCTGACACGGTATGAATTCTGCAAATTCAACTATATTTTTAAATGTTGGTAATTTAGCTTTATATTAGTTGGCTTTATGCCAGCTTCAGTATCATCTTCCCCCAGCCATCCAACTTTGCACCAAATCAACAGCAGTCTGTTGTCTCAGCACAGGCACAGAGTCAGCATAAATCCCAGATCACGTGCTCCTAAAGCATGGTTCTATGACCTCTTCTGGGTCAAATCTTTGCTGCTTACAGATCTGGTGTTAGTTTTCATGGCAACATGGTCTCGGAAGATCTGGTGGTTTTGTCCTGAAGAGCTTGCTAACTATGGAGACAAGAGAGCTCTCAGAGAAAAGGTTTAATGCAAAACTGAAATGGAGAGTAAGATTACAGAAAAACTCATTAGTAATTTTTGGTAGGGCAGTGAAGAAGGAGTGAAAGAATGTAAACAACACAAAATGGAAAGGAGAGACAGGACACAGAAAAGCCTGGAGAAATAAGAAAAGGGAGGTGGAAAGGGAAGTTGTTAAAAGACTTGGCTGAAAAAGAAGAGAGGGAAGAAAAATCAAATAGAAGGGAACTGGAAAGCTTGGCAATAACTATGGAAAGTTGCTGAACAGTGCATAGTCTCTGCTTGGGCTGCTTGTGCTTCTCACCATGTTTGGCTACAGCTTTTTGGCTTCTCTCTGGATTTCTCCTAATGTGTTGCTGGAAGAGGACCCAAAAGGCACTCCTACTCACAGGTAGAAGAGGTACCTCTCTGAGCCACATCCAGAGCTGTAGTCCCTCCTTGGATCTGCTTTTCTTGTTGGTCTTTGCTGATTCTTACAAGTGCTTTTCTAGTATGGTGGAGATGGGGAAGACATAAAGATCAGCAGCTGCTTGAAATACTTGCTCATCACAAAAGGATGAGCTACTCAATCTTCTAAAACTGACACCTTAGCAGAAACACAGAACTTGGTGACATTTAGCTCTGGTTACACATATTTACATGTGTAGTTAAGACGTTAAATTTACTGCACTCAGTCATGCATAGCAGAGTTTGGTGTATTTACTGTATGTTTTCACGTCATACATCTTTAGTCAGACTGGAGTTTGGACTTGCTTAATTTTTTTCCACTGATAGTTCCTGCATGCAGATTAGAAGAATTGTTATTGCTTTGGCTTATCTAGTGTCACACAATGAAGAAATTATTGGCAGTAACAATTATTATTGTACTCTCCAGCTCCTTCAATCTGATTATAAAAGTTTGGATTAGTGACGTGTTTTGGCTGCTGTGTCAAGATCCAGCATTAGTCTTTTCTTCAGTATTTCATGTGAAAACTAGAAGGCAGTGATGTGTGTATGAATATGCATACTGAAAGCTGTTATAATAAGTAAGGTTATTCTGCATGGATATGGTATCATCTGATATCTGGATTACTAGGTACCGTGGTACAGCTTTGTAGTCTGCAATAGTGATCTTCTGCCCTATTCTGGGCTTCTCTGCCTTTACCTTCTTCCATCACCTTCTGCCCCTGATAGGAGGTCTGGTTGCGCCCACAGCTGCAGCTTTCCAGAAGTGGGGAGAGACACACTCTGCAAGCAGACTGTTATCTTCCCAGGGCTTGTTCCTGGGGGCATTGTAACAAACATGAGGTGTGCGGGTTGCAAAAGCAGCATTTGAAGACCACAGTAACACCTTGTCTTCTCTAAATGAAACCCCTTGTTGCTGTTTAAAGCATTGTGATATAATTCTGGATATCTATGTTAGAAGAGTTTCAAGTATTGCAGTCTATATCTACTAGAGGCCACATTTTCCTGCATACTTTTTTTTTTTTTTTCTCTTGTTGACCTGCTGATGTTTGCATAACTTTTAATTAGTTTAGGCCTGCTGACCGCATTTCGCAAGAAAAAACTTCCAGCGGTGGCTCAGCATTTTCACTTGACATTTTTTAGTTTGTAAAACTTGTATAACCACAAAATGCTGAGGTGATACACATCATACAAGGAAAATGTGGCTCTTGAATTGTCCTCGCAAGCAAACTGAGGGATGGGATTGAGGGGAAAGGGGAGGAAGGAAGAAAGGATGTGTCAAACAAATCGCTGTATAGTGTATAGTTACCACAGTTTCAATATCTCCAATTTACTAGAACGAAAAGAATGGTAGAGATCTAATTAAGAAAAACCTCAAAGTATTTTTGAGTCATTCTAAAAATCTGAGCTAAGTAGATCCAAAAAGAAAAATCTTTTAATAAGTAAATAAAAGGTGATTTGCTATGTATGTTTCTAAACGTATAGAATACTGCAGTGCAGATGTCTTCTGAACTTGCAAACTATTAAAAAGATCTCTAGTCATATTATTTCTTCTTTTCTGGTTTTGAAAATGCCTCAGTACATAAACGTCTACATTAAAAAAAGCATCTGTTTTACTGATAACAGTAACAACGTATTTGTTGCAACTAATGTGAGCTGAATGCTCCATGATTTTATTTTTTCTGTACACTGAAGTAAATTATGAAATTATATCCCTTGCAATATATGCGGTTTATTATGCGAGTCTAAATACTACTTTTACAACCCTTCTTCTATCAGAAACTAAACAAAAACTGCAAAAGGTTAAAACCAAAGGAGATCTGCAAATTAAGAATAAATGCAGAATAAACTACTGTGATCGGGTTATCTGTCACTATGATATATATATACACACACATATATATTGCTTTCCTCAAGATTTACATGGCTTTAGGGAAATGCCTACCCCCCTTCCTTTTTGTTTTTGAGGAACTTGTTTTATGCTATGGCCCTTTACCTTCACTAAGCTCCAGTGAGAGTTTTCAGAGCTGTGGACCAGAATGTATAATTCTGCTGGCTTCCTCCCCTCATCTCCCCCCGCCTCCTGGGACTTTAGCGTTGTCTTAGAGAAAGCCTCTTTCATGAAATAAATCAAGCTTAGCTTCAAATGCATATCAAAACGTGCTCGCAGAGCTGGCAGCACTCATAAAGTGGCCCATGGGTGCCGGGGCAATGACAGTGCCGTCGGAGGGAGGACAGGTGATGCCTCGGCCTCCTGCACCACTGCACTGTGCTACCCTTGAGGGAGGACAGCAAAAGGCCAGCAAAAACATCTGGTCTTCACAGATTTGAAAAGAAAAACTTTTCTTTTACGTAAGAATACAAATTGGCAAACGTATTTCTTTACAAACACCCTTGTAAGAGGGTGTCACCCACCACATATATTATGTCCCTGAACCAAGCTAAATTGAAGCCAGATATATATTTCTCTTTGATGACTCCATCACGGTTTGTTTTAACTCCTCTCCCCAGTCCTTTATCCTCTTAAAAGATACATGTGTAGACAAAGGAGCAGTCTCAAACCAACGCAAAGTAACAGCAGCCAAACAAGCAGCTTTAAAGTGAAAAATCCAGCTTTGTAACACTCTCTTCCCACAAACAATTTCCTTTTCCAGTTATACTTTTCCCCTCCTAAAACAATTTCTTTGGAAGAGGTAGAATAGACAGGGGGGTGAACAGACTTTGAGTATCTATATACACTCTGAAATCAGAAAAATTTATCTAAAATGTTCCAGGCATCTCTCAGGTGCACAAATGATCATGTAAAGCACCTCCAATTTGCTTGCTTACATGCCCAAGCCAGTAGCTCAGAGAGTCTGGGCACCTATGTGTGCATGCCTGTCAGCCAGTGGTGTTCAGCAGTGAAGAGCTCGAGTAGTGTGCAGTTGTTTGATAGCATGGTTAGTATTAATGAAAGCATTAATGAGTATTAATGGGATATACCATTACTTAGAAAATGCATGTTACTCTCCATTACCTCTTACTGGATTTATATTTCCTTTCAAAATCACCCTACCAGCTTATCTATATTAGGCATGTACTGTCATGTCTAAGAATCAAAAACTGTTTTGAGTTATACTTTGATATGCTGGACTTGGTGAAAATATATCAGATACCCTCATCTGTGGCCAAACTTAACCTTGCTTTTACAATTTCTCCCAAAGATGTCATCATTTCTTTAGAGGGAGATAAATGGTTATAATGGCCCCTTATAAGATCAGGAAGACTGGATGAATTGGGAGAAAATGCACTTCCTCACCAATTCCCATCTCCATAGAAACTCTGTGACTCTGCTCTGTCTTCTGCCTATACAGATTAGGCAACACAGTTTTCCAATAATAGACAGCAAAGTCTGACGCCTGCATTGTCTCTCAGGGGGGTATCACGAAGAGCAGAATTTAAGTACAAAAAGAGGACCTTGCCAAGTGCTCAGCCCTGCCTCCCCCAACTTCCAAATTCTTCCTGTTGCTATTCAGGTTCCTAAGAAAATTTCTCATGAGAATCATCAGCATTTTCTGCCAGGGTACCCACAACTCTGATGATGCTTTTGTCAACTATTTTTGCTTCAAAGGATGCAGTGTCATTGAAAAACTAATGCACACTACCAGTATCACAATTCATGTCACTTTTTGGGAAGACAGGGAATCAGGGAGCAGACTATGGGATGCTAATTTAAACATAAAGGTTTATATTCAAATTCATTGAATGGTTGATGCATGAATGGATGTGCTTTTTCAGCAGTTCAGCTAGAGCAGATAAAAATAGTATTTTTTTAATTAAGTGAAGTATATGAGGGAACAAATTCATTGATTATTAGTAGAAAAAGAGGAAAATGTTAAACTGCAGTAGACGAACATCAGCTTGCCAAGTTCTTCTGTTAACAAGAATGTATTGATAGATTTATAGACTTTAAATTACAGACAGATCATTTTGTTGTCTCATCAGACCAATAGACCAAAGCCATTAAACTTCACAGTATTACCTCTGAAGTGAATAGAGCTTCACAAAACATGTTGGTAAAGCAGCACATTAAAGAAAAAAAAAAAAAAAAAAAACAAAGGAAGAAAAAAACCACCACCACAACAATTCTGGCATGAGGTTTTCAACAACAAAAGTTTCTCAAACTTCTTGTGTTTTAGAGGCTGATCACCCATTCAGTATGAAAATCCATAGCGCCTAATTTCTCATATAAATTTGTGTGGTTTCAGCTTTCAACATTTATCATACTTTCCTTGGCTGTTAAATGACTCTAAATTTTCTTCTATAAATGCACTTATGCACTGTAGTCAAGTGACTCTCAATTTTATTTTTAATGGATGAAATCTGTTGAAGTATTTAAGTCTTTCATAATAGGGTATATTCTATGGCTCTTGAGCAGTTCCGTGACTCTGTTTTTAAGAGCACCAATTTTTCATATATATCTACCTTTCCAATAAATTCATCTTTGCTATAGAGAATGAAGCCATCACACATTTTTCCTACATTTATAAATCCATGGATTATATTATCCCTTTTGCTACAGCATCCTAGTGGAAACATGCTCTATTGCTTTGCCCACTTTGACCCTAAACCATTTCAGAATGATTGCTTTTCAAGATAGTATACTAAATAATTTTGAAATGCTATTCTGATGTATACTCTAGGTTTCTAGGTCTGCAATAACCAAAACTTGCTTCAGTTTGGTCTGAAAATTTTGGCTTATCACTTTGTACACATGTTCTGTCTGCATTAATATATGCCAACGTGCATGTTACACGCGCATTTTATCTGCAATACCTTATATTTCCAAAGTATTAGTTGAAACATTAATTAGATTAAAGCTTCATGCTAATGTGATCAGATGCATACCCACCCAGTGAAGTTTCTTTACTAATAAGTGTTTGAAATGTCTGCTTCAGGAACAAGAAAGTTACATACTTTGCTTTCTTTACATATGTATACTTAATCCCAACACATCTGCTGCTTCTGCAGCCTTTTCCCAAATACTTCTTGTCCCTCCATGAGAAGTGCTCACAACCCCATGTTCTGATTCATTGTTCACATTATCCTAATGTTTTTGTCTCTTCCACAAACTGTCCCAGCTACATTTTCAACACAGATTCTCTTACTTTTTTCTCTTGATGGTATGTTGAGATACCTTCCCTGACCTATAGTTCAAATTACAATATAGAAATAGTATTGCTGGAATGAAGGATGAAAAGTTATCTGTACACTGATCTCACATTTCACCTACAAACACTTTCCCCTCAGCCTGGAGCCCCAGTGCTGGGCAATTTATGCTGTATTGACTCCAAGAAGGAAGAATTACTGTCTGACAGTTATACCGTGTCCTTTATTAGCATCCAAAGTAGAGCTGGGATTTAGCTAACAAGGTTTAACTATCTTCTTTTGCAGCTGTTGGAAGAAATAGTCACTTCTGAGGTGCAATTAATATCAAGGCTATGTTGTGTTGTCACACTTAAACACCTGAAATATATCGTCCTTGGAGAATCTATGCCTGTGCCGGAATACCATGTGGACACAGTTGTAATGATTCTTCTGTCTCTGCTCTGTCATTATTTCAGCATAATGAAAAATATGGAAAGAGCTGGGATTTCTACAGTGTAGTAGAAATGAATATCTCTATTTGTATTTGTGTACAGGACATTTTTCTATACTTTCTGTAACATTGAATTAATGAGGTAGCCAAGCAATGTTACATGTATTGGGCACAAAATAAAGGATTCTGAGATATCCCAATCCTTATTCTTTGTATGTTCAGTATCCCAAAAGCAGAAGACATATTTAGTTGTTTCCAGCAAGAGTTATTGGTCTGCTCTCCATATTTATACATCTGATAGTTTTTCTCTGAGTGATCACAGGACAATGTGACAAACTTTCTTCTTTTCTGACTTATGAGTAGCTCATAACAGAAAATACTGCAAGTCTAATATGAATTCTTATAGCACTTTGCTTGGCTACCATCTCCCTCCTCTTGACTACATAGCCTTTTTACATTACAAAATGGCTCTCACATTTGCTGTCAGAAAACAGTGCACCAAGCTTGTTACTGCACACGAGACTGTCTGCACACATTAATAAGGACTTTGTCACTGCTGTTAGAAATCCTTGTTCTCTCTTTTTTTTTTTTTCTTTTTCTTCTTCTTCTTAGGGAGCTCCGAGGTCACTAGATGTTATCATTTAAGCACACTGATTGTTTGCAGTATCCCTCTGCATGCTCGGTGAATTCATGTGAACATCAGCTTTGTTACATCCCCTGCACAGCCGTGGGTCAGTCATGACACTCCTTGCTCCCAGGGACAAACATGGGATTCATCACTTCTACATAAAAATACTGAGCTGGATACGTAATTGTGAGCCTGCTTTAGAAAGTAGCATTTTCTGAATCAGTCTCATCATAAAATGCAGCTTGGTATTTGCTTTTCTGTTCCACTTTCTTCATTCTCTGCTTTGCTCCATAATGTAATACTAAGACTTATTTTTTTAAGGAACACTCACAGTAATCTGGGTGCCTTTATCCCTACCATGCATCTACATAGATATAATGTAAGATTATCCTTAAATCAGTGTTTCTTAAACAGTGGGGGACAATTCAAAGTGCAAAAGGGATTTGGAAGGAGCAATCCTCCTCATAGAGCTGGAATGTGCTCCTTTGTGGGGAAAGTGGCAAAATGGGAGGGCCTGGGAGGAAAGCACTAGGCAAAATAATCTTGAAAATGCTTGGATTGTGTTTTCTATTTACGCTTGTGAACATAAGGTCCTGGAGAGACTTCTAGCTGGGCACCCAGCTGGGTCAAAATCACCGGAACAAGTCAGTTCTGAGACAGAGTTTATCTGACCAGCAAGCAAAGCGCAGGGCATAGCAGTCTGCAAAGGCAGAAGCTGAGCTTGGAAAGTGAGGGGGAATCCTCCAGTATTATTTGCATAACTGAAAATCTGCCAGTAGCCATAACCTGAAGTAGCTATTCACGTTAGCTTTATGTTTTGTTTTTTTTGTGTGTTTTTTTTTGTTTTGTTTTTGTTTTTCTGTTTATGGTTTTCTCCCATGGCCTAATAGCAAATAAATACTCATCTTTCTTTCCTAAGACCACTTTCACGTTGAAAAAAAAAAATAGACCTGGTACATTGCTGCTGGATTTTTCAATAGATACAACTAGGTTTTTGATGGAAAATTCTGAAATGTTGAACACAGACTTCTATGGAAACATATGCAATAGTTGCCACAGGGATGAGCTAGAACAGAGGGAAGAGGTAGTGGTACTCTTGTTCAGGGCAGAATGCGTCCAAGTGCCTTGTATAATTGATTCTAAACTACATTTAGGGAAGGTATTGGGAGCTTCCACTGGCAATCAGAAGTGACAGATTACATCATTTCCACCCAAAATATACCAAATGGAAAGGATTTTATTGTGAACTGCATCACACTTCTTTTTTCAGCAACTTGTTCTTTTTCTCCACTTCACTAATGAAAATTCAGACTGTTTTGCTTTCCAATTTAAGATGTCTTCAAATGGTTTTTAGAGAAAGATCAAACAGCAACCATATATTGGTGTTTCCTCGTCTGATTCCTAGTGCTGCCCTTTCCTCATACTGCTACTCCTGCACTCTCTAGGCCAGCTTTTAAATTTGTACATAGAACAGGCAGTTACCAGAAGAGTTTATCTAGGGGAAGCTCATCTACGGTAGTTCAGCTACTTTGCGAAGAAAGCTTTTCATAGTACTCTTTCAATATATTTATAAAGAAGGTTTAGATTTGTTTTGAAATTTTATTTTCCATATATTTGTCAGTTTCTTTCAATTCCTACTCTGGAGAAAATAGTCATTAAGAGCTCATAGATATATATGTAATTATTTTTCCCAGAAAACACTTAGCACTGAGTGAGTTAGTTCTGCTGATATATTTATCTTTAAAATGGTTGCAATGCACAATTTCAGACTTGCTCGAGTACTTTATAAAAACAGTTCCTATTTTTCTGTGGACAATTGAAATGGAAATCCTACTATTTACTGGTCAGGCATTTATACAAATTGTTAATGATTTTCTTTAGGGACACATTGATTTACAGCTGAGAAGAGGAAAAGGTTCGTTTTTCTGTTTAGACGTGAGTGCCAAAAAGATGACTGTTAAAGGCACCAAAGGTTGGCTCAGCACAGCCTCTTCATGACAGGGTTTCTTGTGTGTTACTTCTCCCAGAAAGCCAAACTAAATGCTATATGCCCAATTTCCCATGTGTTTTCTTTCACCATGACAACTAGCTAAATGTGACCTTGACTTGTAAAACCATGTGTTGCCATCTGCAGTAAAAGAGAGCTAAAGATGAAAAAATCCTTACCATTTTTTCTCCCAAAGGAGAAGCAGGAGTATTAAGTGATTTCCCCTGCCTTGGACAATGTGGTAGGAAAATTCTATTTAATTAAAAACAAGGCAGAAAGAAAAGAGGGACATTTGTGTTTCAGGCATGAAAAGTCAAAGTCAATGCACAGCATATTCTACAAGGGTAGTTATTAGGATTATTCAAACAATTTCCACTTTCCAGTGATACAGGTGTGTTTTTTTGTTGTTGTTTGTTTTTATGAAAAATATTTTTTTAATCAGGTTAAATGGAACTGCTGTTCAAGTCTCTTACGTCCTGTACAAACCAAAGCTAACCAAAAGGTACACAAAAATGCCTTTTACTATTGTTATTATTACTTTTTTTTAGAACATTTAATTTTGGAAGAATTTCAACATAATGAATGTCAATGAAAGGAAATTTTAAGGAAGGTGAAGGCTGGTAATGCTCCATTTTTTCCAGAGAGCCTACCAGGTCTTTCTTCCATGACTGGAAAGCTGGAATCATTTTTATTATCTTTATTATAGATATCCCTTTTTCTAGAGCTATCACACTTTAGAGATGGGATGTTCTTCAGCTGAAATTTTTCTACCTTTCCACAATAATTATGCTTGTCATGAAGGGCATTGTGAGGCAAACATCACTCAGTTGCCCCTGTGCAATGATCCCATTCTGAATAATTCAAAAGAACACACATTTCTGACACAAGGTAAGAGTGACTCATGCTAGCCTTGTGTTAGAAAAGTACTCTCTTATTCTGTTACGCAAATCTGGCCAATTTTTAAGCCTTTTTAAATTATAGTTTGAACACTGTCAGTTAAAACTTTGTAAGCTTTTGGCAGCTCAGTTTCCAAAGAATATTTTTACATTTGAGTTGGATGTATCCTGTTATTGCAATAGAATGTTTTGGGCTGTTCAGGCTATCAAATCTGGTTTAGCTATGTTCTTAAGGATTTCCTGCCAGGTCCTGTCAACATGGAAAAAGAAGGTGTTGTGTTTGAATGCAAGAGTAACAGGGTTTGTACATCTGAGCAGCAACAGAAAAACTAGAAGGAGATGTCTATAGGGAATAAATTGGGAGAGAGATTGTTTGGAAAAGAATGCCACAAGAGGAATTGGGGTGGGAAACGGATTTGGACCTAAGGTAACTGGGTCTGACTAGGATTCAGGGTGGATGAGATGGTGGGGAATAGGTGGAGGTCTGTACATGCCTCAGCACACCTTTCTCTAGAGAGATTACAGTGCTTTTACATATCACTTGTCTGCAGGCAAAAGACAGCTCTTACACCCTAGAGCACAGCTGTCCATGCTCCAGCTGGTGCAGATCCCATAGCAGCAGACAGTTTTCCAGAAGTAACTGCAATAGTACTAAGCTGGACACTGGGGATGTCCAGCACAGGTTTTGATACCAGAACAGAATGGAAACCTTCTATTTTTAATCAAAAGAGTTGTGTAAGTAAATTCTCAAGGTGTTTTGACTTTTAAATAGCAGTTTGGAAGAACATAATAATTCTAAGCTAAGCAAAGAAAGATAAAAAATGCCAGAATGTAGTTTGCCTGTACAACTTCTTTCCTTCATGCAGCATAAGCTACCACCTTGCAGGTGGCATCTCCATCTTCCTCTGATTCAATGGGCTCCTAGGAGTGTCCCGTGGGAGTCACACAGTCCCATGTTAGCCTCTGCATTGAGGTGTCCAGAATTGCTCTTTGGAGGCACTTAACTCTATTCATTGACAGTTTAGTTCCCTGCTGTAGGGTAGATGTTTAAGTCTGAATGCATCTAGATGATGTCGACTGTGCTGTTATCCCACAGGGCATCATCCTCACTGCATAGAAAAGCTAGACCTTTACTGGGAAATAATCAAAGGCGCTGTTGTTTGTAGGGCTCCTTTGTTTGCTAAGGGGAAATCTGGCAAGGATGGCAAGAAAGGGAAGAGGAACCTTGTGGTTAAATTTTGTGTTGCTCTGTGATTTGTGGCTATACTATGAAGCCAAATTTTTTCAGATGGTCACTCATTTTTGGAATGCCTTTCTGGAGGGATGTGGGCAGATTTGCAGTGAAAAAAAATGTACTCGCTTTTGGAACTGAAGTAAACAAAGTCACTTAATGTGAAATACTTTGAAAAATATCAGGCCCTGGTTGTTTAAGTCATATGCCCAAAATACTTTTGGCCTTTTGACCCTCAATTCTCTCCTTGTGATATGATGGTAACACTTACCTCTTACAATGTGTCCCTGTCCTCAAAGTCATCCTGTAAAAATAAATTCATTTTGTTCACAAAGCCATTAGATACAATATAGTGAGCAGAGCCATGAAAAAGTTCATGGGGAATTTAATAACCCTGTCTTCAAAGCAGGATATGAATTGTGTATAGTAAATAAGGCCTGCAGGCACAAATATTGCATAGCCACTCATTATTTGAACTCTGCCTGTCCTGTGCATTGAATGAGAGAAGAATTGAATAAAATAGTATGCATATTTTCATGGAAGCTGATTTTGCTTTTGATATTTGCTTTTACTTACACGATTTTACTTTTGATACTTCTCAGCTTCTGAAAGCTTGCCTTGCCAGCTCTCATGGACTTTTAAGATATATTTAATATGCAATTAAAAAAGCATTCTTCAAATCAGCGAGAGGTTTGCTTTGCATGTAGCTCAAAAATTGCTCCTGGCTACATCTATGTTTTGATTCAGTTCAGATTTTAGGCAGCTGAAAAGGGCCCATAAATATCTGTTCCTTGGAGTGGGCCTTTTCACTGCTCCTCCATCTTGATCTCAGGGAATCTCAGCTGCTGTCAGTAAGAAAACCTGTGCTGATAAGAAAACGTTATTGTATTTTTTGGCAGTGAAAATAAAGATAATTCCTCAGTGACTGCTTACATTAACATGAAATAGACTTTTGAAGAACACTTTTTTATTCCCCACTATCTTTTATTTTAGAATTTAAAATTATTTTATTCACTCTAAAGTTTAACATAAAAATTTCTGCTTGAAGTCTGCTCTTTTCTATGACTTGGATCTCTTTGTCCTGATATGGTGCAGTTCATGCACTCTCATATGAAATAGAGGACTTATGTCTCTTAAAACGTAGCAATAATAATAATAATAATAAAACAAATGCACAGATTTAACTTTTCAAAACCATAACTATAACAAGGTGAGATGTTATTTCATGTCATTATTTCCTACAATCTTTCTATTTAAATAGAAATTTTGCTTTCCCTGTATAGCTATAAAATAGATGACACTCTTAAATGAGCTTGAGTACAGTTTGCTTTCACTTCTATTACTTGTTTTCCGTCTATTTTTTTAAAGAACTACTCAAATACATACATCTATTTTCTACATGAAAAGGCGGGGAGAAGCTCTCCTCAGAAACTTCTGTAGCTGATATGATGAGATGAATTGCCTAGCTGCCACAAGAATGACTGTGGTGAGCCATGCCTGGGCTAGTACAGAACCACAGAAAAGTCAGTCAGGTTTTACTTGTTCAAATTTGAAAAGATATCATCCAGTACAAGTTCTTACCTAGGGTATTCATCCTAGTTTTCTTGAAACAGATGTATCATGTCATGCATCATCACAAAGGCACATCTCAACTGAAAGTGGAAGAATATCTGTTAAAAGCTAAAGCCCTGCTTAATATATGCCAAGCCTACTAAAGTCAAAGAATATCTTCCTCCTGAAATCTCCTTTTCCCAGTTAGCCATTTCAGACATCTTCAGAAGTAGCCATCTGTAGTGCAGATGCTACAAGTTAAAGATCAAGTGGTAGACTTAATGCTGAATTTCACTTTTATGTTTAGACTGTATGACCAGATCTCATTCTCTAGTGGATTTTTATGATTCTATTTTCCTCTTAAAAATATATGAGAGAGATGCTCAGACCCCTAAACATAGCAGTGTGAGTACACCACTGTAATTAATTCCCTTGTCTACTCCCTATTTATTTATTTATTTATTTTCAGTCTACAAGCCCTGTGGAGTTTGCAGACTGATTCAATTGCAAAGTTAGATTCCCCCTGTGATCACAGTTTTGAAATCACAGGGTCTTTCTGCCTGTCCTGCTAGCCCAGGAACAATGGGTGCTAATTAAAACCCTGCTTAAAAGGTTCCCCTTTACTTCGGTGTTGGAGGCTTTCAGGGGGCAGGCAGGGGAAGGATGCCTTGTTCTGTTTATGCATATGCAAGCACTTAGTGAGCTGGGCGGCTGACTGTGGGTCGAGAAAACACTGCAAAAGCCTGGTGCTTATAGGAAAGGGCTGGATTTCAACCTGATGAGGTTAGTTAACAGACTAGACTGAAGGGGGCCCAGCTGTATTTTCTGCCAAAATTTGAGGCACATTTCAAAATAAGGCTTGTTTTTTTTATCATTTGCTTCTACGAAAATGTTCAGGTCTCTGTCTTCTTCTATCAAAGTGAGCTGTTTTTTTAAAGTGCAAGGATAACAAGTTTCCTTTATATTTATCAATAAGTTTAATATTTTCACAATTTTTAAGCAACTGTTTTTGCTAGTCATCTGGTATGTCTGTGCCAAAATGTGTATATGGAATAAAATTACTCTTCTACTTCAGGAGTTTTTTTCTTGAGCCACTATCTTTTTTTTTTTTTTTTTTTTTTTTTTTTTTTTGTAAATGGAAATAATCACACTAGACATTTCTGTTGCTCAGTAGTGTGACCGAGTTCTAAGAAGTATGCAGACTTCTGTTTTTCCAAGAAGGAAAAATGGGAAACAAACTACACCTTACAGCTTTACTTGTAAATGTATATAAAATTACTCAGTGCCAGAATATGGTAAATAAAGAATCACCTTCATTATGTCAAGCAATTTCAATACGCTTGGCTTTTCAGCAAATGCAAAGAATGGAAAACACAGCATTGCAAATAAACTCATCAATAAGCCACACAGGTTTTTGTTTGATGTCATTTGTAACTGACAACTTGATCAATCTTACATTGAATAGTCCCTTAGAAATACCAGAGTAATAGGAGCAGAATCTGTCTCATGCCTTTTGTTGAATTGCAGTTCATTTGGTGGCATTCACAAACTTGTCCTAGTCCTCATCAGCTGTTTTTATTGTATAAAACATCTCACCCATTGGGGTAGCAGAAAATATATCATGGGATAAATCATGTGTCATTGACAGTGAATGGTCAAAATGAACAATTCACAGATAAGCTCATAGTTTGACAGGTATTATTCGAATTTTATTTTTTTTTGTCAGTCCCTATGAAGAATGAATGCTTGTGTAGAAATCAGTAGTGCCTTGCAAATAACTCACCCACCGAAAAAGATATATTAATTTATCTTTCTTCCTGTCTACAAACATTGTCTAAGGAATTAGCTTTATAGCTATTTTAATTAAAGGGGTGATAAGATATTTCTCTTTTTTATCTTTACAGCCATATGCTGTAATAATTAATAATGCTTAATAAAGCTACTTGCATGCTGAAGACTGCTTAAAAGACTAAAGATGTATAGGATCAGGGCATATGGCCTTTGTTGTTAGCCACATGCACAGAGGAATAAAGGCAGCTAAGCCCAACCTCCTACTCTTACTCTGTCACTCAGTGGCTGTTCACACTGTGATTCCTGCTGCGGGGAGCAGACAACTGCTTTTCTTCCTCTTCTTCATTTTTTTTTCTAGTTGTTTTAGTTCTCCATACAAGTGGGGAGAGGAAGGAGAATGTTTAGGAGAAACCTGGCTCTGCCCCTTTCCCTTTTACCATGTTGGGCAGGCAGAAAGGGAAAGCTCCTAGAGCAAAGGGGAAAAGATCCATCCAGTATGGCCCCTAAACCACCCTTTTCATCAGCACAAATATGTGCATATGAATGCAAAAGCAAGGCGATTCTGCCAAACCAGAAGCTCCAAACAGATGTACCTGTTGGTTTATGGACTGACAGGAACATGTCTCTGTTCTTGCAGCGCTCTGCAAGGGTATTTAGCTCTGAAGGAGTACAGCTGTTATACAACTGCACCATCTCCCAGATCTGAGCCCATACCTGCACATATGCTTTGTCTTGCCAGGAGAAAGGACTAGGAACTGCCTGAGGTGCCTCTCTCTAGAGCAAACAGCTAGAGTGGGTGCTAAGGACCAGCTCTGCAGAGGTCATTGAACAAGGAGACAGACCTCTTGAATAGGCTCTTCAGAGGTGAACCCCTCAACAAGGGTGATGTGACCTTATTGGCTGGAGCTTTTCAGGGAAACTGATTCATTAGACAGTAGCAATTGAAATAAGTGAATCATGAAACCCATCGCCCAACCTCTGTTAACAAATTTGTGAACTGCATTTTGCCTTGTCACAGGAGAAAGTGGTGATTTCTAGGTTTCTGTGGCTACAAGCATGAATCCAAGAAAGATTAGCAAAACCCTATTAGCAGATAATTCTTAGAAAGGTACTGTAAAAGAAAACTTCTCCCTCTTCTGTCAGCACCACCCTAGATTTCTCCTTTGATAGCTACACCCCATGAACAGGCCAACGTCAACTGGCCAGTGGCATACAAGCTTGCTATAGAGAAGATGTACCTGCCAGCAAGAGGTGCCTTTTGGTCTTGTTGACTCACCTCCTCATTTTCACATCTGCTGCTACTACTGCCACCTCAGGAAAAGGTGATGCCATCTTAGAGTTTCAATTCTCATCAGATAAATAGCCCCAAATGATCTAATTTGCCTCAGCCCATCTATTTCCATTTTCCTAAAGGATCATACCATCTGTTCCTCAGCTTGAAACTAGCTAGCCAGGAGAAGATAAGAAGATTTTCTCTGGAACATGTTACTGATTGATCCTGGGAAACTGAGTCAGGGATTCCTGTGAGACTTTGATAAACCTTGCTCCACTGCAGAAATGTAAAACTGGATAGTGCATCTCATCTGTACCGTACCATCTCACACAGTGTACAAAGACACTGTGTGAGATGGTGGCAAGAAAAGGCTCTTCAGTGTTTTCGCAGTTATTTCATGCACAACAGTTGTCCAAACAGATGACTGACAGTTGTCTTATCTGGTAGGTCCCAACCACCGGCATCATAACTTTATGTTCTCAGAAGCTGATCTGTTGCCTACACATCTTCACTGCTTTCTACCATGTATGAACAAGCTTGGTGTAAACCTGAGCAATTTGCTTCTGGAAAAAAAAAAAAAAATCCCCACTGCAGTAAAGTGGGGAGTGGGGAGCAGAGGGGAAAAATATCTGATTTTAGGGACAGTGTGTACATGAAGGAATTTCATGATCTGTGAGCAGGTGACTAAGCTGATGGTCCAGGAAGTTGAAACCAGACAGCTGTAGTGTGTAAATTTGTTTGGTGAAGGAAAATGAACCGTTAGCCTTGTGTAAACCCAGCCTGATGTAAAGAGGATGCCTGAACTTTCCTGGATGGTTGGCAGTATTTTTACTAAGAAGCTGCAAATATGATTTAAAATGTTTAATTCTTACATTTTTATAACATTTTCCAACAAATGATAATGTGTCTCTGGTAAATAGAGTCTGCTTAAGGACAACAGATTCAAGGTTAGTCACCAAATTATTTTCTTTGCTAACACCTAATTTATACAGCTGCTAAGCTTCAATCTTGAATGAAGTGCATGGGTATCACAATTAACATAATGATATTCAAATCAATTTCTTCTTATCCCTTGTTCTGTCTGTTATGGCTAACTATTAATACCACCTGTGAGATTGGCAGGGGGCTCATGTCTGCTCTTGCACAGAAGAACTTGTGCTGTGCAGAAGCCTGCAACTGAGCCAGTGAGGCATCACGTGAGATCTTTCCCTGATTACCTCTGGCTCTGTGAATCTATGTGAATGCTTGGACTGCTGGGTGGCAGAAAGGTCAAGAATGCATGGAGCCTTCTGGGAAGTAAGGTAACTGCAACGTTTCCTAACCCAGCTCTGACAATGCATGCACTTCTCTGTGTGCTGATGCATAAGCCCTTTCTAAGGCTCTAATGAACTAAAAGCTTGTGATCACTGCAGTGCATGTTTTAACCCAGATCTGTCTAATTCAAGCAGATTGTTAGATAACCTACCTCTTAACCCAGCCTTTGCCCTCAGATGAGTCTAGCAGGAGCTAAATACACTGGATGATATTTGAAGCTGGCTTGGAAATGTCCTGAGCTTAAGTAAAGGCAACCTCTTCGGCCTTATTCTGCTAAGTATACCCCACTGGACAGGCACACTTCCCCTGAAGTTTCCACCCTCCCTGTTCTCAGGGAAGGATCAGAAAGAAATTAATAAGGATCTATATACCACTGGGAAAGTATTGTCATTTTTGTCTCTGTAATTAATCTTTACCTGTTGCCATGGAAGTATTTATAACTCTCAGCAAACAGTGTTCTGGTGGTTGATGCTGATGGGCTGTAATGTACATTTATTATTATTTTACGTTTCTGATGGCCTTTGGAAGCCTATGGCTGGCGATTTTAATAATCCAAGAGCAATTTTTATTTATTCTACCATTTGCTACAGCAGTGCAGAAGAGAAGAGATTTAGCACTGGAGCAAAACATGACACCATTTTGTTGCTTTAAATGTTTCTCAAAGTATATGTAGATGAAACTTCCAGCAAAGACTGATAGTGTGTGGGTGGATGTTGATCAAATAGGTGAATAATTATAATAAATTTACACTTATCACATCAATTATAAGCATCCTTTCAGTATGTTGTGAAGAAACATTTTCAGAAACTGTGCCACTTAATTTAAATGCAATTTGAATAGAGTTAAGTAGATTCTACTGGTTTTAGTAACAAAGTGAAGGTGATATACAAAAAAAAAAAAAAGTAGTGAAATTGTACAGCTTGCTGGCAGTGAAGATCTCACATACCCATACTTTATCCTGAATTTTATTGTTTCCTGCTCTGGCAAACCTTATAAAATGTATCAGACAGTATTTTGATAATCCAAGTATGTTTATATAGCATGATGAGACAACTGTTCATGATGAAAATGTCTGTAGACCTTAGCAATCTAGAAATTTGTTAAAAAGTGACATCAGTATAAGTTTTTACTAAAATATCAAAAACTGCTGTCTAAAACTGGTAGCAAGTGCTCAGTCTGAGAAAAATCTAACAAAATAACAAAAAAGCTGCCTTCTGTTCCCTGTTAGTGTCGAGGGCCTTAGCACTGCATACATAGTATATAAACAAACCACTGTGATCAACACCTGAAAGCTTATAAATGTCTGAAATGTATGGTGACAATTTGCAGAACTTCTGCATTGCTCCCTCATGCCTACTTACAAGCTATTTGGGTAATCTGGAACCTGTTAGGTGATACCATATACCATTGTTTGCTAGTTTCTTCTAGTCTTGCACAGTGCAATAATAAACACTGCAGGAAATGCCTTAGTTTGTATAGAGGAATGGCAAAGCCATGCAGCTCTCCTTTGTTTTTTTGTGATGCAAGAGTGCCTGATAAAATGAGTTGCAACCGACCTGCCTTAGCCACCTGGTAAAGCCATGCCTGCTTTCAGCTACCAGTCTTACATCTTAGTAGTTCACTATTTTGACCCAAGTTTGCAGAATCTTTCATTCCATGTGACTTGAATGTTTGCATTACTGTATTTTACCACTTGGGATCTGCTTGCTGCAGGAAACTAGCTCTAGAAAAGTGTATATATTGGGCCCAGTTCACCTCCACTAGAACACTACGGATTCAAGCATATATGGCAGTCAAACTCCCCTGAAGCTGTTTTCAGTGAGTAGATGGAAATTCCATAGAGATCTCTGGACCTGGTTCAGAACTGACCTGAGTGATTGTTACCCATCAGGTGTGACTGATCATTAAAGGGCTTTTAAGTGTTCCCAAGTTGTTCCCCAATTTATTGCACAGTTTGGATGCCAAAAAAAAAAAAAAAAAAAAAAAAAAAGGCAAGTTGCTCACTGAAGAAAAGGAGTAGTAAAAAGAACAGACAGGGTCCTGTTCACCTTCTACCCTCCTCTCTCCTTTCTTCACTGCTCTTTTCCCCTTCTGCACTGTTTCTCCCTTCACATGTCCTTCCAATCTCTAATTCCTACACGGTCTGAAATGTTTGTGAGTCCTATTTCAGTTCTGGTATTCAATAGATGTGAGTCTCATTGATTTATGCCAGGGCTGAATATTGTCCCCATAGCGTACCAAATTGCTTCAGCACACACATGGAATGCCAAATCAGTGTACAGGCATACCACTTTGTAACTACTTTATTACTCATTTACACTTGGTGTGAAATTTATACCCTTATTTATGTCACTGCTGAACCTGGGCCATTATATAAATTTGATCCTGGACAAAGCTGGATGGTTTAGAGAACTGGCAGTGGATACAGCACCTATCCTTGTAAATTATCAGCTCAAATTCTAATCAAGTAATTCAACCAAACCAACCAAAACTTATTTCTGTGCAATGCTGTCGTAAAAACAAAGAAGCTGGTCTCCTCCCTGTTCCCAGTACACGTGTCAACACGACAGTTGACTCTAATTAACACCCTTGCTGGCTACGAAAATTCCTGAGCCAAGGATTTAAGCAGGAAGGGAGACTGAACTTTGTCCTGGCCCTAAGTCAAGGCAGGTTGATGAACAAGCAAGTCCTACTCTTGCTGCAGCTATAGCTGCCTTCTATTTTCTGGGACTAACAGCCTGGCATCTTCCACAAGCATGTTGCTTTCATTAAAAATAATAATAATAAAAATTTAAAATATATAATTCTAGTCTCTTTGTATAGTATAGGTATTTTCACTCATTTTCTATGGAAGTTTTAGAGTTAATAGGACTTTGGTCTGAGTCAGGATTACAGGATTTTGACCCTCCTGGGATCTTTGTCCTAGATTTCAGCCTTGGCAGGTGGAACACTCTGTAACCAGCTGACATTTTAGTGGCTACTTTGTGAGTCAAATATCTTGCTTTATGTTTTCTTTTTTGGTTTGGATGAGTTTATATGGGTTTCTGAAGTATTTGGGAAGGTTGCATGAACTTCATGGTGCCACTGCACCTTCCTCGAGCCAGAGAAGTTGCTTTCCTCATTGAGAAATCGCACTTCAAAAGAACTTGCGATGTTTTTTAAATTACTGTTTCAGATGGCTTTTATTTCCAAACGTCTGCATCACTCAGAAAATCTGAGTTTATCCTGTTTTGTGGTATTTCTGATTTATTTTTCCTATTTAGAGGGTTCTTTTTTTTTTTTTTTTTTTTTTTTTTTTCCCTACGTGTCCACTTTCTTGCACAGAAAAAAAAAAAAAAGGGAGAAAAAAGAAAAGTGACAGTGACCTCTGGTCTTATTTCAGTCTAAGGAAAGAAAATAAGAATATAAAAAGATTCTGGATCTCAGCCATTACAATGAAAAAAAAAACTGTTGAAGACTTTGCATGTATAAATTTGTCTTACCATGGGCATGATTATTGATTAAATTGCAGATTCTTTCTTCTACTAAGTTATTTCAGCTTCATAACCTGAAAAGTGAAAGGTTAAAACCTGTTGCACTTTTGTGCTGCTGTAAAGCAGAGATGGCCAAACTGTATTCCATACACTACCTGATGGTGGTCCAGAATGCTGGATGATCACGCAGTTCTGGCTCCTTCATTCTTTTTCTCGTATTAAATTGCATAAAATTGTTTCCTACTGTTGTGTTTCCAAGTAAGCAACCAAACAAAGTACTGTGGAGGTATTGTGGAGTCCCAAATTAGAGGGGTGTGCTAGCACTCACTGCTATGACTCTGACTGTGAAAGACAGTTTGAGGCGAACCTTCTGTAAAACTCCTATATATATTTCAACAGATCTATCATATCTAAGGAATGCAATGTCTCCAGAGTTACGAGGACACCAAATTCCTATGGCCAAGGTTAGTTTTGGCAGTCTAGGTGTGAATGCATACTGTGCAGTCTTGCTGGGATACTGATCTGTTTTGGGATCAGTGTTGGAGTCGAGACTTGCCCTTGCCTGACTCATAACAGTGGATCTGAAGAGCCAGAAACGCCTGGATCTGGAAGGATGACAGCCTCCCCTCCTCTGCTGAGAGGGCAGGTTCTTGCAGCAGGAAGCCCTCAGGAGACCAAAAAGGCTTGCCGGAGAGGTCTCCTTGCTGTCTTCTCCCAAAGGATTTTCAGTGAAGAAACAGGAAAGCACCCTTTCTCACAGCAGTTTACATCATACTGCTTTCTTCAACGTGGAACTGGGATTTTTTTTTCACAGACTTCTGCAGATTTAGCAAGTAAAGTGAACTGTGGCAAATGAGTACTCTGTATATTTCTATGCAAGCTAAAAGTGTATCTCCTACAGAAAATCCCCTGTTCATGCCCCTGTTTTTTTTAGTCCTCCAAACCCATATCTAATCTAAAGGCATAAATCACTTTCCAAGATCCACCAAATGCAGTGGGCTTGTTATGCTGCCTGAAATGGCTAGCTAACGAACCTGGCCGTGGACCTACTGAGCAATGTTTGATAGTAATTGTAAATGATGCCTGTTTTTATTGGAGTGAAGTAACATTTAAGCATAGGTAACATAGATGATAAACTTGCAACACTAGCAAACTGAAAAACACATGGGAACCGTATGTGTGCCAATTCAAATACAGCTTTATTAAATGCACCTGATTTCAAGCTACCTTTTAGTATTCTATTTAGCAGTTTAATGAGAACCAGTTATAACATAGGGTTGGTTTTTTTTCCGTGTATTCAGAATTCAGCAAGCTACACAGCTGACATGCATATCAATTTAAACAGACGGCGTCAGAAAAACACTATGAAGGCCTTTACAGTAAGCAAATACAGGACATCTATGTGACCTTCCCAACCACCACATCATTCACACAGCCATCTGAGAACATCTGAAGCAGAAGCTATCAGTGTTTCCTTGAGACCTCCTAACATAAAGACTGTATCATGAATTAAAGAGCTCAAGCTGTTGACTAAAAGGACTCTGGCACTGCGACTAAAGAATGGTACCTAGCGGTGTCCATTCTTACATTAACATCTGCAGCCATTGAAATGGCCACTTGCTCCTGAAGGCAGGGGAGCGGACTATTATGGACAAGTTACAGAGTCCTCTTTCAGCTGCTGTTTCGCTGAAGTGCCAGGTGCAAAAGATGTGCTCAGAAAGAGACTATAGAAGAGGGTAATGGTCACATCGATTACAAACTGATAATTGCTGGCTCACTGTTCCTCAGTATTCAGCCGACTAGCTGTTTCAGTAATTATTTTCCTGTTCTTTATTTCTATTAATGGTGTGCTCAATATTGGGGACTGTATCCCGTCTTTGTAGCTGTAACCCACTGTTGAAACCCTGGAAGTGTAATGTATAGCATTAGCTTTAGTGTTCATGATTAATATAATCACAGGCTTAGCTCTGGAAAGAATCAATCCTGCAGTTTACATTAGCTGTTAGATGACCTAAAATTCTCCCCTCTCCCCGATCCGTATGCAAAGAACTAGTTACGTGGTTTTACTTCTCTTTTTAGTTATTCTTATGATTTTGCTAAGTCTGGTGAGAGAAAAAAGCTGACTGTTTGCCACTTCCCACAGTCACAGTAACCTTATAGTTCTGAGTTCTGTTCTCAGATGCACGAGGATGATGAGGGTCACAGAACACCATATGTCTTCGTTAGCTTAGCTACTGCACCTCTAGCTGCTGATTTATACAGGTTAGAATTCAACAGATGAGACAGATAAGCACAAAAGTCTGCAATTATTTTTTCTTTATTTTTTTCTTTTTCTTTTTAATCTTTTTCTGGCTTTTTTTTTTTTTTTTCAGCTGAGATATTATGAGGAATGACATCCTTTGTGTGAAGTAATTAAATCATTATGTTTTAAAGATAGACAAATTACAATCATTGCATTTTATTAGATATTACTCTTTTTCTCAGTTAATAATTCTTGGCTTACATAAGGGTTTCAAGAGCAAATGCAAGTTGACTACTTTTTGTTTAAGCCCCAGAAATGTAGACTCTTCCTTAACAAAAAAAAAAAAAAAAAATATTCTACAGAAATAAATTTCATGGCAATGTGTACAAGTTAGTAAAAGAGAGTAAAAGAAACAAAACCTGCAATTCCCTATTCTCTGAAGAGAAGAAAGTGAACTATTTGAAGAGGCCAATTATGGAAGCTGAGATCAATATAGCATTAAAAATCAGTTAGGGTGAAATGCTGGATGATGACAGATTATCATATGAATTAGATCTTTGCTAGAAGGAACAATTATCACAGCACCTGTTAGAAGCTTTCTGTTGTTATTTCGGTACTGAAAATCTCCTCTTATCAGTGAACAAAAACCTCGGTATTATTGACTGAAAAGAAAAAATGTTGGCAGATTCCATATTGTGGCAAAGAGTTCTGGGAGCAGTGGAACAGATAAAATGCCCACCAAATTGTGGTCAGTCACAGGTGGGGAGCTACGAGATGCAAGTGATCAAAGTATTTTTAACAGATTTTTTAGAATATGAGAGTCCTTAAAGCTGGTGATATTCATGAGGCCAGAACAGTTTCCTTGATAGCTGCAAGAAGGCTTTGACTGGCAATAGTTATATATTACCGTGAAATGTTTTGTGATAAGGACTACATTCAGTTGGTGAATTAAGGTAATAATAGAAATCCCCAACACGTGGAATGAGAAATGATTCCCTCCCATATACACTAATCAGAAATAAAAGACAAGGGTCTCTGGGTTTGCTGTTTATGCTGATGGATGCCAGAATGGTGAAACTCAGGAGTACACAGGGCCTGTGCTGCAGCTTCCGACACTGCCAATGTATGCTAATTGCTTTATTTCTAACCTCAGAAAGCTCAAGGCTGATGAATCTGGGACAGGATAATCTGTCTAATCCTGTGTTTTGATGTCATTCAGCCACAAACAAAATTTACTGTGTGAATCATTTGTCATTTTTGATGAACATTATTAAATCTACTCTGGCCTTATCAGAATAAAGGATGAGCCTACCCCAAACTAAATAGAAGTGGATCCCTTGACCACTACTAGAACAATTGAATATTGTTGCCTCTCCAGACAGGCACCTTCCTGCCTCCCCAGGGCAGTCTGCTTGCTGTTGACTATTGGGTATTACTTGCCGCTGCCGTTTTGGGGTGCTGAGTCTGCTTTCTGATTGCACATCATCGTCCTGGGAGAAACCAGCAGCCCATCCCCATTATTTCAATATGGTGCTGCACAGAAATCCTGCTCTTCACTTCTCTGTGAGGAGGAGAGCACATACACAAAATAAGCATAAATCTGCCCATGGGCATTACATCCCAGTGCAGGGCAGGGAGCAAAATCCTTACCTTGAAGCCACCATGCCGAGTGAGCAGGGCTGCCGGAGCCAGCTGCTCCGGGGAGCTGGGTTGCATGGCAATGCCATAGCCCGGCTGCTGCATTGTGCGAGTGCCCTAATTGGAAATGCCAGGTCTCATCCGTCCAGCAAATCATGCTGAAAGCGCAGTCGCCTTCCTGGGCTCAGGACTGTCCTACCCAGCTCCTGGCTGAGAAATGAACTGTAATAACACCCTGACGGTATAAGGGACTGCTTGCAGTAAGTACTGTATAAGGCAATACTTGGGAGCAGAGAAGGGCTGGGGAAGGGTTTTAAGCCACTTGTCCCTATTACAGGGAGTGTGTATGGTGTTGCTCTGTGTTCTCTCTATTTCCTGAACTTTTAACCTCATCTTACCTCTAGCCATACTCAAAATGACAGCCACTGAAAAGGGGGGCAGGGGGAATGCTTTCCATTCCTTTCTCTGTCTAAATATGCAAATATACAAATATGTTTAAGCTGGCCATAGTCTTCAGTACTGCTTTCTCTCCCAGCCAATGTGGCAGTCCACATGAGTGAAAGAAGATCTTTTTGAGGTAAAGTGCTTAATTGTAGGACAGATGCCAAAAGAAAGCAAGAACACACTTAGGTTCTTTTAATGGACAATGGTTTTATTGATGCTTTCAACTTTGAGCTAACGTATGGGTACCATGAGCTAAGATACCCAATAGTATGTACTTGTATTTCCAAAAAAGAAAACATTTTAAGGAGTATAACCTCTTAATGGAGAAGGCTATTCACTTTCCAGTTCACTTCTTGCTGATTTGTGGATATTGAAAATGAAAAGCCAAAAATAGTTCTTAAATTTGCTAGTGAGATCCACGGCAGTGCATATCTGTCAGTGCTGCCCATTTAGCCTGTGGTTCCTCTGAGTAACTCAACAGTGGGTCAGAGCCGTCCTGACAGCTCCACCATGGGAGTATGCTGCACTAATGGGCAGTGCTGAAGAACCCAAGATGTCAACAGGATCTCCAAATATCCCATGGCCTTGAAAACCAGACCTCGGGGCAGCAGAAAGACAGTAAGTTTGTCTAAGGCAAGAAAGGCAATCTTGCGTGAAATGGGTCTTTAGGACAGAATCATAGCACACCTGGAGATCCTGGGGTGCCTAAGCATTTGTGCGTCCTTATTTATGGATTGCCAGGCTACCTGAAAACCAATGATGTAACTTTGCAGTTGGTTATCAAACTTTTACTCATTGTGTTTTTACAACTGAGTTGCTAAGTGGCAGTCCTTTTATATTCCTCTAAAAAATCCTCTGACAAAAGATTTCTAAATTAAATTTTCTCCATTTGGGATTTTTTCATAGTAAGTGTTCATAGTAAATGTTCCACATTTTAAGTGGAATAAACTTTTTTTTTTTTTTTTAACATGTTCATCACCTTCACAAAGTGAAAGAACCTTGCAAGGAAAATAAAAAGAATAATCATTCTTGTTTTGCATTTTACAAGAGTAGGGCTAACTACAGGTTATAGCAAAGCTGTTCTAGGTTTAGGTTTGGAATTTATGAATATACGCCTTGTAATCTGGTATCCATACTTTTGCCTCCTGCACTTGTACGGTTGAATATTTATTTAGGAATTTAGAAGAGACTGCTTTAGATTCCCTGCTTTACCACAGACTTGGTTACTCACTTAAGTTTACCATGCAATGGCTTCCTAAATGATGTTCAACAATGACAGTGGTCATTTTGAATTTCCAGAGTTAAAAAAGGGAGGTAATGGTGAGCTCATCACTTATCATACTGGCATCTAACAGAAAAACAGCTAGAAAGACTTGGCGTGTTGAGGAAAGGGAAAGTTGACACAGTTGCTCTCAGGTGTGCACTTGAAAATCGGTGACGTTTTGTCTAGGTACTATTATTGCTCACTGGAGTCACTGTGAAATATCAAATTGCTCTAGAGGGAACATTGTGAAAAGGAAATGTTTCTGCTTCTTGGGTGTAGTGGGTTTACATGGCAAGGCTTTGGTAGCAGGGGGCCATAGGGGTGGCTTCTGTGAGAAGGATCTAGAAGCTGCCCCATGTTTGGTAAGGGCCCCACTGCTGACCAGAGCTGAGCCAATAAGTGGTGATGTTTTGCGCCTCTGTGAGAGCATATTTAAGATAGGGAAAAAAAAAAAGCGCTGCGCCACACAGCAGCTGGGAGAGTGACAGGAGTGAGGAACAGCCTTGCAGGCGCCAAGGTCAGTGAAGAAGGAGGGGGAGAGGTGCTCCAGGCGCTGGAGCAGAAGTCCCCTGCGGCCTGTGGTGAGGACCATGGTGAAGCAGGCTGTCCCCCTGCAGCCCATGGAGTACCACGGTGGAGCAGGGTTCCACGCTGCAGCCCGTGGAGGAGACCACGGTGGAGCAGGTGGGCCTCCACTGACGGAGGCTGCGGCCTGTGGAAGACCCCTGCTGGAGCAGATACCGGGACAGACCTGTAGCCCATGGAGAGGAGCCCACGCAGGAGCAGGTGACCTGGCAGGAGCTGCTGCCTGTGGGGGACCCAGGTTGGAGCAGTTTGCTCCTGAGGGATGGACCCCGTGGTACAGACCCATATCTGCAGCAGTTCTTGAAGAGCTGCTGCCTGTGGGCAGCCCACGCCGGATCAGTTCACCAAGGACTGCATCCCGTGGGAGGGACCCCACAGCACAGGGGACGAGAGTGACCGAGAAGGAGCGGCGGAGAAGAAGCGCTATAGACTGACCATAACCCCCATTCCCCCGTGCCGCTCGGGGGGAGGAGGTAGAAGAGGGTGGATGGAGGGAAGGTGCTTTTGGTTTCTTTCCTTTGTTTCTCACTTCTCTAGCTTGTTAGTAATAAGCAATAAATCTTACTATCTCCCTATGCTGAGTCTGTTTTGCCCGTCACAATAATTACTGTGCGATCTCCCTGTCCTTATCTCAACCCTTGAGCCCTTTTCATCGTATTTTCTCCCTATTCCTCTTTGAGGAGGGGGAGTGAGAGAGAAGTTGTGGTGGAGCTCAGCTGCCCACCTGAGTAAAACCACCACATTGGGCACTCAGAAGGTAGCTTTAGTTAGCAGCTTCTTATTAAAACTGAAATTTTGTCTTGGCAAATGAATTGGAGCATAAGGTACATAAAATACACTGGGGGACTTGTGGTTGCCGCATCTGATGGAGCCAGACCTGAATGCATGGAGCTAGGCGAAAATATCTCACCACTACCAGGTGGGAAGGTCTTGCTCCACTACTGCAAGTCCTCCTCCATCACATTCTCCCAGCACTTCATTGTGGCAACATCTTCCATGAGCTAGTTCAACTCCCAAAGCCAACAGTAAAGGCAGCAAAACCATGGGCTAGTTTCTCCTCGTCTGGGTGAGTAAAAGATCTCAGCTAATGCACCCTGACATAAGGCAAGAGTGGGAGGAAGGCAAGAAACAAGGAAAAGAGAGAGAAGGACAGACGACGGAAGAAATGGGGTAAAGGAAATCAAGCAGGAGGTGGTGTCAGCTCAGCACATGAAACCACATCCCGAATGTGTGCTGGAGGCAGAGGAACAACCACATGGTGCTCTGCCCAGCTTAAATGGCCTGCAAAAATAGCCTTTTAGAAAACCTGCCACTGTGTTGGGACCACTTATGCTTTAATAATGACATCTGTTTGACAAAAAAGCTGAGTAGCTTAGATCTGTGACAAAGAAAATTGAAACTTTATTTCATCTTGCAGACAGGATATGGGTGTTTACTTGAGTGAGAGACATTTCTGTTTTTAAAGAATTGTATGATATCCTTATTCTTGCTATGCTATGGACTAAGACAACCATTCCTAACGATGATTGAAACTACTATTTTCTCCTTTTCACCTTCTGACTTAAAAACAGTGTCTGGAAGAGGCTGCAGGGGAAAACTTCTGAACTGTATGATATATATGCGTACGGTGAAGTGTAAATGTCCAGCTTTCAATCCACAAGTGTGATGCAGATGTTTTAAATCATATTTATATCCCGTGAATGTGCATTGGATAAACAGCAACCAGAGTGTGATGTCCTGGATAGAGGGATTATGATGACATCCTTTTGGCCTAGTCGCCAAATCTTAAAAATACATAGTGGTATTTCAGTCTTTATTAAAAATGCCTTGCTTATGTTCTTATACCATCAGTTACACACAAAGTGATTGTGTGATGTTGCTTTGCAGGCCCTGATTTTTAGGTATTATTATTAATACTTACATGCAGAAGCAAAATACTATGGGATCTTATGGGTTTGACTGGACAGTTTGGGGTTCAAATAGGCTGAGTACCCTTTGTCTACATACATCTGGTGGGTGAAAAATATGGCTAGCTGCCATCATACTCTTCATGGAAAACTTCCTGGTTCCCCTTACCTACAGAAACATTCAAAGAGCAGTAGGCTAAGACTAAATCACTTTCAGGTCCTGCCATTTAATTACTGTCCATTTTGTAATCAAAGGTACATAATACGTATTAGAACTGGAGTTAATCTCACGTCCTGATAACAGTGAAGTACAGCTGGCAGCAAATAAATAGGCAAAGTACTGGTGTCTCATTGCTGCGGCAAGCACCATCCCCCTCTCACCGATGACTTTGAGCTTATTTGGTATTCTGCAGTCACACCTCCAGCTGCAGTGCAGATGTAGCCTTAGATGGCTCCTGCTACCACTGTCCTAGTAACTTTTTCTATGGGTAACTTGCACTGCAGTGGACCCTAGGCAAGAAATCATCCTCAGCATTTGTGTGGATGCCTCCTGACTAGCACACTATTGGGAAACCTAGGCAACACTTTGGAGTCTCTGGAACATCTCAGCCCTAAACATGGGTGAGAAGCAGGTGCAGAGGCAGCGAGAAGGAGCCTCCCACTGCTCTCTGCAGAGGCAAGCAGGAGTACACTGTGCCTTTTCTGATTCACCTGAATTTGCCTGTCTATGTTAGCAGAAGGAAATAACCTATATGCAGAAGGAAAGTGAATAGTTGTTAGTGGGACCATGGTAGCAATCTGATTCCATGAAGAGAGGAACAAGTTATATTTATTTAAACTCGCAGTAGTAAAATGCCATTATGGGACTGTAATCTAAGTTGTATCATCAATACCTGAAAAAGCACAGCTGAGACTCAGCTCTTTGGGGGTAGAACCAAGGGAAGTTTCTACAACACACCAGTGAGGCTAGGGTGTTTCAGTGGGAGGTGGTCTTAGTTAGGCTTTCCCCATTATTCAACAGACAGCCTCACCCCTGCTAGGTGCCCCCTCAGCAGGGGCTGGCACAGTTGTTCGCCCTCTTCTCCTTCCACTCTGCCTGTAAAGTGGAAGACATTTTATGGAGGTCTCCAGAGTCATGAATCTTGTGCATTAGGGCATGCACAACTAAGACTGTGGTACAACTTAAGAAATCTGTCTATTGCAATTTGCATACTTGCCAAGGTAGAAAAATTAAATTGCAAGAAAAGGTCAAACTTCAGATAAATCTATCATAGATAAATCATCATCATTTCAGATAAATCATCATCTACGACTCCGGACCTCAGCTGAAAGTGCGCAGGCCTTGAGTACACACTATCTTCTTGAGGAAAAGATAGCATTTGCAAAAAATATGACTCCTCAGTTTTTATGGGACATAGGACTCATGCTTCTTTGTGGGTTTTAAATTTGATGGAATGTCCTACTGCTTCCTTTCATGGAAAATGTTTCCTGACATGATCATTGCTGACCCATACATCTGAAGCTATGAATGAATGCTGTTGTGATGTATAAAATAGCTCATGACTCTTCTGTGTGCAGTGATCTTTTAACGAGCAGTAAGATCCCAGGAAGAAAAAAATAATTCTTCCAAACCAAGCACTTAATCTCACTTTGAAGCTAAATCAAAATGCTCAAATTAATATGCTGACTAATCTTTACAAACCTTCTGCCTAGGACAAATGACCAGCTGGTCTAAGCATACTTTCTTTAACTGTATGACAGCAGAAACTACTGCAGTTGGAGTACTTAAAATTTAAGGGGTCCAATATTTCCCAGGCTATTTTTTTTTCCCTGAGCGTGGGTCTTTACTAATTAAGTAAGTCCAGCTTTATAGGTGGAGCAATACCAAAAAAGTACCAATAAAAATTTTAAAGCTCTCTAAAACATTTTAATGCCTTATTTCATGTGGCATATACAGAGTTATGATGGTTTGTAAGGTATAAAGTTTTTTATTAGCAGTCCAGTGGGAAGACGATATAACTCAGTCATTGCTTTGCAACTCATTTAATGCACATCACCACAACATTTGACTAGCACACTTATCACAAATTGAACTCAGTAAAATATTTGACCCAGCAGCCCTTTACACACATGTAAAGAGAGAGTTAACTACACAACAATTTGGGGAATTAGTGGTCACTTATAAGACATGGCATAAACACACCAACTACTCTTCAGTTTATGCTATATTATTCCCCAAAGCCTCTAGGTTTCACAGCGTTTTCCCCAAAGAACGTGTGGTACAAAAATTTGAAAAACAACTGACCTCTGCTTTAACATCTTTTATATGAAACAAATGGGAAAACTGATATAGGAATTACAAAATTTGTTTTCTCTCTCTCCTGTCACCTTCATCTCCTCCCCCAACATTTAGAGAGTTTCACTTCAAATAAGTTAAGTAGGACTAGTAGGTTCCCATTACAAACGTCTGCTTCTCTCCATGTTTGATGTTAAGTGACAAACCCAGAGGTGGTAAGGGCGCAGCTGGCCTGTCCCCAGACTGCACATTGGCAGTGACACCATGCATAGCACAGTGAGTTCTCAGGTGATTATTGCTCCTGATTTCCTTTTTACACAAGTGGCTGCATACAGAGGGAAAAATGGGACAATTAGCAAAGTATCACAGATGTCCATATGTGTCCAAAAAAGAAGAGAGGCTGGTCATTCTCTGTTATTCTCTATATCATCTGCAGAGAATTGGGAGATTAATAGTGTTTTCAGCTGAGAATTTTGTTTGAATTGAAAAAGTCTTGCTTAAAAACCTCCTCCTCTTCATGGAACAAACACAGATGGCTGTAGTACAGTATTTTGTTGTTTTACACCATAGAGTACTGATCTTCTGTAACAAACTTGAAGTTTAATGTGTGCAGCAGTAGAACATAAGTAAAACCAGGGAAAAAGAAAATCAAAAGGAATCATGCTTAACAGCAGCTGATTAAAGCCCCAGATATAGAAGTGTTTATGAAACAAAGATTTTAATTCAGATCTTCAGACATTTAAGGAATAACGATTGTTTCTTCTATTAAAATGATAAGAATTATTTCAAACTGTTTCTATTAATATTAGCCTGTACCAGCTGTAATTATAGAAGGCACACTTTTCAAATCTACATGTGGCCAAGAAATGATTTTCTCTGCATCGAAAATTTTCTGGGTTGACATTAGAACAAACCAGGGATCTCTTGGAATCTTTTTCATGGAAATGTGAGAAAAACCTGCTGGTTACATCACTTACCTGCAATCCAGAACACCAGATTAAAAATGGCTATGTATCCTGTTTGAAACAGGGCTATGAACAATAGACTAGAAAAATGTGATAACCACTGGGGCTATAAAGTCATTCTTGCTTTTGCTTGAATGTTTATACAAAATACAATATTCCCAGTAAGAGGCTAAAAACTTGGCAACAAAGCATAAGAATGGATTCCATGACATCCTTTTGAAAATCTATCTACAACTGACTTAAGCATATATATTTTAAAATTACAGGGTTGCAGAAAATTCCAGTGTGCTGAACATGCTCCATCCTCGTGCAGCTCTGGTATGTCAGCTTGGTCAATCATGCACCTTCCCAGGGGTGCAAGAGAGGCACAGGTCTCCCCTGATATCATTTGGTATTTATAAGACTTGAAACAGATTGTGCAAGAATTTAACTTATTGTTTGTCATAGAACAGGAGAAGAAGGAAGAAACAAGCTAATTAATATAGATAGTTGCAGATTTTGAAAGAAGCAGGAATAAACATGCAAAACAGGTATGTAGATGAATGAGGTTTATAGGAGACAAAGGATATGGGGATAGATTTAGAAGTAGAAGAGTGCTTTTAAAAATGGAAGAGCTGTAAACATTCCCCCCTGACTAGGAAACAAACAACCATCAGAGTATACATGTCTTCTCCATCTCCTAGTAGCTGGTATACATAGGCCATGATATCCCACTCCATTTCTCTCAGCAAGCTAGAAGCACAAATCTGCTATGGGTTTCTGTTGGGGAATGTCAACATGTTGTCAGTTTTTCAATTCCCCTTCTTTCAAGAAAAATGGAAAAAAAAAAAAAAAAAACCTCAAGTAGATATTACCAAAACAATTGATACCACATAAAATCTCAAGTCAATGGCTCCAACCAGAACGATAATCTGTGAAACCTGACTTCAGGATTCTCTTGTATATCTTGGATTATAGACTCCAAATGTATGCAACCTATGCTTTATTAGATAACTTCTTAATTTGAGCACTTCTCAGCCCTTTGAATACTTGATCATTAAACCTAAGTGTTCTTTTTACTTCTTTTAACCTCCTTCTTAATATATATATATGTATCAAAGAATGAAACATATTTCAAATAACAGGTCATTTATCAGCAGTTAATAGCTCAGTTCTGTTGTGCATACACAGGAAAAATCCTCACTGAATTCAGTGTCTCAGTTCAGAGAGATTCTTTTCACTAGATCACTTTAAATATGTATGGAATTGTTGTCTTAGAAAGTATAAAGCTCAAATTAAATTGCTACAACAGTTATATTCAGGGGCTGTGGCTTGGGGACAGGGTGGGTCCATCAAAGCCATAATGTCTGGGAAGCGTGAGAAAGCCAGGGAAGATCTGGGAGAAAACTGGGGACAAGGAATGAAACTTGATTGCCACTGTAGTCTTTTAGAAACAGAACAAGCATAGCTCTGGACTTAGACTTCCAGAAAACTTTATCTTGTGTAGAAGCAACTACACACTGTAAATACTCTGTGTTGGGCAGAAACCATACGGAAATGCTCACTGAAAAGTTACTACAACTGCAGCAAGTGTTTCCATTTGATCAGCAAAGAGCAATAATTCCTCATTTCCAATAAAACCTCATTCTCCAGCCAGCCTTTGGCTGTGAAGACTGGCAGGTTGTCATCCTTCTGACTAAGGGTACTGAGGTACCTGGAAGGGGGAGGTGTGCATTGTGTGCTTCCCAGCTGTGCTTCGCCATCATGAATGACTTGCAGGGAAACAAGACAAAGCTAGAAGTTATAATGTCTTCAGCAGGAAGGATTTAGCTGCAGCCTGCTCTGATGCTACCCCATGACTGTCCATAGCTGCAAATGTCTGCTGAAAATAGCCTCTTCTCACTTTTGCTATTTGAATCTAAGGATGTTGGGATAATGAATGCTGAAGGAGTTCTTAATTCAGCATGTTAGTTCAGGCACATAGTGAAAGTGATTCAACACATTAGCCCAAGACCATGATGAAAGAGAACTTCCCACCTATGTGGGACTGCATAGCTTCTCCCTGCAGGCTGCTGCCCAAGGCTGCTGTGTGTGCTGCCAGTTCTCTGCCTTTGCCCTGGAAATTACTGGTTGGAGGAGGTTGATTCATCTCTCCTTCAGGGCATCTCTCCTTCAGTAACTCCTATATACATTCCCCAGCAGGTCTTTGCTTAAATAGCAACTCTGGGTTTCAAGTGCGTTTCACTCAGCAAATTATATTTAACACTGTAATGTGAAAGCCATGCTTACAATATCAGATGAGGGGAAATGGCCTCAAGTTGTGCCAGGGGACGTTTAGGTTGGATATTAGGAGAAGTTTCTTTACTGAAAGGGTTGCACAGCATTGGAATAGGCTGCCCAGGGAAGTAGTTGAATCACCATCCCTGGAGGTCATCAGGAAACATGTAGATGTAGAACTTAGTATCATGGTCTAGTGGTGGACTTGTCAGTACTAAATTAAAGGTTGGACTAGATGATCTTAGAGGTCCTTTCCAACCCGAATAATTCTGTGATTCTGTGAATATGAGGACAGATATTCAACACCATGGTAAACAATGGCTCTTTGCCATTTTACACCATGGAGAGTAATTTATAAAGAGAATCAATTCAATTAACAGATAAATAAAATTGGTGATACATATAACCATCTAAACATTATAATCTTTGTTAACATTTCTTAGTGTAAATAACCACACATTGGTTTGCATATAACATATGTAATACATATACTTATTTTTAAAAAATTATGCTTATTGTATAACTCTTCCCACATGACTGTAGTTGGAAACACTGTTTTCAGAAGGTCTGCGTCTCAGTAACCTTTAGTGCTCAACTTATAGGAAGACTGTACAGGGTAAATACAGTTAAATGAATTAACCAGGGTCTTAACTGTAAATTACCTTTGAGGTTCACAACATCTTGTGCTCTAAAGTGGAAAAAATCTAAAGAAGCTTTTCCATGGTAACAACTATTTCACCTGTGAATTAATACAACAGGTATTTCCAAAGTCATATAATGACTTTGTGATATACTTGCCTTTTTGACGTTTTGTGTGTGTGTTTGAACTGATCATGGTGATGCTCTTATTAACTGTGGAATGAAGATTGTGCTGCATAATATGGAACTATTCCACTTTTTCCCTCTGTAAAAACATACAATTTCTATACTGCTCCATGCATGTTTCCTCAGATTGATTACATGTGTTTTCAGGCATGAAAATGGCTGTCCTTGCCCTATTAAGACATTGACATAAATATCCCTGGGGGAGCAAGAAAAAGCTTAAATATTGAAATGAGCCTTGGGGCTGAAAGGTCTTGTCTCATTCATTTATTTGCTGGTGTTTTGTGCATGTGTGCTGTAAGGGAGATTTAATGAAGACTGCAAGTTACAGAGTGTATATGAATCTAGATATTCACATACAGTGAAATATTTATATACTTTCAGTAAGAGCTCAGTGTTGAATCAGAGTTTAGAGATGATCATTATTCATTAGTGGCAAAAGATATCTCCTACTTAAGAAAACTTAGGTACATAATATCTTGCTTGAAATCTCAAAGAGCTGAACTATATCTGTGTAGATCCCAGCTCACTTTTGCACCTGCCGTAACACTTCCGGATGACTTCTCATACCCTAATGCAGGTTCTGTTCTGTCCTCAACCTCCACTTCTCACCTTGTCATAAATCTGTTATAGGAAAACTCTTCTTCATAACCCGAGGAGGGGAAGGGAAGAGGAGGGAAAAATCCCGAGGCCTTTCTAGGTTTATACAATTTGAAGTGAACTAATAATTCTGTGTATCACATTCTTTCCCATTTCCCCTGAACTGAATGCAGCAAATTGCACAGAGTAAAGCAGAATCTGACACTGGCTAAAGCATGTCTTCCAAAAGGGCCCACTCATATTCTTTCTGACATTAGGAAATAGTGAATCAGTATTTTCTTGGTAGTGAGTTCCAGTAGTGAATTACTTTAGCTCAGAAATCCCATATGTTCTGCCTTGCCAATTTGTCTCTAGCTTCAGCCTCCAGCACTGCTCCTGATTATGCTAGGGACCTGAGGAGCTCTTTCCTCCTGATGAAAATTTGGCCAGTCCCCTGTTAATCTTCTTTTTAACGAAATAAGCATTCCTTAAGTTCCTTAATAAGTTTCTCCCTGCAAACCAGTTCTCTGACTCTTGATTTACTCGTACATCTTTTTCTGTATGTAAATGTCCTTTCTATAAAGGTTACCTTCTGGACACTTACCAGAATTTTATGACAATTAATAATAATCATGGGTAAGTGTTTTAAACTCAGTGGTTTTGAGTGTTTCATGCTCCAGGTGCTCAATTTGAGAGGCTGGAAGGGGCTTGCAGCTTATTGAAAAGGTCCTTTTGAAAGGTCAAAAACTTGTTTACATAGAGCATCACTGAAACACATTTGCCTCTGTTACTGACAACAGCAATCAAAAAGTTGCATGAACAATGAAAGACTGAGCAAGAAGCTGATATTTTGGCTATGTATATGAGGGCAAGTAATAGTTCCTATTAAAAGATCACATGGTACTTTTCATATTCACTGAGACAAGACCTCATTTTTTTAAGCCTTCATTTGAATGACCCAAACACAGTAATCATGGATGCGTGTAATTTTTTCCCCTCCTCCTGCTTGATCCCACATTTAAATCATAATGCTGAACTCATGACGTCACTCTCAATCATTTCCACATGGCTTCCCTTGTAGGATCAAAAAGAAGGTGAAGCTCTCTTGTGTCAGCAGAAAGCTGATTTTGGGGATGGGAAGGTAATTCAATGAAAATTCTAATAATGAAAAGAAAACTTCAAAGTAGCCTGCAGGTAAAGTACTATTCTTTTTCAGTATTTTTTCTGCCTCAAATTTGCCAGGTTGGCAGAGGTTTAGTTTTAAAGGAACTGTGCTGGTAAGGAGATCTTGAGTCTTCAGCTGCTCTGGTTCCTTTAGGAAATATTACCTGAATTTCAAATTTACAGGTGAATTCTAGAAAATAAACCTTGGTAAGAAACAGAGTAAGATAATAGAAGATTGGGTTGCCCAGTCTCATACTTCCATTTTCTCTGGTACATTAGTTTCCTAAAGGTAGCATTTTGGCTCTGGCCGAATGAAAGGGCAAAGGTTACGGAATGTGAGGCTGTGGCTGCTGGAAAAGAGAACAACTGCAACAATGGTGGGGAAATGCAGGCCACCAGCACTAAACACAGAAAGATGTGGCATGTAGGAAGGGGATGTCATTTTCTGAGAAACCAGGAAATTAGCTTTGTCTTCAAACATTTCTATTTATGGTATGACAATTGCAAATATTGCAGGAGATATTTGATACTAAGATGAGGAAATATGTGGCAGGCTGTTTAGTTTTAACTCTTTGTCTTTGCATGGGCTGCTTTTGTTCTAGAAGCAACAATGGAAAAGAGGGAATTTGGGAAAAAAAAAAAAAGGCCTCTGCTGCAGCTTTGCCCAAATTTTTTTCCCGTGTCCCTCTCCAAAGTAAACTCTACCTTTCATGCCTTTTCTCTCCCCTTCTCCTCCCAAACCCACCTAGTATACAACATTTAGAATTAGAGCTCCTTATCTTTGCTTGCAGCCCTGCCAGAACCTCTTGTGTCCCTGTCCCCTCCCCCTCCCCCCCCTTTTTTCCCAGATGCCAAGTCCTAGTTTGGGAACTGCTGTTTCCACTGGATTTCAGTTCCTGGCATCCTATCTGTAAAATACTTTGACCAAAAGGGAGCCATTCCCCAGAGGCTCTGATTCTAATTCTGCTGCTTGGTGCTAGCGTGAACTCAGAGTAAACCTCCTGGCCGTATACCCATGTGGTCCTGCTGAGTTTGTCCCTAAATGTGTAAAATGAGAAAGCCTTGTGTGTTTTAAAGCATAGCACCTCACTCTTCTGGCCCTGAGGTTAGCTTCACTGTTTGGTTTGAAAAATGTCTCTATGTTCGTTTCTATTCTGCCACAGCTCCAAAAATGTTCTTCCTCTTCTGCCAATAGCCTTTATTAATTTGGATACTTTTCCTTCAGATTTCATTAGTGCTATGCTTTATTAAGAAATCAAGCATTACTTAGGGGGGAAAAAAAACTTTGTTTTCTCTGCAGTTGCTGGAAATGTGCAGGCATAAAATGTGGGACTCTTGTATGCCAGGGTCTTTCCCAAAGCTTGTTCTTGTCCCCACTTTTCACTTACGTTGCATTTCTGGTTCATTACAGCCACTCACTCACTTGTCTGAGAGGCTACAAATCTCTTGGAAGCCCTTTGCTCATCACATAGACGGTGGAGGCAACAGCAGTGCTAGGCATTCTTAAGAAATATGCTGTTTATTTATCCATCCAAATGTAGATTTTAAAGACTCATTATAGTCATTTGACTTTGAAACATCTTGGCCCCAGAATACCAGGTAATTAAAACAAATAGGCGACTTCATGTGAAATTCTGCTCTTTTGTTCAAAGATTTCTGAGTTACTCAATCAACTCCTTTCTAAACCAATGTATCCTTCTCCTGTTGTCTGTTTATTATTTCAAGGCTCAAGTATATGTATCTACAGCAAGGGAAAAAAACATGAGATGCTTTGGGGAGAGTATGAAACTAAAGGGAAACAATTAAAACTTGTGATCTCAGTGTTAATGTTAGGCATTAGGCATTTGCCTGGCCTGCACTGCATATGTAAGACCTATTTAGCTTCCATGCTGTGAACCAAACTTAGGAGAATTTCCTAGGTGTCACTGTGATCCTTGTCGTCTAGGGCACCTCACACAACTTTCCATTTGTGACAGTAGGTCAATTAGAATTATATAGGGGGATTTTATTTTATTTTACCTGAAACCTAAGAGAGCTGCTGCTAGCCATCAGGGATAAGTTTATCATGAACAAGCTATGTCACGGTTCCAACCCTCTACACACACGAGATCTCTCTGCTTGCCTTTCGGGCAGCACGATTTGCTTTGAGAGGCTGCTCACCTCCCGTGCCGGCAGTGTGCAGCCTGCCATGTGTCACAGCTGCCTGTTTTGCCCGGCAGAGGATGCAAAAAGCAGCTCTGCAGGGACCAAGGTGCAGATGTCCATCACCATTCCTGTCAGGGCAGTACTTGAACTTGCGTGAGACATAGGTGATTTCTAAATTTGTTTCCAAGACTGCTTGCAATAAAAAAAGACCCTGACAGAACAGCACAGAAATACGATCTGATGTAAAACCACAGCAGTTTTCTACTTTTTAGAAAGTTTTTGTAATGTGTTTGAATTGGCCACCTTGCTATCTTTGGCTGCAATTGCTAATCCCTCAACGTCCTTAGCTGGTGTCCTTGATACTCTAAATTAACTAATATTTAGAGAAGATTTTAGCTTTTATTCTTGATTATGCAATGGATATATCACTGGATATTTTTCATGTCAGCACGATTAAAATGTTTAATCCCCTCAGAGAAACTTACAGTGATTTAAACCACTGCTAGAAATCATATTTAAGATTTAGGAGAGTAAAGAGCCAAGTAGATTTGAGACATCAGTTTCTCCAAAAGGGTTTCTACTCTTCCAAAACTCTGGGAGAGATTCTTTGCAGAGCAAAACTAAGTGCAAGTTTTATGCAGATGCTGGGGGGTGACTTCCACATTGTTAGAACTAGGGTGCCCCAGGAGTTGTGTCCCAAGCAAGCAGAGAGTTTCTAAGCAGTTTAAAGGGCTCTGAGATTTAATGTATCCTCCTTCCCAGTTCCAGCACTGGGTGATCACTGTGCTAGTGTTTGCTTGGATTTCATATCATATGCAGGAAAATAGGAACCATTCCGCTGATCAGCAAAGCGGTGGTGGGCCCCATCCTGATGTTAGGGACAATTGAGAGACTGCATGTGTTTAGGAAAGTTAAAGTGGTCCAGTGCTCATACTGTGGACAAGACCCGAGGCATAAACGAGAATGGCAAGCACTCTCAGCAGTGACTGCTGCTTTGGCAAAATGCTCAGAATTAAACTCCAATAAAATGGTTTTCAACAAAACCTTTATATGGAGGGGTCTTTTCTGGGAGGTCTGTAAAGTCATTCTTTTTATGGAAATAAAGGACTTCAGAAAATATAGTCTTTGTGTAAAAAAGATGAAATGAACTTATCGATACTTTGAGTTCATAAAGGCATTTTTCTCTATCATTGTATCAACTTTCTCCTCATTTTTTGCTATATTCCTGACTTTATATAAACCAGTATATTATGGAGCATATGTTTATATCTTGATCTAATATCTATTGAGCAATATTAAACAATTTTAATTTGCCTAGTAGACATTTAAATTTAGGCCCGTTTCTCAAAAAGTATCACTGACATCATTTCTTTTTTATATGTAATATATTGTACAATATGCATCAGCAAACTTTCCAGGGAATTTCTGTGGTTTAAACAAAGGTCTTTGTGACTGTTAATTTACAAAATATAAAAGGGTGTTCTGTTCTTGTTTTATTTTTATTTTTTTTATTCAATCCTCTTGGGAGAGAAATTGAAACTTTAGAGTCACAAAGGGCTTCCATGTCTATCGGAGTCGGATTTCTCTTTGGAATTTTACAGATAGTTATTTTCAAACCTGAATGGCCTGTGAAGAGTGTCTGGGTTGTTAGAATGAATTGCTAAATTATAGGTACAGGTGCTAAGTGTTATTACGTCAAAGCACGAGTTCAGGAAATGAGATCACCCAAAGGTACCAGAGGCACTGCAAAATTAAGAGCTAGGTATTGCAATTGAATGTATCTCCTGGTCTGAAATCACCACCACCACCACCACCACCCCCCCACCCCCCACCCCGTTAAAGCCACTCATTAAGTATTCTGTTGAATGCCATGAAGGAGACCAAGCTAATGTGGAGGGACAGAAAGATTTCAGACTGAGTTTTCAATTAAAATCCAGTCTGCTCTGTTTCTGATAATCTCTAAATTCTTTTGAAGAAATGATCATTATAACTGTGTTTAATCTGTTTTCAAAACAGACTGTGAAATAGCCATTGTGTATGCACCTTCTGTTTTTATAACTTCTGTGCTTTGATATTGTAATTGATGCAAGTGGGTGCAATTAAATCTTTATTTGGAAACTTGCACCAAAGCAAGTCATTCAGAAAAAAGCCACCAATGTGCTTTGACTCTAGATTCTCACACATATTTGCACTTACAATCAAAGCTTTTGTTCTGTTAAACTAACAAGGGCTGTTTAGCATAAGAAAGAGTTAACACAAACTGCCTTCGGTTGTGCTAATTTCAGGAATAACACTCCAATGGCAAAAAAATCTGTAGGAAACTATGCTGTCTCCATTAAAAATAACCAATTTTGATTAAAATAAGTAACTAACCACAAGTGGAATTATTCATTATTAAAATGAGCAATAATACGTCAAAAATTACTGTCATTCAGTGATGAAATTTCTCTGAATTTCCTTACAGAAAGATTACCAGAGAATCTATCTTTAGCTTAAATTATTTCTAAAACATTTAAAATCTGTCACTTTCACTTTTGGGGTTTTTACTTGAGAACATGGACAGGCAGGGATCAAGATTGGTAGTTAGCTTTAATGAGAAGTTTGTTAGTATATCTTTATTATTAGTGCTGTGACACCGCTATTAATCAATTATATTACTAAGTATGAGTCTCATACTACTGTCTTAAAACCTAGCTATAGATTTGTTTGCATGAAATGATATTTTGTAGAAATATAAGTTTGGTTCATTTCAGTGGAATGGTCGGTCTGCTTGGTCCAACGGTAAGGCTAGGCTGGAATAGCAGAAAGTTTACTTAATTAAGGTATTCACTTGCTTCTGGAAAGACTACAGGTCAAACATACTTTCTTCTTTTTCTCAACGAAAAAGTAAAATCTTAAATGCAGTAGAAGATAGAGCTCTCTGTGTCTGTGTATAGATAGTCACATATGTATATCATAATTTCTTTATCTTCTCAAAAAGTTCAAGTGGTCCATTTTTATGGCCCACAAAGCAAAGTCATGACAGCAAGCAGTGAGTGCAGCCAGGTTTAAAAGTACTTAGAGCAGGTTTCAAAACCTTTATATTCTTTTATCTGGAAAATACCATGTTGGCCTTCTAGAGATGCAAAGACAACTTCAAAGGGCACTCTTTGGCAGAATGCATCTCTAGCACAAGCCAAGCCTACTTATGGTGTTCCTGTGTAAGGCTCTCTTCCTGAGAAGAAAGGTCATGTCTCTCAAAGAAACATGGCAGGGACACTACCCTCAGTCTAAGTCTATCACTATGAGGAAAACAAACTCTACTCTACTGAAAACTTCTTTATTGTTGATAAGACTGGTTTACAGCTGGGCTAGGGCCCAGTAACAGTGCTTGCCTTCTTGATTGTCTCTTGAGGTAATTCATCTTAGTGACACGTCTCATCTCCTTTAGCAGGAGAACTACTCATTACTGGAGTAATTTTTGTCCCTAGTGCCATTCTTCAGCAGACAATAGTAGTGAAGCTTCTACACTCTGACTTTCTTGGAGTGTGTGCAAGTTCCAAAATGTGATTTTAAGATCAACTTAAGTCCATTTAAGATGAGACTGCCTCTGAAAGGAAGTGTTTTTGTCCTCCCCTCTCCCTTGGTTGCACATTACCGTGCCTTTTCTTGCATCAGCACTAGCATTCCCCAAGCTTTCCAGCTATTTCCATAGCTGATGAGACCTGACTAAAATTTAACCATTTAAACAAACAAAACAAAGACAAAACACACACACAAAAAAGGAAAATAAGAAATAAGATCAGCCAATGTTTATGTAATGGAGTCATCAGAAACAAGAACCCAAGGGAACAGAGCAAGGGAAAAGCAGAAAAGGATGGATTGTCATTTCCAATGGCAATGTGGCTTATGCTGAATGTAAACCTGCACTCTGAGGCTGCATCTGCCATTGAGGTGCATCTCCTCTGTAGAGCCAGGTATCGAACTAGATGTCAGACCACAACCCTTACAGCAAATATTTTGTGAATTCTGCTTCTTCAGTGTAATAGTGACTCCTTGATAATATTCAGTCTGAAGAAAGTGTTAGAAAAGCCTTGAATTTAATAAAGTATGGAATGAAAAGAATGAAAAATTTCAAAACTGGTTGCAAAATGGCATTTCTGTCCTCTTTTTAGAACTATGTACAGCCTTGGAATGAGAATGAGCCAACTATAAAAAATATTCCAAATTCCCTAAGACTGTACAGAAGTAAGATTGGCTCTGCCTTTTATACTAGTCTAACTGACCGGGTTCCACCTTCCCACTGATCATTACCAGAATAAAGGCAGAGGAAAAATATTTTTCCCTCCCTTCAACCAAAGGTGGAATTTAAATAAAAACAAAATGAAACATTCAGGCAAATATTACAGCTTCCTGCCCCAGTCCTTTTAAAATTCTACTTCACTGACACAGCTTGGAAAAGATTCAGTACCCTAAGTTACCACTAAGAGTAAATAATAATTATATTCACCATAAGAAGGGGTTTTGGTAAGTGTCAGCCTAAGGACAGCGAATGGGTCTATCTGTTGGGAGTTTCCCCTTGCTACTGTAGTAGGCTTTGCATTGAGAGAGAGCAGAGAGCTGAAGAGAAGAAAGGGTTGAAGGACTACTCAGACCTATGGTGGCATCAGGAGCAGCAGATTCTTTTCCAGACAGGCCTCATTTTGCCCTTTTCAGTCCTGCTCTTTTCCTCTCTCCTATGTCCCTTTCCCTTTAGTGTTAACCAGTCTGGGAAGTGCCAAGGGACTGCTGAAGTAGAGACATGGAGAATGACTGCTGTGTTAAAGGGCAGTGGGGGAGAGCTATGGATACAGAGTGAGAAAGAGGGATGCCATTAGGATGGGGAGCAAGATCCTCCTGTGCCATAAGAGATGAGGACGAAGCACAGAAAAGGACAGACTGTCAGAAGGGTCTGGGCTCTGTTTTCTCACCCATAGCCTCTCAAAAATGCTGTAGCCAGCAGACTCTGCTAGCCCAATGCCTTTTTTCAGACTCAAACTTTTATCAAAACCTCCTTGCGTCAGACTCTTCTAGGACACCCTTCCTGCAACTATTCCCCTAAAATCTTTCACTAACCCCTCCAAAACCTTTTCCCACCTTTAAAGATCCTCCAATTCCTTTGTATACCCTTCTCCACCAAGGGTTGGCAAGCTTCTCTGTTACTCTCTTTTGCTCTCCTGAAACTTGACTAATACCCTCTTGTTCTCTAAAGCACCATGGCTTTTTTCCATCCTTCCCCCCACACCACCCCAAATCTTTCTGCTACTTCTACAACACTGAATCTTGCCTACCCTTTCCTCAACCTTGTACCAACACAATTATAGACAGTGAATGTCACTGAACAAACTGTTGCTCATTAGACCCTTTGGTTGGTATCACTCATATTTGCCTAAAATTAGCTCTGCTCAGAAAGAAATGACATCTCTCTTCTCTTTATTACTGAAGTCCCCCATCAACATCAATGCCCACACCTGTTGTTGGGACTTTTTATAAATCTAGAGAGATTTTTCTGACCTGCAATGTAATCAGGATGTCTTCCAGCAACTCTACACTCCACATTAACAGATCCCTCTTGGCCTTTCCCAATATTGCATTTCAGTTTTCACTGTGTCTTCACTTTTTCGGTTTTCTCTACAATTAAGTTTTTTAACTGACACAAGATATGAGCTGTAGATGTTTTTCAGGAGGTAAACTAGAGGTTTTGGAAATAGTGTGCAGATATTCTGGACTTTTAGCACCCAGAAAGGGAATGACAACTGGGTTAGGTTGATGAAATAAACATATTAACATTTTTTCCTCTTTTTTTTCTCTCCCACAATAAAGTAACTGGCTACATTTGTATTGTTATCTAAAGGTAATGTTTCTAAACATTCTGCTTTATGATGTTCATATTTTCAATCTATCTTATCCTTAATTTAGGCCCAGCAACAAGAAATTAGATATAGAATTATATAAATAAATTTATGAATACATATATTATATATCTGCATAAATATTTCATTTGATATTATATATTTCACATTGATATTATCTATCTGTCTATATAAACACACATCCTTTTCTAGGGCTGTTTTTTAGCATTCAAACCCTTCCCACGTGTCACCAATAGCACCCATGACAACAGCAGGAAAGTTAGCTCTAGTAAATGCATTCTCCCACATAGTAAATACCACTTTAACACTCTGTTGGTCACTCAGAAATGTATTGTGACTTTGTTATGTGCTTACCTTAGGTGTTATAACTACAGGAGTTATAGACAAGAGAGCCTTGCAATGAGTCTACCAGCTACCACAGCTGTATTACTCTGCCTGTCCACTTGTAGGTGCTTAAATCAGATGCCAATTTCCTTGAGGTTAATTGTCTTAGCAGGTGTAACTCTGACATTGGTTATATATAAGAATCAACCTAAGCCTATTTACCTCTTTTCACCTCAGTGAGGACAAAAGAAGTATAGAAGAATAGTCTGTGCTTTCTACTATGTAGAAAAATCTATATAGAGCTATAAATTGTCCTGCAATGAGTCTGGTCTTTCTGTTTTCAAATATTATCATTATTATGTTTGAGATGAGAACACAAAAAGGTTAAATGAAATATTTTCCCAAAGTTTTATGGGATTTGCTTCATGCTTTGTTGTTACAAAAATAAAAGGGCTACAGGGGCTGTTGTTTCCTTGACTCACTAGGAAAAAAAATGAATCTGTATGTTAAACTATGTGTATTCCCACGCTCTGTCCAGAACAACATTGTGAATACAGTTGTTTTTTTAGGCAAGTGGTACCTTGATTATGTGCAATATTAAAGGCGTACTCAAAGGGGGAAACATTAAGATTGAACCTTCATAAAGAAAATTTTACTGACTATGGTGTCATTTAAGTCCTTCATTCTTTGTCACTGCAGTTTTGTCAGGTTGGAAGTTTTAAGGGATTAAGGACAAAGATAAGAATTACATAAGAGGGAGGGACTTAACAATGACCATTGGTCATCAGTTTACTAATAATTATCACAAAAAGCTATGAGACATTCTGGCTTCTAAATTGTTGGCATTTTTTCAGCTTTTGTTAAGTATTGGATGGTTTACCTCTTTTTTTTTTTTTTTTCAGTAATGAAATTGAACTCTGTCCAAAAATGTGAAGTCAGCATAAGTTCTGAGAGCACATTGCTCACTGAGTTCTCACACTTTAAAGCCTTGTAGATTCCATATATACTCTCCCCTTAGTACTTTCACTGCTACTGAGCATGGGATCACCTACCTTGTGCTGACTGACTTAAGTCTGTTGATTTTCCTGCCTTTATTTGCCTCTGTTTTCCAAGTGTCTGGTGCGTTGAGCTCTTCCCAGACTTACCGATCACTTGTTTACTGTGCTGGAGTTGGAACTCTTGGCCAGTTGGCAACTGAGAAGAGAAGAACCACAGTTTCTCAGTGCATTAAATCGTCATATTAGGCTCTAGCTTGGAAAAATTTTGCTGGTTTTGTTTTCTTTTCTCTAAGCATGACATGACAAATAGGTGGGATTTTAATTTTTTTTCCTTCCTTCTTTTTTCTTTTATTTTTTTTTATTTTGGGATATTAAAAAACAAAGAAGTTTAAGACAAGTTTAACCATCTCTCCTGCTATGGTAAGAAATATATCTTCTTTTTGTTATTGCAACGTCTTTGCTTGGTACTAAATTACTATGCAAGTACTAATAAGGGAGCTACCTTAGAAGAAACAATAACTGAAGAGAACAAGTATTTGGGGAAGATATGTAAATGAAGTAACACAAATTTGGGACTGGTGATCATTGCAACCATTAATCTTCTTCTGGGGGCACGTGATAGTGTTGACAACAATCTGACAAATTGTAAAGCCCTGTGATAAATTTAGTCAACTATGAACTTTTGTCTGTCTCACCTGCACTCTATCTCTCTTCAAGTTACGCCTCAGGGAGACTATTTTTAGCATTGTAGACCTGAGATAAATTGTGGTTGGGTATAACTTCCATACACTGTCTGATTCTGTTGCAGGAAAGTTTCCTTTAAAAACTGAAGCAGGCTAGACACTTCATTCCCACAACAGCTACGCATGGGCAGGGTAATTGTGAGTCTAGAACTACACCCTCAAGGTATTTCTAAAGCAGTCTTTTTGTAGCTAGCATATGTATGGATTCATATGGAGTGAGTACATGTATATACCCACATCACAAATTATTTTAGCCCCAAAAATATATAAATTGCTCTCAGACACCTGAACTAGCAGCCATACTTCTATTTTGGTAGGTGAAGACTGAGAGCCCAATAAAGCAATCTGGAAGACTTAAGTGAAGGAGTACTAGATTCCTGAATCTTGCTTGGCCTTGGGTACAGGCTTTCAGCATAAGGGAAATGCAGAGAGGTGCCCCGGCAATGCTTTTAAAAGGCCATGTGTCTATGGAATTTAGGTGATTCCAGGTTAACAAACAGACAAACAGGCTTTTATATAGAATATTCTTCTGGATTTAGCACCCAAATTTTGCATGAACCCATGCATGGTTTTGGAATGCCTACTGTTGTGGTTTAGCCCGGCTGGCAGTCAAACACCACACAGCCGTTCGCTCACCCTCCCCCCTCCCTCTCCGGGATGGGGGAGAGAAACGGGAAAGTGAAGCCTGTGAGTTGAGATAAAGACAGTTTATTAAGACAGGGAAAAGAATAACAACAATAATAATAATAATAATAGTATTAATAGTAATAATGTGTACGAAATAAGTGATGCACAATGCAATTGCTCACCACCCGTTGACCGATGCCCAGCCTATCCCCGAGCAGCCGGCCACCCCTCCACCCCGGCTAGCCACCCCTATATATTGTTCAGCATGACGTCAGATGGTATGGAATACCCCTTTGGCCAGTTTGGGTCAGCTGTCCTGGGTCTGTCCCCTCCCAGCTTCTGCTGCATCCCTAGCCTGCTCGCTAGCAGGACAGAGAGAGGCTGAAAAGTCCTTGGCTTGGTGTAAGCACTGCTCTACAACAATTAAAACATCAGCATGTTATCAGCGCTCTTCTCATCCTAATCCAAAACATAGCACCCTACCAGCTACTAGGAGGAAAATTAACTCTGTCCTAACTGAAACCAGGACACCTACATATAGAGAAAAGTAAAGGTAACTGCTGACTCCAGTAGCAGCTGCTGTATACTCAATACTTTTGATCAGACCATTGTTACTTCTGTTCCTGAGTATGGATTTGTGAGCCAATCTTTAAAAATCTTGGCTGAAGTTCTTCAGAGGAATTCACCTCTCTTATACTGCCCAATGATGAGGTCTAAAAATACCAATGGCTAAATTCTTATAAGAAAGCATGAACATCTGTACCACTCTAAATCATGGGTGTAATAGGCTTGACACCTTCCAGCACTGGAAAGTAGTAGATGCTTGGGGCAAAGTATAAGAACAGGGCAAGCACAAAATTACATGTCCAGAATCCGCTCCAAGCAATTCAGGGATTCCCTGTACCAGAAGTTCTATGTCCATATTTTGCTGTGAGTAGATTTTTTTTCATGAATTTGTGCAAACACTTGAATACTGGAACACTTGAACACTCTTCTCCTCTGCATCCTGCAGAAAGAAGTTCCAAGTCTTAACTATGTTCTATGTGGAAAAAGAAAAAAAAAGTGTCTTTTTGTGTTTCTTTAAATCTTCCATTTGCCAGGATCTTTTGAGAGAAACATTTGTTGGTAACTCCCTATGTACCTTTTCTTTGTCACTGAGGATATTTATTATATCTGACCAATATGTTATCCAAGTTCAATGTGAGCCCTTGCATATGCACATTTCAGGCTAGAATTTTACCGTGGGTTTTTCTGTGCATTTATAGTCATGTTCTAGAGCCTTTCCAGTTCCCATATAAACATTTCAAAATTAATTGAATCCAGGGTGGACTTATGATGATTCGAGGAAATAAAAAAGCAGATTTTATTCATATTGGTAGCAGAGGTAGATTGAGGTTGCTGCAAGAACCATGCCAAAAAAAAAAAAAAAAAAAAAAAAAAAAAAAAGATTCCCCTTTAATTACTTTGAAGAGCTGGAAATGCCAGAGTTACATGAGGTTCTTGAGCAGAAGTGCACATGTGTGAATGTCTGCATATGTCTGCGCAGACACACAAAACTAGACTGCCAAGGCCATCTGTGCTGGAGGAAAGGTGGTGAGGTTAGTCCAGACAAGCTGAGAGAAGCTCAGTGCTCTGGTTTAAAGACAGCTGCTGGCTACCATGGAAACTAATTAAAACTAGTAAGTAAGGGACATGTTAACTGTGGGAACAAAACAGGACTGATGATTTCTTGATATTGCAATTAACTCAAATTAATATGGCATATTAGGGTGGTCCTGAGTTACTTGCAGTAATGCATTATTCACTTCATTACAAGTCTTACCTGTGTTGGGTCAGTCTGACCCTAGTTGGAGGTCACAGGTCCGAGAGTCAAGTTGAGAATGTGTTTCTGCGATGCACTATTTTAACAGTATTTCAGGTACAGTTCTCCAATGCAGCTTTCCTTTCAGCCTTTAAAATCTAAACTGCTTGCAGATGGCAGTCTGAATAGAGGAGAAGCAGCGGAAAAGTCTGTTATAAACTGTCACAGCAAACTAAATCTGGCTGCAGTCATATGAGTAGTGGTTAAATTATCCTGCAGCATCAGCGGTAGCTTTTATGTGAAAACATGATCATGCACAATGTTTGAGGGCTATTGCTAACTTTGGTTTTGGAGATGAAAGTTTGTATTTCAAGTTGTTGAAGAGTCTTTGAAGATAAGTGTGTGCATGCATGTGTTTCTGTGTACAAAACACGCAATTAGGGCTCCTTTTAACCATGTCAATTTTACACTATTGTGACTTGACAGACATCAGCAGAGGCATGCCTGATTTACATAGGCATTAAAAAAAAAAACAGAGCTGGACTTGTACATCGTATGAATGTTCAGTATCTTGTTTATGTATATTTATACACAGATATAATACACAAGATTGTGTAGGTATACACACAACACAACATAATTGTACTTCACATAACTATCTTTCATGTTGGTTAGAAGTACCTAGATCTTAACTCTGTTTAGTTTGCTTCCCCTCTCACCAAATAGAACGGTCCTGAGCGGCACATTAGGCAATGATCCAGTACCAGGATGATGCGGCACAATTCTTTTGGCTTTTTGATATTCTGCATCTCTGATATACATTTTTAATGCAGAGTTACAGATACAATAGTGGTAAGTGCAGTTAAAGGGGATGCAAACTAGTTAATATTGTCTCCAGGGATTTCCAAACGTGTAAGGTTATCCAGCCTATTTACAGACCACAATCTGCTGGAATAAAACAAAATCAAACCAAACACTTGCCCTGAAGAAATAATTGGCAATGTTAAGAGTCTTATGATACCCCAGGGACAGTAGTTGCATCCCTTCTTTGCCACATATTACTGTTGAAAATATTGTTTAGCTGCTTATTTATCTGGAATTAGCAGATTAGGGAGGAGTGTTTGAGTGAATACCCAACATCTGTGAAAGCAGTTTCAGTTTAATAGGCTGAAACAGACACAACATAATCACTTTTGGGAAGAATTTGAGCAAATGCAATTATGACTACAGTTTCTTCTTTTCCGTCTTTCTTCCCCAGCTCGGCTCTGGTAACTACTAGCTGGGCACAAAGCACAGCTCTTTAATCTCACTTTTTATTAAGCATCCACCAGCAATTCAGAAACAGGCTTGTGTAAGGTATTAAAGAACAAGTAAGCCAAATCAACATTTCAAGGCTCTCATATGGCTTTCATATAGCTGGGTAGAGTGTGTCTTTTCACGATTGCAAACCTTCAAGTTGGATGTTAACACTTTTAGAGTAACTTCTAATGCCAAAACGTTCCTCCCTTTCAGTTCAAAGAAAATACAACATCTGTCATAATGTGAAATGTAGATTTAATGCAAGTGTCAAGTCAGGCACTTGGTAATGAGGTAAAAACCCTTGAGATTTTAAGTTTCTCTTCCGCACTATCCAGTTACAGGGAGGGGAAAGGAAAGAACTGTTTCTTTGGCACTTAGCAGCTTTTCTGTGTCGCTTATCTATCCTTCCTGGACATCTTCTGTAAATTAGTGTATTTTTCCTGGCAGTGTCCCCGAGAGGGAGGAAGGTGTGATAATGCTAGCTTTGGAGCTGAGGGAAACTGAGGCACAACCCAGACCTGCCGAGGCGCTGCCCCCAGGCCCCAGCCCGGGCTTGGGGCGGACCGGGGGTGCGGAGTCCCTCGGGGAAGGGCAGCGGGCCTCCAACTCCTGCCTGCACCCCAAGGGGGAGCAGCGGGGGGAAGCAACAGGGTGCTGGGGGCGCGGAAACAGCGCGGGCGTGCCTGCAAGCACGTTCATTTACGCGGAGTGCGGGGAAGCAAGGGTTTGCGGTAAGGATGTGCAGATATCCCCGCTGCAGTATGAATGTCTGCCCTCCGGACCACAGCCCACCCCCCTTCTTCTCGCTCCTCGTCCCCCGGGCTGCCTCCAGCCTCCCGGGGGAGTCGCGGCACGGCGAGGAGCGGGGATCCCGGGCTGCCGATGTCACAGCGCCGTGCAAACCGCCTTAGCAGTTTATCAGGATCCCAGGCTGCGTCTTTTATCTCTTTTAGAAAAGCGTCCCTTGAAGGAGATTGCCCTCAATAGACCCGCCATAAAAAAAAAAAAAAAAAAAAAAACTTAGTGTTGCTCTTGTGCTTCAGTGCATCCCACTGCGAGGGGGTCCCAGTGGTCCCTTGGGAATACAAGGAGTTGTGAGAAGTGGCCACCGGACTAATCCACTCCCTCTACCTTCCCGCTAGTACCTCCCCCTTCTGCTCTTTTTTTCAATAGCAGCCTGTTCTCAAAATCTCAGGTTACTTTGCTAAAGAGTTCTCAGCCCTATAGTTTCTGCCCTTGTCTCTGCCTCCAGCTCCTTAAGAGCCACCCAGCCCCAGCGATTGGATTGGGCAGCCCGTCTTGACACACCACTGTGCTGAGTGCTTGAGGACGTGTTTCAACAGATGGTTGGGGTTAGTGTGTGTCATCACACTCGAGTGGGGATTAGGGGAGAGAGGCAGCCTTGCTGGAGCTGTGTGGTCTTCCCCAAGTGTGCGCTGCGAGCAAAAGAAGAACTACCTAGCTCTGGGGGAGAAGAGGGAGGAATCCTTTCCAGCAGCTCAAAGGGAAAAATAAAGCCCCACACTTTGTTCAGGTAAAGTAAAAGGCACATCCTGCTTTTTTTTTTTTTTTTTTTTTCGTCTCTCTCTTTTTCTTTCTCCTTCCCGGTTTTCAGAGGAATGCTAGCCCAGCACACTTGTCAAAGCCAGTTGCTGCTGCCTTATCAATGCTGCTATTGTACGGCTGACAGATAACAGCGAGCACTGCCTGATGCTCGGCTGTCCGCGCAGAGCTAACACTCTTAACGCAGCTAAGGTCACGCTTGTGGAGGTGTAGATTAGAAAATCTCTCCCGGAGCAGTGTGTCCTGCCGGCTCCCCCGCCTCGCACACACGTGCTCGAGCTCTGCTCCGGGAAATGGCAAGCGGCAGGGATGCAGCCCTTGGTGCTGGCTCTGCTGCTGGAAATGCCTGGGTGTTGCACTAGGTTCGTGCAAAGTGCGTGGTCGGGGGGGGGGAGAAAGCGTGGCAGAGAGTTTCTTAGGTTTGGCCGAGGATGCTTGAGCAGCGTAGCCTGTCTGCGGCTCAGCTGTGAGGCGACGCAGAGTGTTTGGAGAGTGCGTTTGAGAGGTCTGTAAAGTTTGAAGGCTGCTTTACAGAGACCTGGCTGGGCTTCTGATGATCGGTAGGGAGACGGCTTGGTTTACACGTGGGATTAAAGTTAAGAGAGAACCAGGAAAGTAGGAAAAGGCAGTTTACAATGTAATGCTGCTCTTGCAGCTGCAGCAGAGCAGATGGATGTAATTCATTTGCAGATCTGTTTGTGAAAGTTTTACAAGTCATTGAAAACTAAGTAGCATCACTATAATGGATCATTAAAGTCTCACTATATTTATAGATTCTAAACAAGCGATCTGAAGTGTTAATTAAATGTGAAGAAAAAATTATGTTTGGGAAGGAAAAGGGGGAGAAATGTAATTACAAATTAGCTATGGAAGCACTCTTCTATCATTTTCATCTAATTTAACTATTAAATTCATTGATGTCTGCAGCGGGGGGAAGCCCAGCAAACTAACTGAGAAGTCAGAAATGTTATCAGTAGTTACAGTACATTAGCTTATCAGAGAATTAAGATATTGTCATTGTTTTACTCTAAATTACCTAGATGGAAATATTAGAGGATGGGTTATTTGCCTTTTAAAATAAATCATCTACTGTATATATGTCTCCCTGTGCACAGTAACAAACTGATTTGTTTCTTTCGCACTATAACAGATCTTCACACTAACTCTCACATACCTGTGGTGCTTATGAATTATTGGCCTCCTACTTGTGAAAGAAATCTAACACTATCCTCACCACTTACAGGTGAGATATTCTATAAATAATACTGTATATGATGTGTTCTGAAATAAGATCTGTTTAGTAGTAGGCTGAGCAAGGGGATTTATAGCTGGTGCTTTGTGATTTTGGCATTCAACTGTATAACGATGCCCATAAAACCATGTTTCAAGTTGCACATATATTTTTGTCTCAAGCCAAATTTTTTTTTTTTTTTTTTTTTTTTTTTTTTTTGTGAGGAAGCTGTTTGGCCCCTTTATGGGTTGTTCTTCGCATGTATTTTCAAACATACCCTTCAATAAGAGTGTGTCCTCAGAAGTGACCTACAGCAAATTCAAATAAGTCAAATCCCTAATAAGGCTGCATGACCAGATCAAGACTTATGTGAATACATTTGACCATTTTGGTATTTCTCTCAGCCCACTCTTTCTCACTGTGAAAAGTGTTGGAAACTTTACAAGCTTAAAAATGAAAAACAAAACACCCACCCATTCCCCCAAAAAGAAAGAAAGAAAGAAAAAAAAAACACACTATGAGCCTGTGTTAATGCCTTTTATGCCATGTATATTGGATTTCTCCTCTTCACTTTTCCCAGTCTGTCCTGTGAGAAGCCCAGAAAGCCAACATACAGAGATTTATTCTTCCAAGAGGGATAAGGTGCAGCAATGTGCAGCCCTGTGAGACGTTCAGTCTGCTGCTGTCACAGCCTAGATGGGGTGCAGCCCTCTCCACGGGCATTGTCTGATCATAGACCAGATCATCTATAAAAACTGTATTTTTCAAGAAACTGCTTAGCTAATGACACATGCCTGTCTTGTTATTGTTTTACTAGAGAGAAGAAAAAAAAAAAGAAAGAAAAAAAAAACACAAACAAGTTTCTCTAGCACTGCCAGAAAATCCTACTGAGAAACTAGGAACAGCAAATCATGTTTTTCCTTCCTTTATAATGATGGGGCTGTTTAAAAGACAATGCCCACGGGGTAGTCCAGCTTCTTGTCAAAATGTAATCTACTGTTCCAGATGGTAAACATTCAAAGACATATTTATGGTGACTTCTACATACCTTCCTTTGACATTGGCTTTTTTTCACCCTGAGAGCACTTGTACTGGGTACACACATGAAGTTCCCATTAGCATCCTAGCAGCTGTAAAAGTGCTCAGAACTCACAGAGATGTTCCTCACAGTGAGATAAAAATAATCTGAGGAAGAGATCTGAGACCAGTGCAACCTTAGTAGATCCATGATATGCTCAAGGTTAGAAATTCCAGAGGTACAAAAAGATCCATAAACTGCTGCATGAAAGCTGTAATACATTTTTGTTGCAGCTAATTCATCTTTGCTTGATAGGGAATGCTGAACATACCAGGCATGTCTGTACTATCAGCTGTGTTTGTGATGTGAGGGAATCTGCGCCACACAAAATCTGGTGGGTTTCTTTTCCACCAAAATTTCTCCCCCCCCACTCCCAGCTAGCGAAGACTAGGTTGGATATTGATTGTTTTCATAGGGCTGTTTTCAAAGTGCTACTTTTTTTTTTTTTTCCTCGTTGCTCCAAAACAGTGAGACAGAGCCCAAGAAAATGTTTTCCAGTCAAAATGTGTTCTGCCCTGAATTGTCTTAATTATGTGTCACTTTATTACTTGTCAGGGGCTTCCTCTTCTTAACACTTTATAATCAAGGTGGGTGAGCTTTTTCCATCATAATATGCAACTTCAATTTTTCCTGCTTGGCATATCTCCTTGGCTTTTCATTGATTTTTTTGTCTCATTTTCAGAGGAAAAAATAATTATGATTGGTGTAACATTACCTTAAAAAAAAAACTATTTGGTAAATTTCCAAATGGCATATAAATACATCTTTAAAAAGTAGGCTAAATGAGAGATCATTAGGGAAAAAATGCATTTTAGAAACCTGAAGTGTCCTAGAGATGGCAAGTATCAGTGTGAAAATTATTGTAACAGCTCTCATCAGGAACTGATAAAAAGCAGTTTACTAAAAATGTTGAGATGCTGGGGACAGTGTTTCCAAATGTGGAAGATGTTAAAAAACCCACGCTCGGTGGAAGTTAGAAAGCAATGGAAAAAATTATTGTGAACGATTTGAAAATTCTGTTCTGCCGAGATCACTTTATTGCAGACTATTTTGACAGTTTGCAGTTTATTATCTAGCTTTGTTTAACTTACATACTGCACTCGATATTATGTTTGTTCACGCAGGATCAGGAGTTTGAGTGTTGTGTAACGCCAGGACTTACTCTTATCCTGATGAGGCCGGACACTTGCGGCGGATGTCATGGGAGTCATGGCTTCCATGATTTTCTTAGCTTTAGAAAGGGCTTTGGGGGATTTGTGTTTGAGTGGGAAGGCAGACTGATGTGATAACAATTGAGAAAGCTCCTTTCTGAGTGCCTTGAGAGCTGCAGTGTTCAACAGAGGACGGGGTCCCGTGACAACTCTGTGGTGACACAGAAAGAATCCAATTAGTGGCCACTCCTGCTGTTGATACTAGACCTCTCCTAAAAATTTTCCGCCATTACCACCCTCATTGTAATCCCATCAACGATACCGATAATGGGATCACGATAATGGGATCACGAGTGTGTTTTCAGAATGCCTGTTTAAATTTTAACTGCTGTCTTAGGAGATTTTGAGGATGTTAGATTAGAAGGTACTGAATAGGCACAGCTCACAACAGAGCTACGTGATGTGCATGTCACCCAGCAGCTGTCTTTCCCATATTACGTTTTCCCAACACCTCCACCACAGGTAGAGCTGCTGTAACAGCACTACAGACCTGGGTGTTAAGGGTGGATGTACATGGTGCATATTCCATCGAGTCGCAGCTGTCCCTGCACTGCAGTTACCTGTGGACCTTGTCCCTGCATTGGACATTTACATACATGTATGGAAAGCAGCAGGAGATGGGAGGTGATATCATCCCCTTTCACTCTGCCCCAGCGGTGGCAGCAAGGCAGCCTTTTTCTCCCTTTAACAAGTTCTAAATCATCATTCTTTGCCTTCGCAGCTGGACCAGCAACCTAATATCCACCCCAACCCCCTGCCTCTTTTTTTTTTTTTTTCCAGCAACACAAATTCTCATCTAGACTTTCACAACCTTCACCATTTCCGTACGATCAGAGTCACTCTTCTGTTGTTCCTGCCAAGTAATGCACGTTAGACGCTGTCAGGAGCTTGTAGTGGACAATCTAAAATGGAAAGACTCTTAAGGCCTCCACCAGCGTTACCTCAGAGTGCAACACAGTAATATATGAATTGCCAAACCAGACACCTTTTATCCTAGCTGAATTATTTTAGCATATTTTAGGTATGTCAGTAGAATCCTTTTGAGAGCCTCTCTAAAATCTTTGCCTTAGTATTTCTTGTTCCTGCTCAAAAGCTTTGGTAACTGGTGAGATGAATTCCTTTTCAATTTTTGGTGCCTTAAGACCTTTATTTTCTGAGAAAAGTAATCTTTAATTCATCTTTTGGTTTATGGAGTGCACATAGCAGTTTTGGTATCAGTTATTTCCCAGAACTTTAATTTCCCCTTTCAGAATCTGTTTAAAAGCTTTGGTAAGTCTTTGTGCACTATTAGCCTTGGAACTCAGCCTTCCTAGCCTTAACCATCAATGGTGATTTGGTTACAGTGAAACATTTCTGTAATGGCTGATCTCTTTACCCAAGACTTTGTCATGACTTCCTTAAAATTTGTCTTTGAATTGTTTTATAGAAAAGCAAAAAAAAAAAAAAAATACAGCTTCGAATTCTAGCTTGTATTCTTATAGCTCTCTGCAGATTTGGTAGTATTGGTGAAACTTCAATTTTTTATTTATTTATTTATTTTTGCCAAATGTATCACAGGCTACTGTGACAATACCACTGTTATATTCTGGAAGATTGTTAGATGTGGTTCCATGCTATTTTGTAGATCAGTGCTATATTTTCCACAGAATAATTCATGGAGTTTCTAAATGAAAGCAAAACACTGAAAGTCAATAATTTCATGTTTTAAATAAAATCTCTCCTGATGTTGTCTTTCTGAATGTCAATGACATTGGCATTTCTCTATGATGTGACTCTAACACATCTTAGCAAGGAGAGGAGCTGCTCCACAGCAGCTGTATTTTTGTGGTGCTTCACAGGAGGTGAAGTCTGTCTGGAAAGCCCACAGAGAAAATGGGGAAAACTTTGGCACAAGATTTCTGGAGAATAAATGTAACAGGGAGCTGAAAATAGGGATTGTTTTTCTCTAAAGTGTCCATAAAAACAGAACAGTGGTCTGTTCCAGTATTGTAATTGCAATGTGCCAAGATGTTCATTATTCTAACATGTGCAATGTTTTGTCTGTTTTCACTTAAAAAGAGAAAAATGTGTTACCAAGCCCATAAATGTCTGCAGAACTGCCAAGTCTCCTGACTTTTATCAGTAGTCTTGTGATACTTAGTCTCCTTTGTAAAGCTTCAAGTGTTAGAGTCAAGATATTATGTGAGAAGTTCAGATCTATCCTTTCTGTTTTTTTTAAACCTAATCCTCACTGTTGCTGAGGAAGCTGACATACATGCATGAAGCTCCAAAAACATGGAGGAAACTAACGGAAATCCCAAATCTTGCTATGTAAATGCATGCAGACTGTGTGAATAAGGTGGATTTGTGTATATTGTGCCTGGCAATTAAAAAGAAGAAAAAAAAATACCTGAGGTTTACTGTAATCAGCTCCCCCTTGGAATTTCTGATCATTTGTCTGATAATTCCCATTTTGGTAAAGAGTTTTTATTGAGGGCGAGGTTCCTTGACTCTGTTTGCAGCCCTGGAGAAAGCCATCCTTGATCCTCCCATCCTCTGCCTCCAGCTGTGTGTTCCCATCTCCTTCCTTGTGCCAGGTCTGGCTCTTGACTCACCTCCTGGTGTGCTGGATGAGCTCACTGGAGCAGTGGGAAGTTGCTTTTGCTGCCAGTTTGGTGAGCTGATTCAACTCAGCAAGCGAGCAGATGGCTCAGCGTCCGAGCTGGTGCAAAGGAAGAGGTTGGAGCTGGTGGCTTGTAGTGAGGGGGAGAAATGTGAACAACCCTGTAGAGGGTGTGAGCTGTAAAATCACTCATCTACCTGGTGACTCCTCACCCTGCAGCCTGGAACACTGTATGACTACAGAAGAGTGTGTGATAATAGACATGAAATCATGCTAATGGTGTGATGAGAAAAAGGCTAAATGTGTATGCTTTTAATGAAAGCATATCCATTTTTACAGAGAGAATTGCTGCAGTGTGACTTAGAATCTGGAAAGACGCTGGTTGCTGTTTCTGATATTTTAAATATACAGATAAGCTTTGGAGAGAAATGAATAAGAAGTGTAGGGGAGAAAAGGGAAAATAAATGCTAGCACCTGCTTAGCTACTCCTTAAAAACATGACTGAGATGATGAGGGTGGGATCCAGTCTTCGTAGCCAAGGTATTTGAGGTGCCTCAGAACAATAAATACTTACAAAGCAGCTACCTATAGGCATGTACTCTCTCTGATCAATGAAGAGAGTCCCTCTGAAGGCCTTCAGGCATTTCAGTTAGGCAGACAATATTTCCTTTTAGAAACCTTCAAACGCATTTGCCTCTTTCAGTAGCACATGTAGGGGTTGAAGCTTACCCACTTATTCTACCAGGACTCCTAAGGAGCTTAGGCTGGAGGAACTTGGTATCATCTTGAGTTTCTTGGTTGGCCCACAGATGAGTGACGCCATGGATGAACATTGCCTGTATTTGAATAGCTGGAATGTAATTCCTACATATCTCTTTAAGGTGTCTCCTACACTTTCCACAGAAGAAGGTATGAAGCATGTCTCTCATTTGAACAGGAGGAACCATGCTTCACTTGAAGAGACGAGGATACTCATTTTAGATTAAAAGTTATTGAGATACAGACCAGAGAAATGGAACACAGTACTCATCTAAAGTGTCATCAGCTTCTGTACTGGGCTATGCTGAAAAGAAAAATGCATAACCTTTTCTTTCTAAAATATTTAAGTTACAGAAGAATGTTTAGAAAACCACCCACTCTTGTTTCTTGAAAGAATGTCCAAAGGCTGTGGGACAGATGAAGTTTAGGGGGATCTGAGGTGTTGCTGGGGCCTGCAAGCTCTAAAGGTACACTGGGGAATAACAGGTGGTCTTACATAGGTATGATGTTGGACAAACAGTCCAGCACCCATGTTTCTGGATTTAGCTATGCTAAATCTTTTGAGGATTACCACCCAGTGGCTTGGTTGCCTCAGGGCATGCCAGTCACAAATTAGAGAACAGTAGTGCAATAATAAAGAAAACATGCTGTAAATAATAAGCATCTTTTAACTATTGCTTTTTCCAAAGACTGCAGAAACACTAATGATGATAGATTTTAGAATAATATTTGGGTTTTGGTAACTTTCTAGCAGTAAGGATGTATGTATTAAGTCAACCTTTGTACTAATTTTTAGCAAAGATTCCCTTTGTGTCATTCCCCACTATGTTATTGAAAAGAATAGCTCTAACACCTCAATTCCTGAATGTGTCCCTAATAAAACACATATGAATTTACCTTGGATTGTTATGATCTATCTTACATCTAGAGCCAACTTATGAACTGAGGCTGTAACATTATCTGTTTGGCCACCATTGAATAGGATTTAGGGAGACCATTACCATAGTTAGACCAATAAAAATGTTCTGAAGCTAACCCAAGTTTATCTGTCTGGCATTCCAGTAGTTTCTTTTATCTCTATATCAGTAGAAGGTCGGCATTTCTTATCTCACTGTAAACTTCAGTCCATTGCTGGCATATAGACTCACAGAGGAAGGTTTCCTGTGCTCTGCTGCTGTGCAGACTTAACTCCCAAGCTCAAAAGGCTTCTGAGTTAGGTTTTTTTTTTTATCTTCTTGGTATGGAGAATTCCTCTAAGGCACGGATCCTCTGAAGTAAGGAAGGGTAAAATGAAGAGAGGCTGAAGGACACGTAGTCAGGGATCACCAGGCTCCTCAGAAGAATAACAAACAGTCCAACATAGGACAAAATGTCATCACAGAGGTGTTGAAAGAGATACATCATTTTTTCTAGGTCTTTTGCATCTTATGCAAAAGTGATCTTATGCAGTTCACTTTCTGTTTTTCCCTCTCACTAACTTTCTCTGCATATTTTTCCTTTCTACAAATGCAAGTCTTCTTTTGCACTTTAGCAACTTATGAATGGTTTGAGATGCAGTATAACCATATCTCAAAAAATAGGTCATAACAAGTAACACAGACCTATTCCATAGAATAATAGTATGTCTTGGGTTGTAAGGGACCTTAAAGATCATCTAGTTCCAACCCCCCTGCCATGGGTAGGGACACCTTCTACTAGACCAGGTTTCTCAAACTCCCCTTCAACCTGGCCTTGAATACCTTCCAAAACTTTGGATGGTGTTGTTATAGGTGGATGCTATAACTTTGGATGGAGCATCCACAACTTCTCTGGGCAACCAGTTCCAGTGCCTCACCACCCTCTCAGTGAAGAACTTCCTTCTAACATCTAATCTAAATCTCTCCTCTTTTAGTTTAAAACCACTCCCCTTTGTCCTATCACAATTTGACTGAGCAAAAAGTTGCTCTCCATCTTTTTTTTTTTTTTTTTTTTTTTTTATAAGCCCCCTTTAAGTATTGAAAAGCTGCAATGAAGTTTCCCCAGAGCCTTCTCATCTTCAGGCTGAACATCCACAGCTCTCTCAACTTTTCTTCGTAGGAGAGGTGCTCTAGCCCTCTGATCATCCTTGTGGCCCTCCTCTGGACCAGCTCTAACAGCTCCACATCCTTCTTGTGCTGGGGGCCCCAGAGTTGGATGCAGCACTCCAAGCGCAGCCTCACAAGGGCTGAGAAGAGGGGGACAATCACCTCCCTCCACCTGCTGGTCACTCCTCTGTTGATGTAACCCAGGATGCAGTTGGCCTTCTGGGCTGCAAGCGTGCACTGCTGGCTCATGTCAAGGGTTTCATCCACCAGAACCCCCAAGTTCTTCACTGCAGGGCTGCTCTCAGTGAGTTCTTCTCCCAGTCTGTATTTGTGTCTGGGATTGCCCTGACCCACTTTGCAGTTAGGCTTGTTGAACCTCATTAGGTTCACGTGGGCCCACCTATCTAGCTTGTCTAAGTCCCTTTGGATGGCATCCATTCCTCTGTTGTGTCAGCTGCACCACTCAGCTTGGTGTCATCTACAAACTTGCTGAGGGTGCACTCAATCCCACTGTCTACGTTGTTAACAAAGATATTAAACAATACCAGTCCCAAGACAGACCCCTGAGGGACACCACTCATCACCAGCCTCCACCTTGACATAGAACCATTGGATCTTGGTTGTTCTGGTCTTGGGTACCATGGGTACCTTTCACATAGAAAGATGACCATCAAATCTTGTGAACCTTTTTTGGTAGAAGATAGTTGCCAGCATAGGCTGAAAAAGCTGGGTAAAAGAAGGGCATGGCTAGCTAGAACTGAGGTTCATGCTGTTGTGGATATTGTGCAACCATATCATGACATTACTCGTTTTGACAATGTCAGGGTCTTGTATATAAGCCTGGAGAATTCACCACTCCTTCTGGCAGATGCTACAGCATAAGCAGTGCGAGAAGACTATGCATGTATTATGCATTTGTCTTTTTGTGTGACATACAAGAAACCTTGATTATTGTTTTGAATTTGCTGCAGGTACATTTGCCCTTTGATCAGAAAAAGTTCAGATAATGACCAACAGTGATTCATGTTCTACACTGATTGTACTAATACTGCTCTATACCAAAACATTAACTGGGACACCAGTGTTAACACAGTAGTGGAAAAGAGATGCAAACATTTAGAGCACCAGTATGTTGAATCTGGTAGCTATTTGAACTATTCACTTTTTTTTTTTTTTTTTTTTTTTTTTCAGCTACCTACAGCTGCCAGAAATGCCACTTTTCTATTGCCTGCAATAGAAGAATGTGTTGAGCTTTTCAGTTTGGAATTGATCTCTTTAATGCATGTATTTATGGGTCTGTGTGTTTTTGCAGTCGTACCTTACTGTCAAACAACTCATCTTTAGAAAAACTCTTGCCATCAGATTTGGATGAGAGCCTAACACAGGGCAGTGCACATCTCCAAGAATGCCTCACCCCAGTCTTCCAGGCACCTTGCTGAGTCACATCTGGCATGAAAGGAGGAGCCCATGTCTCTGCCCTTATCTTCAAAGCCCTGCATGGTCCACTCATTGTTAGAAGAAGCTCTTTTCCCTGCTTCATCATGAATCATTGGCATCTAGACTTAATAGAAACAATATTACTGTACAGTGGAGGATGAAAATTCAGGTGGGCAATAAATTTCCATTGTGAGTCTACAGATACAGGCATCACCAATGAATCTGAGTGGATAGGAAACTTCTGAAATAGACAAAATAGGAGTCTGAATCATGGCTGATAGATTTTCCTAAGGATCATAAATCAGATTTGGCAAGTGGGGGATGGAAAGAAAATCCATTCTCCTTCTCTCAGTGGTGTGTCAGCATGGTTCTTGCACATATGTATTGATCTATCCACATTTGAGTTTGCTTGGAGGTATTCTTATCTCTTCTTCCAGGAGAAATCCTGAGCACAATTGATTCTTAATTATTTTACTGTGCAATATCTACCTTTTAGTTGCTGTAATGGACTTTTGGGGCTGATGGTGTATCAAAGAGGAACTAAGCTGTTTTCTCATAGCTAGAGACCTTAATTTCAGACTTTTTTTTTTTTTTTTTTTTTTTTTTTTTTTTTTTTGTGCTGGAAGAGTATTTATATTTCCTTAGAAGCAAGGAAGCTTATTTTTACTTAGAAGAAAAACAAAAGTTTTCTACTATGGTTAAAGCCACATATGCCCTGGGAACTGTTCGTCTTACAGTACAAGTACATGGAAGTACATGAGATGGAAGATTGCCTTGGGCATACATGTTATGTAATTTGCAAAGGCTGTAGGTATTTTTTCTCTTTTGCTGTTTCTCATGTATCATTCATATTCTTAGCCATTTTGTATACAGTACACAAACTGTTTTCCATTTGTGCTTTTATCTTCTGGTTTTCTTACTTTAAGACCTTGCATTCTATGCTGTCAGGAAGCTGTTTTAAATGAAAGTGTAGAGTGATGTAGAATAGTTTTAATAAAAGTTGAAAGAATGTGAGCTTAATCTTTTGCATAGGAAGTTTTGCTCTCTTCCATTCTGTGCCCTGCTTAAACACTTTGGCCTTTTTTGACCTTTTTCTTGATGAAGGTTAAGTGAGAAATATCTTGGCTGCAGTCTTTCCAGCTTAACCGAAAAGACTTCCCATAGTTCATATTTACATTCTCTGTTGTGGACATTCATCTTTCTTGAATCAAAGTTGTTAATCTGGATTTTCAGAGAGAAATGATTAGTTTGTGGCAATGATGAAGTATCAAGCTTTCCTCTCTCATGTCTCTAGCTCTGTTTTGCTAGTGATGATTTTGCCAGTCCTGTTGCTAGCACTGAACAAATCTCAGGAGCAAAGCTCAGTTTGGTTAATGGGTCCCTACCAAGCATATTCTTTATTAGTATTAAATACAGATGTAAAGAATTCTTACATTTGCAATGTATGAACACTGATTACATTGCTTCTGCAAAAAACTAGAAATGTTGCCATATTTTCCACCTGTATCTGGGCATCTTTTGTGCCTGCTGTAACATACACAGGGTGAGACAGATTGTTTTCAACTACTGAGGGTGCTATTGCCTGTCCTGCTTGCTGCAAAATACTTTGGCAGTCTTTCTGTGAAAGAGTTTTAGAGAGAGCAGGATATATGTCCTCAAGACACTGCTGCCTTTAATAGAAAGGCTGTCATGTTCTTCAGTTGTCAGACTCTTGAGAGGAAAAGAGCTAGGTCTAAATCTCTCTCTTTCCCTCAGTGCCGGTAGCACCCACTGCAGATTTTTGTAGTCTGGGATGTCTCCATTTGTTATGCCACAGCAAACTGTGCTCTACAGAGCTTTATTATGAGAGACACCACAACATGCAGAGACAGTGGTTGGCTGACTGTGTAGTGCAGGGAGAGAAATAACCATTCTTTAACCTCAAATTTCATTTTGGTTTAGTTCTCAATTTAATTGAGCCACTCACAAAACACAAGCACATGATTAGCACTGTGTTCACCCATAAATAATCTGAATAGGGATGCTCAAGTCAATTCTTTATCCCTCTGTCAAGAATAAGGAAAGCTACCCATTCCTGTGGCGACAAAATGCTCTCAACCAGGCTCCTCACAAAACACATTCAACTTATTTCATATACTTACAGAATGATTACAGGAAAATTCCTGTTGGACAGAACCTTAGGAGGTCTCAGGTCCTGCTCAAATTAGGCTCAGCTATGAGGTCACAACCAGCTGCTCAGGGCTTTATCCACTTAGATCTTGAAACCCCTGAAGATAGAGTGCACAACATTTTGTGCAACTTATTCTGCTACTTGACTATTGCCACAGGGAAGAAGTTTTTATTTATATCCAGTTTGACTTTTTTTTTCTTTTTTTTCTATTTTTTTTTTTTTTTAAATTTCAGTTTATGTCCAGTATCTCTTGAACTCCTGCCATGCTTCACTGTCTCATGACAGAGCTTGGTTCTATCTTCTTTATAGCTTCATTACAGATACTGGATGGTTGCGGTGAGGTCTGCCCAAAGCCTGCTCATCTCCAGGCTAAACCAACCCAATGTCCACAGCTTCTCACCATGGGGCAAGTGCTCCATTATTCAATTGCCTTCGTGACACTCCTTTGAGCTTGTTCCAGTTTATCATATTCTTTCTTGTACTATGGGCCCCAAAACTGGGCACAAGTGGGCACAGTACTCTAGGTGTCATCTAATGAGTGCCAAGAAAAGGTAGAAAATCACTTCTCTAAATCTAATTGTTATGCTATATTCCATAAGATTCCTGCTAGCCCATTGCGTCCACCTGCTTAGGTCCCTCCAAATAGCAGTCCTGTCATAGGCATGTACTGCTCCCCTCAGTTCGGTGTCATCCTCAGACTTGATGACAGTTTTTTATATCTCCCTTTTCATTAAAGATGGTTGCTTATTTTGCTTAAACATCTGGTGCACTCAAGTTTATTTTTTCATTATTTTGTTTTGAATTAAGTTTTATTCTTGGTTTTAATTTTAAGGTTGAATTCTCAGTGTCTCTGAGTAGACTAGATATTGATAAAAAGCCATATATGAAGGTAACCCTGTGTTCCAGCTAGTAATTTCATAGAATCATAGAATATCCTGAGTTGGAAGGGACCCGCAAGGATCATGGAGTCCAGCTCCTGGCACCACACTTGTCTACCCAAAAATTCAGACCATGTGACTAAGTGCACAGTCCAAATGCTTCTTAAACTCTGACAGGCTTGGTGCCGTGACTATGACCCTGGGGAGCCTGTCCCAGTGGCCGACAACCCTCTCAGTTGTTCCTGGTATATGCAGTAAAAATAATTCATAATTCATCTTTAAATAGTTCTCACAGTCACAGTGGGCTGCAGGACAAATATTTCTCCAAAATATATTTGCATGGGATGGTCTACTTATTGGCCACTCTAGGTCTGTCACAGTAGACACCTTTAAGAAGCTCTCTTTCAAAGAATCTATTTCCAATTCAGTGGGGTTCTGTGCAGCCCAACTAAACATAGTGCTGAAGACCACTCTAATACTTATAAGCTAAAAGCATGTGGGATTTTTATTTTGAGTTTAGGCTTTATTTTCAGTTATGGATTTTTATTGCCCTTCTCTGAAGTTTGAGAACACTTTAACTGAACCTTGTGACTCCTGAAATAGATCATTTTCAAATGACTGCAACCTATGGCCTGGAGCCCTGAAAAAAACTTTTTTGCATATCTTCTTGTCAGTGGTATTGTTCCATCTGAGTTCCTTATGGCACTTTAGCAGCACTGACAAAGCTTTCTTCTCTCATCTTCATGTTTCTTGAAGTTCCTCCCACAACTTCATTGTCAATTCTAAGTAGTGGTAGTTCTTACAAGTCTCTGCAACTTCAGAACTGCTAATTAAAACAATCCAGTTTTAGTTTAACACACATATCATATTGATGCATCTATTGTCCTTATAAAGCTATTTTTAAATTCTGTTTGTTGCAGGATAAAAAGTTAACTAACTGAAATTTATACACTGAAGTTTATGAACTTGAAACATATAAAACCAAAAGCAACCCTGGTTTAGTGGTTATTCCAGGTAATTTCATTTTCCAGTCAGCCTGTGTGATTTCTACCTGAGTTTGCTTATACCTACCATCTTAAAGAGCTCTTTGAGCTTAATAACTTCATGAATGGCACTGAACATTCAATTCACTCAATGACAAGCATTTCACTAGGTACATGTCAGTTCTACCAGCCTCTGGCAGTATTTTAGGAAACATAATTTTAATTTCTCCTGTCATAGGTTTGGGGTAAAATATCTGAATCTCTTTTTTAGTGAGAAGTTTGTTTAGCATGTAAGATCAACTGCTGATTCATGCATTATGCATGTGATGTAACCACCTGCATCCTTCAGCCAGTTTTTGAATATTTGGAGTGGAATACATATTTCCTGATGCTCAGTTCACATCTCAGCTATGTTTGTCAGAGTTTCATAATGTGAGGGAATAAGGACAAAAGAAGTTTCATGAGTTCATTACGGACTGGGGCAAAAGAGAAAACTTGTTTCTGATACTTACAAATGGTTGAGCATTGAAAATACTCAGAACGACCTGAACTCCAAAACATTTACTTCTTAGAACCTGGTCACTCTCCTGCTATTTTTGCCATTTTCACTGAATTGAGTTGCCAGAAAGTATATGGTTTGATTCAGTTTTTATTTACCCTTGTTTATTCATTCATCATCTCGTAACCATCTTTGTAGCTATGGAGTTAAGATACTGCCTTATAACAGACATGTGCATGGCCTCTGTCATCTGGAGGATGTATCTGTTGTTTCTGTATCAGTGCTCTTACAACTACAGGAACTTTGGCCATATAATAATTAAAAATTAAAGCCCTATTAGAATTAAATTTGGCCAGGGATGTCAGGGGTAACAAGAAAGGCTTCTATAGAGGGAAGTCTAGGAAAGGAAATGGGAGACCTGGTTACCCAGACTATGGAGAAGGCTGAGGTACTCAATGACTTTTTTGCCTCTGTCTTCACCTGCAAGAGCTCCAGCCACATAGCCCAAGCCCCTGAAGGGGACTGGAAGAATGATGGACCACCCACTGTAGCAGAAATTCAGGTTTGAGACCAGCTAAGGAACCTAAAGGTGCACAAGTCCGTGGGACCTAATGAGACACATCTATGGGTCCTGAGTGAACTGGTAGATGAAGTTGCTAAGCCACTAACCATCTTATCTGAGAAGTTGTAGCAGTCTAGTGAAGTTCCCACTGTCTAGAAGAGGGGAAATATAACCCCCATTTTTAAAAATGAAAAAAAAAAAGGAAAAGCCAGGGAACTACAGGCTAGTCAGTCTCACCTTTGTGACCAGCAAGATCATGGAGCAATCCTTCTGGAAACTATGCTAAAGCATATGCAAAATGAGGTGATTAGTGACAGCCAACATGGCTTCACTAAGGGCAGATCATGCCTGACAAATCTGGTGGCCTTCTACAATGGGGTTACAGCATTTGTGGATAGGGGAAGAGCAACTGACATCATCTCCGTGGACTTGTGCAAATCATTTGACACTGTCTCTCATGATATCCTTGTCTCTAAACTGGAGTGACATGAATTTGAGGGTGATTAAGGAATTGGTGGGATGGTCACACTCAAAGAGTTGTGACTCAATGTTCAGGTGGAGACTAGTAACAAGTGATGTTCCTCAGGGGTCAGTATTGGGACTGCTGTTGTTTAACATCTTTTTTGGTGACATGGACAGTGGAATTGAGTGCATCCTCAGAAAGTTTGTTTATGACACCAAGCTGTGTTGTGCAGTTGACACATTGGAGGGAAGGCATGCAATCCAGAGGGACCTGGACACGCTTGAGAGATGGGCCTGTGTGAACCTCATGAGGTTCACAAGGCCAAGTGCAAGGTCCTGCACCTGGGCCGGGACAATCCCATCCACAAATACAGACTGGGTGAAGAATGGTTTGAGAGCAGCCCTGATGAGAAGCTCAACACGAGCTGGCAATGTGTGTTTGCAGCCCAGAAAGCCAACTGTATCCTGTGCTGCAACAAAAGAAGCATGGCCAGCAGAGCAAGGGAGGTGATTCTCCCACTCCACTCTGCTTTCATAAGACCCCACCTGGAGCCCTACATTCTGCTCTGGGGCCCCCAGTATAAGAAGGATGAGGATGTATTAGGGCGACTGCAGAGGAGGGCCATGAAGATGATCAAAGGGCTGGAGCATCTCTCCTATGAAGACAGGCTGAGGGAGTTAGGGTTGTTCAGCCTGGAGAAGGCTTCAGGGAGACCTATTATAGTGGTCTTCCAGTACCTAAAGGGGGCCTACAAGAAAGCAGGATAGAGACTCTTGGTTAGATGTAGAGCTTAGTGATATGGTTTAGTGGAGGACTTGTTAGTGTTAGGTCAGAGGTTGGACTAGATGATCTTGGAGGTCTCTTCCAACCCAGATGATTCTGTGATCCTGTGGTTCTGTGAGTGTTGTGATAGGACAAGGAGTAATGGTTTTAAACTAAAAGAGTGTAGATTTAGATCAGATATTTGGAAGAAATTCTTTACTCAGAGGGTGGTGAGGCACAGAACCAGGTTGCCCAGTGAAACTGTGGATGCTCCATCCCTAGAAGTGTTCAGGACTAGGTTGGATGGGGCTTTGAGCAACCTGGTGTAGCGGAAGGTGTCCCTGCCCATGGCAGGGAGGTTAGAATTAGATGCTCTTTAAGGTTCCTTCCAATCCAAACCATTCTCTGATTCTGTAATTGAGCATGTCCTAGAACCTCCTCAAGAGAATGCATTGTCTCTGCCTCAGCAGGATAATCTAGATGCCCAGGGTCTGAGGAGGCAGAGGTTTCCTTCTTGATAGCTAGTTTAGGCCTACTGTTTGCTCAGCATGCTCAATGGGGCTGAACACAGTCTTAGATTTCTCTCTTGCAGCTTGGAGCATCACCATGAATCCTCATTCTGTGCTGATCCATCACCTCTGAAGCCTAGGAGAGATTTCAGAAACACCCCTCCTAGCTGTTGCCCTGTTAATCTCCTGGAGATTAGAGGTCCCATTGCAAATAAAACTGAATGAGCTCTGTAGCAGCTACTCCAATTCATAGCTCTTCATGTTGATGTAAATTGAAGCAGTCAATTTTAAATGACAGTTAATATGTTGGGCTATAAACAAGAAACACTGGGGATCTCTGCCATTGGGATAGACCTCCCATTCTGCTTTCTCTGTTAAAGGGTCCATAACCTTGGCCAAAAATTGTGGTATGGAATGGCTGTAAGAACTAACTTCTTAAATTAACATAGTATGAATTGCCAAAATCATGCACCATGTCTTGAGTTTTACTGGTGTCTTGATACTATGCTATTCTGTATAATGTAATATTAAGGAAAGACTGCTGATACTTTCTGGTCTTCACACTTCAGGAAAAGTTAACAATGTACAATACAAAAGCTGAATAGAAGAAACTAGACCCAAGGATTTTTTAAAGATCTAAAATAGCTTTTTTAACTATAAGCTTTCATAGCCCCTCATATTGCTAGAGAAACTCAAAAGATATATATTGAAAAAATTATCTTTGGAAGAGGAGACAATGTAGTTGAAGCTTGACTCTAATGTAATTTAGACTTAGTGAGTAGGACATGGAAAAGTATTGTGTTAGTAAGAGCTAGTTCCACCATCATGTTTTAATAAGGGAAGTGAATGTTTGTTCTGTGTGTGTGTGTGAGAGGGGGATGTGAATGTGTATGCTGGGGAGGCTGCAACAACAGAAGCAAATTCCTGTAACCTTAGTGTTAGATTATTTAACTTAGTTTTGACTCTTTGGACAGATTTTCTTTAAAGAACTGCCCATTTTTCAGTTCATGATAAAGACAACCATTAGCATAACACGTTACACAGAAATGAGAGAACCTGTACAAGCTATAGAACCCAGCCAATCCATAAATTCTTTTGTTTCCATCTTTATTTAATCCAGCTACGCATTTGTAGTAATAGAACATTTCAAGAAATTTTTTTTTTGATTTTTTTTCCTGATAAAATTTATTAGCATTCTGTATTATAAAATTTATTGAGGATGTAAAATCTAGGGGGACTGCCAAGTCACCTTATTGACTTATAAAAATAAATTCCAACTGATTACTAAAATATTGTTGCTTAAGGATAATGGTATAATAGATACAAATTCATCCCATAATTCTTTTAACCTCAGTAAATACGTTACGAATGTTCAATGTCTATTGTGGTAACATAAAGCAGAAGTCTTAATTAGTCTAAACAAAACAAATACATAGGAGAGTTTTTAAGTATGTTTTCAATTTCAGAAATATTTCTCATAAATTTGTCTTTTTTTTTTTTTCCACATCTTGAATCAGACACAAGGGTTTGTATGTGTGTGTTTTCCCCAAAGCACTAAGAAGAGTGTCACGTGAGAATTATCTTTTCAATTCACAGTCTTGCTGCTATTTGGTCACATTTCAAACCGTTGGAAAAAAAAAAAAAAAAGGTAGGGGGAATTGAAAGCACAACAGCCCTGCTTAAACTTCAATGGCACTGTAACCCATAACAGCAGGCAGCGCTCAGTTGTGTCTGTGGAATGATTTCATATTTCTTAAAAATAGATTTTAAAAAAAGCAATGACACTTTAAAAAGATAACACAGGTAAACATCAGAAAACATCATCAGAAAAGTGAAGTTTCCAACAAGTGTATTCCTTGCCTTCTTCCTTTTCTCGACATGTATCACTTCCTTAAATTGTTCCTTAAATATTTAGATTAAGGTCATCTCACCTTTTGATTCATTGATTGAAGTGATATTGTTCTTTATGTTCAGAAAGTGATAAGAATTAGTTGGGTTTCAAGTCACAGTGGCATTGTTATTTTAAGTACAAAAAAATTGGAAAAGCCTACTTTATTAAACCTCTGAGTTATTTTTCTGTGTGAAGCAACCTTGTCTAGAGTTCGTGTTTCTCTCTAAACAATAGGCTTTATCTGGCTGCTGAAGAAAACATATCTGCCAGTGAGGCAAAGGGAAATGCTGCTATTTTATCATCTAAGAAAGCACATACATAATTGGGGGCTCATTAACCTTCATCAAGTCACATCTAAAGAAATTTCCTGCTCCACCTACCCCTTCATGTATTTTGAGTATCAGTTAACATTTTAAGTCTATATTGGGCATGCCAGAGTCTTCCAAATACCTAAATTGAGATAGACATACTTTAAAATACAAATTATTTGTTTCTTTCTCCAACAACTGATTAGCAGAAACATAGGAATACCCTACATCCCGAGGAGTTATAGTAGTTTTTATAAAAGTTGTTTTTGAAGAATAAGTGCCTGTCAGGTTCAATCTATTTCAAGCAGATTCTGCTACCTTTTTTGCTGATTCTAAGGTCCATAATATTTCCTTCCATTTTCTTTAGTAATTAATTCCATTGGAATAATCAAACAGTGCCCAGTGAAGGCAATGAGAACCATAAGGCCAGAGGAGAATGAACAATTACATAAATTGTGGTTTCTCAGACTGCTCTGCTGCTCTGCTATCATTCCTATAGATGATATAGGAAAAAAAAAAAAAAAAAAGGAAAGAAAAAAGAAAGAAAAGAAAAAAAAATATTGGATAACAAGAATTTTATTCTCTTGCCCCTTAATTGGCATTTGCAGAGTCAACCGCCAAAACTTTTTCCTGGTTGTTCTGTCTTCAGTTAGTTAAAATTACAAACAAGCATCTTGTACTTGTAACTTTTGCATAGAATACTTAAATGCTAGAAATGCAAAAGCATTTTATACAAACAGAAATCACTGCATTCTTCACTGGAATAAAGCTGTTTCAAGGTGAAATGGGAAGCTGCTGCATAAGGACATTTTTTCATATAGCATTGGTCTGAGGAAGTAATGAACTGGATGAATCTGTAGAAATATGTGGGTCTAGTATTTTCATTTTTTCAGAAAGACCTCCCTTTTGGCATCAATCTGAGTATGTAAGTTCAGGAGTGACTCAGAGATGGAGCTCTGCCTCTCCAGTGAATCACACACAACACTCCCCACGGTCCCTTGGGTCATCCTTGGAGGTTTTGTGACTGTTATTCTTTTGTGAGCTTAAATAAGATCATTGCAGCCCCAGGGCATGTTACTCAACAGTCAGATATTGCCACTTCTGGAATTATTTGGAAAACTCTTTATTACCAATATGTCCAAGGTATGGAAATAATTTTGCATATAGTAAACCATTCTATGTTTTATTGTTTATCTGTGTTACATAGAAAGGATTTCTCTGATAGTCACACTACATCCCTCAAAATTCCCAAGTGATACACCATCCAGCAGTATCTGTTTAAAGGAAGAACTGTAAATAATAATCTTGCATTACAGCATGCTGTAAGCCTTTCTTACTGAGTGATGCTGTTAAGTCTTCACCTGTACCACAGATTGGAATTGTGATGTGGAAGGTTCCTGGCAAAGGCTGTATGCAGAGTCTAGATAATAACCGGTGCACAGAAACTTGAAGAAGACTGAAAGAAAGAAGAAAAATGAAAATGGTCTTGCAAATTTTTTTAAACACAGCAGCATTTAAAGAAAACAATGGATCTGTTTTCAGTAGAATAAAATTATGGCATAACATCCTCTCTGATGTTAAGTCATAATGAACTCCTTTGTGCACCTACTGGAAAGTATTGTATTTTCATATGTTCATGAATGTGGAAAACATTCATCTGGAAACTTTGACAATGGTAGCTACCCTATCCATATGTCTTTTTTATGCTCTGTAATGGCCTAATTCAATCCCTGTTAAAGTAAATGGAAAGATTCCTGTTGATTCCAGTGCTATTGGATTCACTCTTCTGTATATTGTCCAATGACTTATTTCATTGTCACTCTGCTTCACCGTCCATTATTTTTATATACCTTTTGTATGTATATATGAAGAGGTTCCTAAAGTCAATGATTCACTCCAGTTGTTGCTACTAAGTGATTCTTGATTTTGCTTTACCATCACATGAAACTACGATCTTAAGTGCAGGGGTGAGCAGGAAACAATGAGTAAAAAAATAATGGATCTCTTGTGATGAAAGGAGGTACTTTAAACAGGGAAAAAAATAGAGCTTTTGTTGTACACATGCAGTCAGCTTATTGATTGTGAAAAGGGATTTTTTAAAGCATCTTTCCTCTGTTTAGTTTGCTGTTCTAAACAATGTTTTCTTCATTAGTTTATTTTCATTTTGATAATTTGTTTTCTTTATATTCTTTGCTGTTACATTCTTGGCCGTTTCAAGACACTTTCCTTCCAAAAGTTCTTTGCCCAATTTGTTTCCCATAACAACAACAATAATAGGAAAAAAATACTCTATTTTATAGCAAGTTAAGGGCCAAAATCTATCCTTTGGCACTTACGAAGTCACCCTTTTAGTGGGATTTGCAGTTGCATTACTGAGGCTAAAAATATGGTCAGTGCATCACAGCCCATCCCTTCATGTAACTACAATAAGTAGCTGTCACAAAACATAATAAGAGTTGATTTATATTTCAAAAATGAGGGAATAATTTCATTAATCATCTTCTAGTGTTTGCATACTTAGTTCTTCTTCAGATCCTCTAAAGGCTGATGGCTAATCTTTCATTGCATCATGTGCATCAGACTTGGTCTAGCTAATACATTAAGTGGAAAAAATATGTCAGTTGTGACTTCTTAGCCTTTCATTATATCAGTGATTTTGCCGGGGGGGGGGGGGGGGGTGGGGCGGGGGGGGGGTGGAAAATGCTGTAATACTACTGAGCATTCAACCAAATCCTGTGGGAAGGAGCCTGCTGCACTCACCCATCCCTAGTACTGGTCACCTAGAAGTTATTGCACTCAAAATGCTGTCAGGGTATTGCTGGCTCCCATGATGAATGGTCAAAGGAGGGCTTATCTGGCCATTTGGGTCAGATAAGTTGTGTTGAATGTGGTTGTGAGGGTGCTTTTTTAAATTCCTGTCTTCTTGGCCTGTGCAATATGCATGCCCAAAAGGAGAGTACTGAGAGTACCACAGAGAAAGGCAAGTGTTCATTAGTTACCCATAACTATGTGTGATGGTAATGGGGAGCAAAAAGGTTCAATGGTAGCTACTGAGAATCACAAAGAAATCCTTCAGTCAGCTTATCCTAGCTATTACATCATTGCTAAAAAATTGGAAACTGATAATCAGAAAGTACATTATTAAAAGCTGGAGAGACCAATCTCTCAAAGAAAGAGAGCCAAAACCCCATATTAGGTGATACAACAATAACATTATTTTTCACGTCTCCAGTTATTTCATACCTATATATTTTTATTGTACATTAAGAATTCTAAATCTAGATTCTGGGCTTAAATTTTCAAGGTGAAATCCCAGAAGACCTATTGGTTTTCACAGCCACTACTAACTTGAAAACCTAACAGTACATTCGTTTGCTTTTTGATTTATTACGAAGCAGGCTTAACTGAATTTGCTGTCTGGAATTTAAATAAGTCTTGGATTTCTGCTTTGCACCTGCACAAGAAGGTTTAGAGAGCTACTGCCCTCTGTAGTTACTACACACTAGCAGTATAACATTCTGAAGAAAAAAAAAAAGTTAAAGGAGAAAAAGAATTGTTGACAAATGAAGAAAGTTGCATTGGAGTTGTACTTTGCTGCAACCCTGCCCTGCTGAAATAAGAGGCAATGTTCACAGTGAGGCTTATGGGACAGCTCTAAATCCAATACTCTGTGCAATATCTTTCTTATTGTGCTGGACATATTCCTAGGAATAATGTATAGATAAATGCAACCTATTTATTGCTTAGAAATTGTTATAACTTTTTATTGTATTATTTATTACAGAAAAAAAAATAAAGACTGATCTGGAGAAGAGTGGAAAAACAATGACAATATATCTTTCTTGCATAAGAAAAAGGTAAGATTTAGAGGACTGTAATATTGCAAGTACTTGTTCATAGCATAATAATAACTATGAGGTAATTTGTTAAGTTCCCAGATACTGGCAGCTTTATATTTAAACTTGTCCAGACCTTCACAGTCTTGGCTGCCTAAAAGCCGATATTTTAAAATTCATAATCCTTTCTGACTCACTGATATAACGAGTCCACTGCCATGTACTCTATGTGCCACTGTACTGACCTGTTCTGCATTAGAGAAGCAAAGGTTACCTTTCATTTTGTAGCAGCATATTAAGGATGTAGGTATTTCAGGTTCCTTAATTTACTCTGTCTACATTTTGGGCTTATTGAAGGAAGGGTTCCTCTCCCTCTCCCTCTCCCTCTCCCTCTCCCTCTCCCTCTCCCTCTCCCTCTCCCTCTCCCTCTCCCTCTCCCTCTCCCTCTCCCTCTCCCTCTCCCTCTCCCTCTCCCTCTCCGTTCCCTGGAAACTATATATGCCCTGTTTTTCCCTGGGATTTCTTTCTCTTTCCTTTCCTTTCCTTTCCTTTCCTTTCCTTTCCTTTCCTTTCCTTTCCTTTCCTTTCCTTTCCTTTCCTTTCCTTTCCTTTCCTTTCCTTCCTTTCCTTTCCTTTCCTTTCCTTTCCTTTCCTTTCCTTTTCCTTTCCTTTCCTTTCCTTTCCTTTCCTTTCCTTTCCTTTTCCTTTCCTTTTCCTTTCCTTTCCTTTGCCTTTCCTTTCCTTTCCTTCCTTTCCTTTCCTTTCCTTTCCTTTCCTTTCCTTTCTCTCCTCTCCTCTCCTCTCCTCTCCTCTCCTCTCCTCTCCTCTCCTCTCCTCTCCTCTCCTCTCCTCTCCTCTCCTCTCCTCTCCTCTCCTCTCCTCTCCTCTCCTCTCCTCTCCCTCGCTTTCTCTCGCTTTCTCTCGCTTTCTCTCGCTTTCTCTTGTTCTTTTTTTTTTTTTCTTCATTGTCTCAGGTACCCAGCTGTGCATAAAATAATGTTCCCCATATGTATTCATTGTTCTCTGAGCTGGTGTCTGTGCAAGTCAACAGAGTTTTCCTAATAAGGTTGTTTTTGACCTTTCAGAATTTTGCAAATGAATCTGTGTTCATTATCCTAAAACCAGATAGACTTACTTGCCACTGCCCTTATAAATTGTCTGCATGAAACAGTAAAGCATGCTTGTTCCAAAACCAGTGTCAAAATCCAGAGCCGTTCAAGGGCGCATAAGCATTAGGCAGCCAGGCTAAGCTTTGGCTGGCCCTTCCCAGGAGGGTGCTGTGTCAGGTGGAGAGAGATCCTGAAGAAGGGAGCAGACAGACTGACTGACAGAGAAGCGGACTTCACGAGAGGAAACACGGAAGAATAGAGAGGTCTTTTCAGCCAACAGGCTGGCATAGGCAGGGAAACATTGTCCGGTGGTTTTATTGCCCCCATGTCTTTGGCTAGGGTTTCATAACATACATGCTGACCACTGGGGTAGTGGCCCACAGTTTTGCTCCTTTCTTGTGACAGCACTGGCAGCAGTGTGACAGTGAGGGGAGTCAGAAGACAGAACTGACCCACTTGAAAACCAGCCTGTTTGCAGTTTCACTGGTACAATTTTGGCTGACAGCATTAATACTAGGTCCTTCACCTGGCTCACCTCAACCACAGGAGGGTGCATGCTGGCACACACCGGGAGAAACATAATGCCAGGACGGGAAGGGAAGGTGACTTGTCTCTCTGCTCAGAGGCCTGTGACTAGTCAAGGCTTAAGGGAATGTGAAACTACAGCTCAGGCAAGCAAAATATTTCCTGTGTACATGAAAATAAACATCACTGAAGCTTTATCCTGAGTGGAGTCACCTATGAGATCCTACATCTTAATAGCTGCTCAGGTCAGATGAGGAAAAAGTAGATATGAACCGTATGGTTCTAGTCAAAGGAAGAAGATGAATTAAGAACTTAACATAGTAGGTATGGGTAGTTATGTCTCAGTTGCCTAAAGACAAAATTCACAAGTTTGTGCTATTTTACAGGTGATTTTAATAGTAATTCAATTTAGAAAAGAACAAATAAATGAACAATCAAGTTAAAAAGCCAAGACAAGTACCTCCAAAGCTGAGAATTCTATGAAAATATTACAAATATTCTCAGAAAATATCCTGACAACTTACAGTACTTAGTGGAGATGAACATCTAGCTATCTGAACTATCCATTGGGATCTGAGGCAGGAAATGTAAACATTCTTTTAGCCAAAAAGTGAGACTACGTTTAACCTGAAGAGATAACATTCTGTTAAATTTGATAGAGTGATAGAGTGTTTCTACAGGGAATACAAAAGGAAAGCACATTCATTTTATTTTGACAGCTAAATAAAATATAGCTTATCATTTCTATATATGTATTTTACAGTGGTTAGTGGATATGATTATTTTTTCCTGCTCATGTAGAACATCTGCCATAAATTTTCTCACCTACATTAAGGCATTGAAAAAGCATGTACATATTGATAGGTATCTAATAAGAGACAAAACACAAAGAAGTCAGGTTCTTTAAAAATGAATGCATGCTCTTTAATGTTTAAGTTATTTTAAACATGGTAGCTTGCTGACTTGTAATCAAGACAATTAGACATGGATAAACTTGGTTTTGCAGGGTGATTAAGCAAAATAAATAGGAATAGATGAGTATAGTTTTGCAAACAAATTCTAAATCCAGTATGAACAGAGCTTGTGTTGCAATGAAGATGTGTGATTCCTAGCAGCCATAAGTATTAATGTGTTTTTCCTTTTTTGCAGGATTTGCCTACAATAATTTCACTGAGCAAGACATTACAGACTTCTGTCCAATGCTATGAAAATTAACTAAAGCATATTAACTGCAGGAAATCTTCCAAGGTACAAAAATAAAATGCTTACTCAGTAATTAATTAAACCAAACAAGCCATCAGCATGTGCTACATAGCCTAAGTATTATGTCAGGTCAATAATTAAGCTGTAGTAAATCTTCTGGAGGTTCTATTCCGCCAGACTTGAAAGACTCAAGACTAACCCAAGGACCCTTAACATTTTAGTGAGCTAGCAAATGATTACACAGACAGCTTCTCAGTCCAAAGTTTGCTACTATTAACTTTCTATTTTTAAGACATCCAGAACTTGTATATTTTCTGATTTTTGAATAATATGCTGTGAAAAAAAAAATGTATGCCCTTCTTGAACATATGAAAAGGAATATTCTATAGGCTTGAGTTATATCAAGATAAAATTATGCTTTTCCTGCATGGAAAGATATACATTAAGCACAATGTAATGGTTTGGAATTTTCCCTTGTTTATGTAAACCTGATGATTATGAAAACTCAAAGCTAATCTCACTGTGTTCAGCTGGTCATGGTAAAGAAAGCACTGTACGAGATGTCTTATGTGTCTTATTGCTGCCAAAGCAATTCTGAAAGATCTGCACTAGCCATGTGCTTTCAAGACCTGGCTGACTTTTACGTGGAATTAGGCAGTCACAGCAAGTTCTGTGGTGGCTTTGTGATGTGGAGATTATGGCACTAGGTTAAAAATATGAAATCATACATCTCAACAAATAAAAATATAAAGCCATATGGCAGAGCACAGAGCAGGAAGATTAAAGTGCTCCAAAATTATTTTTTTCCCTTGTCTGTATTATTTTGTCCCCTCATTTGCATAAAATATTTCTGTTTAAATAATTTGCAAATGTATACAATTTTATAGCAGGTATATATGTGGCAGAGGTAAATTTGGATTTAAAATTAAGACATTACTAGTAATGAAAGACAGATGGTATACATCAAGTTCATTTCACATATAAGTTTCTATGGAATTTTTGCTTGCAACCAGTTACTGTTTGACATGCTAGCTCACAGTGTATTTTAATTACAAAATATTTTAATTACCAGATCTTTAGATAACTTTTTGTAACAATTGGGATGAATATAAGATTGTTCAGTCATTTAGATTACTTACTAATCTGATCATTCTTTTTAAAAAAGCCATATCTATCTAAATAATATTCTGAAACTTCTTCCACTTCCAGACTTGTGGTTTTAATTTGTATTTTACATGTTTAAATAGTAGTCTTTTATATAGCCCGAAGAATTTATTTAGTCATCTAGTTAGCTCTCTTGCGTAATGTATGCTGAAGAAGTCCTCTGTTTGAACTAGGAAACATCTTTCTATCAAAAAGAATTTTATTTTTAATATTTTCAATAAAATATTTATCAAGTCCTTTTCAGATCCATAGCTTCCAGAATAAAGGTATATTCCTGGGGGCATGATCTACCTGCTTTATTTTCTCTCTAGATGTATAACTGCATATAGGTCCCATGTAATGCATATATTTTTTGCTTGTATACAGTTTATCAGGATATCATGGCTGTCCTGTACCACTGAGCTAGTCATTATCTCTAGCTCCAGCTCAATGCTATCTGTCAACTTTATCTAAAATATATTTTTCCTAGTTTGCTTTTAGGGAGGTTAACTAGACTAGGGCCAAGAAAATGCATGCTTTAGATTTCTACAGAAGTGGAAGTTATGAAATAACATGATTTAGATGAATGATCTTGCTTTTGTTGGAGAAAATGAATTGGATTATTATTTGCAGTGCCTTCCAGTTCTATTCAATGAAATGAAGAGTGATCATTTTGGTGATGTTTCCAGTCTACCAAACACAGGAATCAGAAATAATCTTATGAAAGAATTTATACTGGAAGATTTCCAAGCAATATTTTGCAGATCAAATAGTTAATATTTTTTAGAAGAAGCCTGGACAGTGTTTATTTAACCTGAAACTTTAGACGTTCACTCTTCATTGGCTACACCATGAGCTGTTGTAGAGAGGTTTCTCAAGAAAATCTTATAAACATACTTTTTCTCTACAGATGTAGGGTCACACTATCTCACACAATGAAACTATAACTGTGAAGTATGCATAAAAGTAATTCATATTTTTCTGCATTAGGAATGTCTTCAGAATATTTATTATGAAATAAAGTAGTATCACTTCCACCATGGATAAAATTGTTGGAAAGTTCCAAGAAAAATGAAAAGGTGTCTTTTTGACCTGAAGCTTAAAAATCATGTCTCTTATGTATATAATCTATTAATGACACTCTCAGTGCAAAGACTTTCCTGGCACATTATCCACTGACATTCCAAAAGCCAACTTCAGCTAATTAAGTTGAAGAGAACTTAACCTTTGGGGTTAGTTTTCTTTTCTTTTCTTTTTTTTTTTTTTTTTTTTTAGAAATTTAGTGTCATTAGTGCACATACACATATTCCAGCCCCAGCTCCAAACAGACTTTTAGATCCCAGTTTATTTTTGGGAAGTGTAATAGCTTGAAAATATGATTTCACTTAATCTGAAATGAACATGATCTTGAAAGAAGAACCTAAGAAGCTTGTGTGACAGCATTTCATTACAAGTTACAGGGCTTAGGAGAGGGAATCGATGATCTGTGGGTCAAGAGTTCTGCACTGACCAGTGGTGTCTCAAAACAAAAAATCTTGCAATTGCTCACTAGACAGTCAGATGAGCCTTGCAGAATAACTCAGAAAATCCCCACAGGCTACTGTGGGGGATTGCTTGCTAGGAGAGGCTAGGAAGCTGGAGAACATAGCCATGCAGCAAGTGCAAATAACAGTTTTTTACACTTCAGTACATCATCCTTCATTTTACTACCTATATACTGAGGCCACAGTTAATGATCTGTTAGCAGAAGTCATTGCTGAGCATCCTCCTTGAAGGCTTACAGCACAACTATGATCTTTTTTTGTAAGGTTCCTTCTTCTGTGCTCTGAAACTTCATTGTTATTATTTGTCTATACAGGATACAGCCACATCATGCTGAATCTATATTCATGCAGCCTTTCTCTAGCTGGGATCTTGTCAAGCTTTTTCATCTCCTTGTCTTCCTTTCTATGCCCCTAAAAGGCCACAAGGAAATACCTACCATAATAGGCAAGTCCTATGGGAAAAAGTCCTCTAACACAGGAGTACCTCTCTGCATTGTACATCTGTGTGTTATACATCTCTGTTCATAAATGTCCACATTCAGATATGTGCCCACACAAAGTTTCTCTGCTAAGAAGCATCTACTAAATTATTTTTTTCTACATTCCCAAGTGAATTCTGCCATCAGCAATCTAGCTCATTAGTATATTCCACTTTTGGAAACAAAATTAATTCATTCTCCTTTTTCCTCTCATGCTGTCAAGTTTCCCTTTGGAAAAGAGGATTATGCAGAAGGGGATTATTAGCTGAAAGATAAGGTGCTTTCCGCCTAAATGCATTGGGGTAAATGTCTTTTAACTCAATAGATACAATAGATAAAATGAGATAGATGCAACATTGCCCCTTCGTTTCCTCATTTCCTTCATTTATTTTGTAGCTTTCTTGCCCACAGCACACTTCTGACCTGGACTTGTAAATGAGTGTCATTTCCATTTTGTTTTCCTTTCCTTCTCACAGATGAACCATTTCTATATTTTTCTATATACATCATTGATTAAGATCCAGAGGAAGTTTTCTACAGTATATCAATACTGTAGAAAACTGTAGAAAGTCATGAACTTGAATTTTTTGCTTTAGAACATGTGAGGTTGAAGATCCTGGGATTCACTTGTAGTACATCCATAGACTACCACATGTCACTTATATGAAGCAACAGGCACTTGTTTGCCCCTGTGGCTGCTCATTCCTATTAAATTAGTTCATAGCAGTAGAGCTCCAAAGAGGAAGCATGAACTTTTTCTCCTTCATTTCCTCCTGCTACTAAGTGGAAGGGATTCTCAGCTGCTGATTAAATTGCTTCATTGCTTTTCTTACCGGCATGTTTCTCTGCACTGCATCCCTTAAAGAGGAATAGGCAGTCAGCAGTTTGGTGGTTGCTATGCTGAGAGTATACTCTGTATAAGAAAGACAGGCAAGAGAAAAATATATCCTAAAAATTTCTCTCCTAGTCTGTGCCAAACTGAAGGCAGCATCCTTTGTGTAAGTGTACTCTTAAGATTTTAAGGTCAAGCTTTCAAAATGCCAGTCTCTGGAAGTGTTTATAAACCTTTTCCCACATTTAGGTTATTTTTTTTCCTGTAAGAGTCAAGTCACCTCCTTCCAACCAATATCAGTTGTATTATGCCTCAGTGGAGAATTGGTGCTATTCAAGGGCATCAAAATACGACACATGTAGTCTGATAAAAATACTTTCAGTATTACACATAAGGAATGTTTTTAAAGTGGAGTTTATTAAAGAATCATATGTGACATTATTTCCCCCACCTCTTCCAAATATTTCCATTCAGATGGATGTTTAAGAAGACTGCAGATTTTTTTTCAGCCACACATTTCTACTGCCAGTAACTTGATCCAAAAGTATCTTACTGTTTTTCTTGCAAAAATGCAAAATGTCTTTATTAGGAAGTAGACCAATAACATCATTAAGATTTTAATGATATAGTCAGAGAATGGAAAAATAGAATACTACAAGGAAAACACTTTCCTGGCTTTATGTATTAAGACCAGAAAGACAAAGGAAAAACAGCTAAACCAAAACCATGCAAACAAACAGAACTGCCTAATGTGACATCAGTGGTGAGATACAGTAATATTAAAACTGCAGATGTTTTCTGAGTTAAGTATACAGCTAAGATTAACATTTCTTCACAGAGAACTTTTTTGGTCATCTAGAAAAAATGACATATCTGCAACAGCTTAAATCTACTTGCAGTGAGAAAAGCACTTGGACATGTGTTTATATATGTATATGTGCTATTGACATAGCAATGAAGTAGCTTACTGAATCAGGGCCAAGAAACACTAATGGGAAAACTTTCCAGAATTTGTTGTTCCCCTGCAGATTTACAGATCTAAGACAACATTTCTTTGCTCATTGTTGCTTTAAGTTGAATCATTACTGCCTCCTCCTCTGTTCCCAGAAGGAAGAAAAAAAATGGCCTATTTTCTGTGTCACATGAAGGTCTGGTAGGTTTTGGTCTTGACAAGTGATCAGATTATATACTAGTGAAGTGCAAGCTCTCACCTAAAAAATGTTGGAAGTAAGAGCAATATTACTTCTGGGGAAAAAATCAGCCATGTTTTACACTTTATTCCTCAAGTAGAAGAAAAACTGATGGGTTTCCAGCAAGTTTTGCAGCTCTTCATACATTGGAGTGTGTATAGATGAGAGATGAAATGTACGTGAGAGATTCTTTAAGAAAGTCATCACCCCACTCTCTTTGGTGTTACACGGCATGTTTATCTGTAGGAACTGATCCTGGAAGCTACAGGCCATGCTGATTCCCACCGAAGGTGTTTTCAGACCCTTAGATGATCAGGTCCAGAGCTTCTATGGGATACTGAAATCCTGTGAGATGTAAATTAAGATGACTAAGGCAATAAAATATGACCACTGATTAACAAAGGAAGTCTTTATAGCCATTAATTCTATAATTTATAAATAGCCAGAGACATGACTAAGTAACAGTGTTCAACCATGCAACTAATTAAAAGCAAATAAAGATATAATGACACAGTAATTGTAACTGAAACAGAAACATTCTTCACCAGCATTTTCAGATTCTTGCACACATTAACTTTTTCTTTCAGGCAGCAGCCCTTCCCTACAACTTTTCATAGTCTAAATAGGACCAAGTGAAAAAATCATGTACAATGTGCCTTCCTGAATATCTAAAACTATGCAAAACTATTGATATTATCCAGAATACCAGAAGACAACACGGGAATATATTTTTTCTATGGAAATGTGGACTTTGAATTTAGGTTGTGGTTTAGATAAATTTATTAATACACCAATTAGTGGCCATGATGTCACAGAGGTGGCAAATAGTATTTGCAGAGCCGCATGTTAAGGTTATATTTAATATTCTAGAAGGACTATATTCTTTTGTGGTGCTCAGAACAAGCATAGCGGATGGCCTTTACACCTCAAGATACTCATGTGTATCTTGATGAATTTTAACCTTATGAAAGAAGCTTATATATATATATGTATATATATATATCTTTTTTTCCTGTGATTTCCTTTCCAGTCACTACCATGTGCTGTTGTACTAGCTTTTGAATACATGTATGTTTAATGGATCAAGGGTGCATTGAAATTTGCTGCTGGGTGTCTGCTAAGATGCTCTTTTCTCTGTCTGAATATTTTATCACACACCCAGCACAAACTGGGAAAAAATAAAGGGAGGTAATACAGAGCTGAAGGTGAAGCATAGTGCTGAAATACAATAGCAACTAAGATCTAACTATTAACTCAAAGAATATTAACTGGAATAAACAGCAGAGGGGTGATTATTGGGTGTTGGAAGAAAAGGTGATGACAGAGACCCAGATGGATCTGTTCCACTGCAGGAACAGAATCACAAAATGGTTGAGGCTGGAAGGGACCTCTAGAGGTCATTTGGTCCACCCTCCCTGCTCAAGCAGGGACACCCAGATCAGGCTGCCCAGGAGCATTTCAAAGATAAGGTTGTTCTCCTTGGGGTCTCAGACTCTTGAAAGATTTCTGGTGATTTTTATTAAAGAGTAGCTCTAGCATGAGACCAATATCAAAAAGCTCCTATATCTTCTGTGATTCATGACTGTTATGGTGAATGTATTAAAGTTATAACTATGTAGCTCATGCTATCTGGCAAGCAATTTTACAAACATAGCTTCCATCTTGTAAATCACTGGTATTAAAGGCTGCATTAGACATTTTCCTTCAGATTATCATTGTTACAGCATCTGAACTAGCCATTTACCTCTGGAGGACTTGCTCTGGTGTATCTGACAGGAATGCAATTAACAATTAAGTTAATACACAAGGTGACATAAAATCCTGTTTACTTTCTTAATATTATTGGCCAGAAAGACATAACAGGGAAAAAAGAAAAACAGTTGGGACTACAGTTTCTCCCTCCCTCCCTCCCTCCTTCCTTCCTTCCCTCCTTCCTTCCCTCCTTCCTTTGTTTCTTTGCCATTGGAGTCATTTTTAAGTTTATTATTCACTAAGCAAAGATTGCTGAATGAGAAGGTGTAACTTTGCAAGCTGACTTTTCAGTGCAGGACAAAAGTTTATGTGCATTCTTGATGTCTATATTGAATAGCAACAAAATGTTTCCGTAGACCAGAGTTTTAAAATACAATCTTGAAAAGTGTATGGCTTCTATCTAAATAACAATATAAGATATATCTTCATATAGTGAGTATATCTTCACTATATGAAAAAGATAATAGTGATCATTTCACCCACAATTGAAATGCAGCCATTTCTGGGATGTAGAATTTTATTCATACTGGCAAACTAAACAAGAGTTTAGTGAGGAGTGGAATAATATGTGCTGTTAAAACTCCAGAGAAAAAGTACACAGGATAGAATGCAGCTACTTAATTAAAATATCTTGTATATGTCTCAGAGATGTTTATTTTAAATAATGGGTATATTCTTAAGCTGTATGAACTCAAATGCTGTTTCTATAAAGGGAGATGTTTGACCTGCTTCAAGCTATAAAGGAAGATTTGTGATTCTCCTAAGTCCACATGCCCTAGATTAATGTTAGTGTCAAACTGATTCTACGTTAAGCTCATTTAATGTACCTTTGGGCTGTAAGATGTTACTTTGCCAGCAGCAAAGGTCACATGTTTTCAGGTATTGACAGTGCAAGTAATGACAAGTTGTTTCTGTGTTTGGGTGGATCAGGGTCTTTTTAGCATTCATCCAATGAATTTGGCAAACTGTAGCCTCTGCCCAAAAGGGCTCTGTGCCTTTGAGCATACAGCAGAGGGAATTATTAAACCTCCAGCTCTGAAATCTATAGCTTCATTTAGTTCAGACTTCCCAAAGGAATTTTTATGCCTTTAGCTAAATAGCAAACAATTTTGAAGCTGACTTTACCTAGCTAGCAGATCTCTTTTTGGTCATAAAAAGAAATTGAAAGCATCATTTTAAGTACAATTTTTGTTTGAATATATTTATATACATTAAGTCAACTAGCCTTACAACTGCAGTTATAAAATAAACATGCCTCTGTGAAACTTTGCAAGCATGGGTTCTCAGAAAGGAAACCTGATCAAATAGCTGAAACTCAGGAGTAGAGCTGAAGTGCCATTTTCTTGCCTCCCTTACAGGTTGTTAAGTGACATTAGCAAGTCATGTAACAATACCAAGATTTACACAATGTCGTAAGTCATCTTTAACAGGTAATCAGAAAATGCATTAAGCAGCCCATATGGGAGCTTGATATTTCCTAAAGAGTCACAGACTAAACATGGCTTCTCCTGTACATTTTAGTGGTGAGAAATGCTGGGGGGAGTGAGGAGGGGTGGTGGAATTTTCTTCTCTAAAGCAAAAACCAACAAAGGGAGTTAATGTTATGACGCTCTGGGAATAGAATTTCATAAGTATTATCAGACAGCTACAATCTGTACAGGAGATTTTTTTCTCCTAGACTGGGATCTGAGAAATAGGAACTGGAAACAGCTTATAGTGGGTGACAAGGGGATGGATACCCTAGGTGTGTCTCACACAAATATAGAAACCTAGGTCAGGGCTACAGTTAAAATCAGTCTTCTCTTGGGAAGCAGATACTTTGAACCAAAAGTCATGTCCTCAGTCTCATTGCTTCCTCCCAGACTGTTTATATATTTATCCCCAAATTGTCATTTGACAATGAAAGAACTCAAGGCAATTGGCAATTGAAAGGTCTCAAGAATGCCTCTATACCTCTCTCTCTATATATATACCTCTATACCTCTCTATACCCGCTTCGGGTGATCTGCAGAACCAAGCTCTTCTCCTCCTACTCCCCAGTATATGGATCTTACCCAGGACAGCTCAAGAGAGGGAGACTGAACCTTTTGTCACCATTGCCTGGTGACAGGTGAATTCTCACCTGTCCTGAATTCTCACCAACTCCTGGAGTTGGAGCTCTAAACATCATCAGGATGAGAAGGGCCTGAATTTCAGATCTCCAGTTTCCTTGTGGATTCCCAACATCCTGTGAATTTTCCATAGCCAAGGTGTGCCTCACAAACTGTGTTCCTCTGAAGACATGCCTGTTTTGCATCTCCCAAACAGCTTTAGCTAAAAGACAGGATCTTAGGCAATTAGTGCAACTAATAGAAAAGACAGGGTGACAACTGAGCTGACCCAGAAGCCTAACATTAGGTCTCCAAGGAACTTCAGGTATCTTAAGCTGTGAAGCATGATAGATATGGATTATTTTAATTGCTCTTCTGAAGTTAAGCTCCTAAGTTTCTCTGAAAGGGCACTGATGTGATTGGTTGCATGCTTGCTGAAAAGCACATTGGTTCTTGCTATAAATGACCCGAGTATTGTTAGAGTTTGTTCATTTGCTCACATATATGTGTCACAGTTCCCAGAGGTGTCCATGCAAAGCTTTAATTGACCCTGATTAACTTAATCAGCACAGTATCGTGCACGGGAAAAGCCTTTCTCACATCTGTGCTATTTGTTTTACTGCCTCACTTGTCCCTTTCCTTTCAGTATATTTTTCCTTATCAAATTTTCCCTAACTTTAAGCACTTTCCTAAACTTTTTTTTCCCTTTTGTTTCTCTTTCCAGTTGCCTTTTCATCTTCATAGAAAGCTGGGGAAGATGTAAAAAAGGCAGGTGGGGGATGAGGCTACATATTATCTGAAAATGCAGTACAGATTGCCTCCAGGTTCTCCACAGCAAAGTCTGGTATCTGGACAGCTTCCCTAGCTTGCTTAGCACAGCTGAGCAGAGGAAGGGAAACAGGGCACCACTGAGTACGTTGGTATATTAAGCTTCAGGAGAAGGAGAAAGAAAAAAAAAAAAGGCATTACAAGCTGAAATTGTGCCAGTTTTCCCTCACAATAGCACTAGGTACTCAGGCACAGTTTTCCTAAAGCATAAGGAAAAGCAGTAAGCAAATATTTTTAGCGTTGCAAGTGATGTCTTAATTCAATGTCATTCTTCCAAAGGCAGCAGCATTATATTGTTTTATATTGTTAAAATTCAGGTTTGCAATTGATGCTTCAGAACACAAATTTATTTTTTTCCTTCTAACTGTATATTATAGGACATTCATATGTTTTCAGTACCCTTTTAAGGAATTAAGAACATTGAGGTTTAAATAAATGTATAAGAAAGGAAAATAATTCAGGTATATATGTGTCTGTAGATAAATATAGATGAAGATATTGAAATAATCTCTAGTGTCGTTTTGTTGTGATAATTGTTGACTCCCCAGCCACAATCTGGGAAATCATGAAAATTTAAGAAACCCTCCACAACCTTTTCCTTTGTACCTTTTGTAGTTGTACAATAGTTATCCTCCAAGTACAACTTAAAAGAGAACTTCCAGGGAGATTTTAGTCCATGTATGTACAGTAAATTTGATTACTTCCTTAAACACTTACAATTTGGGGGTTTTCAAAATATTTTCAGTAAAAGGTGTTAGAAAATAGCAGAGAAACAACACCAATTACCTGATCAGCGAGGAGGATGTTGGTTTCTTTTCTCAGGTGACAAGTGATAGGACAGAAAGAAACAGTCTCAAGTTGTGCCAGGAAAGGTTTAGATTGGATATGAGGAAGAGTTTATTCTTGGAGAGGGTGGTCAAATATTGGAATGGGCTGCCCAGAAGAGCGATGGTGTCCCCATCCTGGAGGAGGAATTTAAGATACGTGTGGATGTGGCAGTAAGGGACACAGTTTACTGATGGGACTCGGTAGGTCAGGTTGATGATTCGACTTGAGGATCTTGAAGGTCTTTTCCAACCTAGATGATTCTACGATTCTATGCAGGTGTCAGTATGTGAATATCTGGTCTGCCATTATAGGCAACAGTATTCAAGATGGTACTGCCAGTGGACTTTGGAGACCTGCACTTGAACTGCCAAATAGCTTCCCAAGTTTCCCTGAGTGCACAGACTAGTTTCCCCTCTGACTGTGGCTGGACAGACACAGGCTTAGACACCAACCTCATGTAGTGACACTGACATTTTAAGAGTTAAATCTAGGTGTCTATGGTGTGGAGCTGAATCCCACAACATGCAATTATTTTAGTAGATAAAGATGTATGTATGAAGTACAGACTGAGATTGGATTAGAACTGCTGTGATTTTAACATGAATAAAGTCCAATCTATTTTGTTATGTGATCCTCAGGTATAACTGAAATGCAGTGTATGACTAACTTAACTTGTATATTCATTTACCTCCCACAAAAGGGATATAGATGCCTGTAGTTTTAAATCAAGTAATTCCGGAGTATCTTTCTCATGATTAGGTTATTCAGGGTGCTCAGTAATCATTTGGTAATGCTAACTTCCGTTAAGCATTATGTAAGTCAATTACACTTACTCATTTCCAATAAAAGTATTAAACGGAAGTTAGAGAGCTAGTCCTGTAGAGACCAAACAATTCCAAATAATTAGTACCATAAAGTAGGAGTATTCATCACCTTCAGAAGTTGTTTAGCATTAAACAGAGTGGAGTCCTCCGGGACACATTCACACCTTTAGAGAGGCTGAGGCTAAGAAGCACTGATAAATCGTCAAAATAGACCTGATGTGATTCATAGATTTCTGCGAGTGATGCTTTTTATGAAGGTGGATCTGACTTTAGGTAATAAAATTCCTTCTTTTATATAATAAGATTCAGTCTTGTTTTTCTGTGCAAAACCAGTTGCTGACAACCTAGAAATAAAGAAGAGTTTGAAATCCTTTTAGATTTAGAGCTCTTAAAATTGTCTGTCTCAGCACTGCCTCACCAGATATGTCGGTTGTGCACCCATACAGAAGCAGGACAGAGTCAGCACTTGATTATCCATGTGTTGTAGATTATTCATGCCACAGATATTAGCTGAAGCTCAGAGCCACATGAATGTGACTATACTGCTTCCAGGAGCATCTCAACTCTATAATCAGTACAGCTGCTTTTGCATTACACAGAGCTGGAGTTAATAAGCCCATATGAATCTTATATGGCTCCATGGTAAGCCAGTACCCTGGGAAACACAGAGGTTCTCAATGGCGTTAACCTGCATCCAGCTGGGCTTTATTAATTTGGTCTCAGTGCTGGCTGTGCCAAGCCCAAAGTGGAGCTGGCATTGGTGACAACCCTATGGCTGGCAGGTGACAAAGGCAGGGGGGAGTGAAGCTGCTGCTTCTGCACTGTGGTCACTTTTTCTGGAAGAGGGGTTTGTGGTTTGTTAGTGGAGGCACAGTGCCACAATTTTTCAGATAGCTTGCTCAGGTTTTTTTTGTTTTGTTTTGACTGATGAGTCTTTCTGAAGTGCTTGGAGGAGTGGGAGGGGCCTGTGTTCAATCAGAGCAGTACACGTGTTCCAAACCCCACTCTGGATATGGATAGATTGAGGAGTTTTTTAACGCTTACTTAGGTTGAGCAGGAGATATATAGATAGATAGATAGATAGATAGATAGATCTCAGTACAAAATTGATTCTAAGGATGTGTATCCATCTCTACACCATACTTCACATCAAGAGTCTCTAAAGCACTGATACTAGACTAACACTGTCCCTATGATCTGAGCAGCTCTTGTAAGCCTACAGCATGAAATAGTCTTCCAGCACTAATTCTTTCATTTTCTCTAAACTCTTAATAGTAATACACATGTACTTCATATAGCAGTGTGACACCTAAGATCTAGGCTAATTGTGAAAGTTTAGCCTCAGATTTATTAAAATATTAGTGGTTTTATGATGGCTGTGAAAATTGCTGCATGTTGTTTCCATACCTGATAGACTCACTTTCAAATGAAGTTGTTTTTAGCTGCCCTTGATTTTGTCTTCACAAAAGGCAGACAATTCCAGACAATAAACTTTTGGGATATTTCCCCAGCTTCTTTATAATTGTATATCCACTTCTTTAATTTTCTTTTCAATATTCCTATTTCAAGTGGTGAATGTTCCAAGACTGTGATATTAGTTTATGTATAAATGAAATCCAGAAACCTCAAGAGTGCTGTCAGACAATGAAAAACTAAGGTCAATGGACAAGTCTGAAACATCGTTAGAGAAAAAAAGTAACAAGAAAAACATCTTAATTGTGCTGCAGAAAAGGTCTCTATGGGCTGCAAATATTTTTCATTTCTATAGCAATTTAGCATCAAGCACTCTCTAAGCATATAAATCAATTAAACTTCACAATTTGAAAGCTGGATAAGACTTATATTGGGTTTGGTTTTGTTTATCACAGGAGTACAGTCTGATCCATTTGTGATTGATGTTTGACAGTATATAGTCCTGTTGACCTGGATGGTAACAATCTCATATAGAAAGTATTTCTAAATTGTAACTTTAGACAAGGTTCTGACCAAACATTTAATGTCAACAGTGACAAACTTAAGACACTGCCTAAACTGAGAAGGAAACTACTGTTGGTATTGTCTAATGAATGCATTGGGAACTCCCATAAATAGGGGTAGTACTAACCATGTCTCACTATTTGCCTGGGCAAGTCCCTTAATCTTTTCTTATCATAACAAGGACCAAAGGCATGCCATGTGGAACAGATTCTGAAAGTTCTGTGGACACAAAGAAATCTGTTGCCTGTGACCCCAGAGAAAATTGGGACATTTGGTAAGACTTCAGTTTGCTTGTGTTTCTTTGAGCCTTTCTGCTAGAAGTGTTGAATTATTTGAACTATGTCGATAATTGCCTAAGTTTGTCTACACTATCTAAGTCATTTAAGAAATTACTTATAAGAGTAGTGAATTTGATGAGAGTCTAAGTTAACCTAATTAATCATCAGTTAATCATAATCTTGTATCTAGACGAGAAGCAGTCTTGCAATATGCAGTGCCTGAAGGCAGTAAGTAAGAATACTGTATCTCACGTGAAGTTTTGGAGGTATTTCTTTTTTATCTTACTTACGATTGCACTAGCCTATAGGCATAATATAAATTGATTAAAATTCAAAAAACATTGAAATTATTTACAGCCTCTGCCCTTCCTGTAGTGTACGTCAGCTTTTTATATACTGCATTCTTTAAATTAATTTCCTCAGCATTTTGGGGAAAAAAAAATAACTATGCCACAAACACACTGCCTTATTTTCTCTTTAATAAGCCTGCATCTTTCCCAAAAGCTTCAGAGACATCATATGTGTCCAGCAGGTAAACTAATCTGTTGTTTCCAGCTAACATTCAGTTTCAAAGTAATGAGTCAGGCTTCAAGGCATCCCCATTGCAGAATTATAATTCAGGAGAAGAGATGATCTGCTGGTTATGATGATCAGAACCATTTCTTTGTAGATGAAAATCATTGCTTATGACTTCATCCAAATACAACTAACCAGAGCAGCTTTTGTTTGAGCATCTCTTCTGTCCTTTAACTTTCTTATAGTGTAGTGTTCTGTAGCAGTTTGGAGAGCCTTAGTGTGTTTCTAACAACTCATAACCATGCATGTTATATTGCTGTATCCGAGAGTTGACAGGACAAAGGCTTTGATACTGGTAGAGGGTTTTTATCCACGAAGAATTGTGTCACTGAATGTATAACAGAAAGCTTAAAAAATGCGTTTGTGGTTTTTGCTGTTATTTTCACCTTTAAGGACCAAACTTTAGGGCAGTTCAGTGTACTTGGATTTCATGTGGCAGACCTGTGACATGCTGTCCTTTGTCTGCCTCCAAAGCTTTCCTACCCAAGGAGCTCCTATGAACTTACCTGAGCAGACTTTCAATGGACCTGTCTGAAACTCCAGCTACTTCTGTGGCTGGTTTCTGCTGTGCTTGTCAAATCTAACTGAATTGTACCAAAATCAACAGGGCTAAAACTAGAGCAGTAACTAGGAATTAATCAGCTAATAATATCAGCATTGCTGAACGTGCTTATCATTAAACAAAACAATAAAATTTCATAGTTCAAATGGCCACTTGTTTTCTATGCTATGCTGGTTCCTGTATTTGTTCAAAATGCTTAGTCCAAAATTGAAGAAATATCTCTTTTTCAGAGGAGGATTCAGTTCATTCATACCGTAGCCTTAGGCAAAATTTCTCAGCGCACTGTATTTTGTTCTGGGAACATTCATGTTCTGAAGTCAAGTTCAAATGTTCACACACATTAGCTATATGAACAAACCAATTGTGTAAAATTTCAAGTCAGTTTTTAACAAAGTCTACTTCTAACCAAAAATGTTCCAAATTAATTCTTGAGTTTACTTTGCTAGGCCAACCAGATTGGACCTTGAACAACCAAGGAATGGGTGCAGGAAAATGAAAGTACAATAAAAAATGTTACTAGATTTATGTAAAGAAATTTAACTGCATAAGAGGCTCTGCATATTATCAGGTTGTCCAAGGAGCCTAAGGCCATTCAGTGATGGTAAGCTGTAGCAGTGATACCAACATTCCCAATCTTGTCTACACGCAGTAGGAGAACAGCAGGTCTTTGTGTTGCCTAGGAGAAGAAGCAAGTCTTCTGCCTGTCTCCGTCTTCTCCCCTTCTGCCCTATCAAAACAAGCGCAAGAACAGGATTTTCACCAAAATTGTTACCCAATGCTGTCCATGGTGGGAGCAGTCTGTCATGCAGGAGAGACTATAGGAAACCTATCAGCTCACCTCTTAGTAAGGAGGACTGGGGAGCTGGGGAGAAGGGCTATAATTTCACCTGTGTATGGTTCTGTGGTTTCCCAGATGGGACCCAACCCTGACAGGCATGAGATTAGTTTACTGTAAAGAAGAGAAACACAGAATTAGAAACTTGTAATGAAAAATGAAAACCATCCTTCGGAAACGTATAGCTGGCTTGGCTCTGTACATAGGTTTGCTCCCTACTCCTACACTCTAGCTTTAAAAGAGGCACCGGGGAACATGGATTAAATGATTAAATCAAATCAACTAACTAATTACATTAAAACAGTAAATTGGATAAAATTACTGGGGTTTGTTTTACAATATTGTGAAGGCAAATTCCCTACACAGCTTCACACATAAAGTAGGAAAGACTATTATTTAATGGGACTTGGCCACTGGAGTTTTGCAAAGGATCAGAGCCAGAAATAGCAGTCAGGAAGAAATGATACTTCAGACAAAGTGGAGCAGTATTCCCTGACAGTTCTGCCAAATTTGTTAATTTATTTTAATGATTTTTTTTAAGCACTGAGTGATACTTTGTTTTAGTGGAGGTAGCCTGCCCATGCTAGCAGGCTACATGACGCTGAATCCATGTTTTGATTAGCATCAAGATTCCTACATATCTAAATCAATTCATTGTGCAAAGGCACCAGATCAAAAAAAAAAAAAATAGCACTCAGAATTAATGATGTTTGGTCATCTATTCTCCAGTGAGCCTGGAAACACAGATGAACATGGTGCCCTTCCCATTTTATGTCATCAGAACTCTTTCTTCTTCAGCCCTGAAGAAAACACATTTTTAGCATTGCCAGCTCTCTCTGCTTTATCAGACATCTCATTTTTGGCATCATATGATTCAAGGAAAACTTATCTCTTATTTGGAAGAAAAATAAATGTTTTTTAGGACTTATGATTGCCAAAAAAACTTTCAAGATGTACAAGACTGTGAAGCCAAAAGATAAGTAACATGAACACAGCATTTATTATTTTTTTAGAATATCATTATTTTGAAAACATTTTATTCATTTATCTTGGGGGCTTGACTCATACCTTTTTTATTTAAAATTGCTATTGGCAGGAGTAGAGCTCTTCATTTTTCAGTGGTTCTTCTGATTTCTGATGTCAGCTAACTTTGTCATCTTTGTCATTTTCATCAGCACTGGTCACTTTCTTTCTTTAATGCTTCCCCTACTGTTGAAGTAAGAGTTTTGCCAATGATTTCAGAATGGAGCTTTTGGGAAAATGAAGCAAAGATTTAATCCTTCAGACTTTTTCAGACTGGGACTACTGTGCAACATGGTTAAATCATTGTTATTCTTTTATTCCCTCTGTATAAATGTAACAGCAGTATAATAATATTTTTGTTGTATAGGATAATGTATGGCATCACAGGAAAACTAAGGAGGTCTTCTAAGCTGATTAAATAAAACCAGCAAGAGTCACAGGAGGGCATGGAGGAGGGAAAACGCTTTCCTGATCTGAGATATTTGCAAAAACTGCAGCAATTCTCCACCAGTTAAGGACTGAAGTTTCTCTTGGTGGACTGATGACCTTTGATGTGATAATTGCTGTTTTTCCTGAAACTCTGAAAGAGACTATGTATAGTATGGTTAGAAGAAAAAAGGATAAATATTAATGAAGCATTGGATTTTTATTCAAGAACAGCAGGAACCAAGCAGTTAAACACTCCTTTTCATCCCATGAAGCAGGATAGTAACTAAAATCCCTGTAATTTTCGCCACATGTACCTTAATCTCTGAGCAGTTTTACAGAGTGTTGTGTATATCTGTGGGTAAAAGAGCTTATTCTGTCATTAAAAGGAGTATTCATTTTGTTAGTGTTTTTCTTCTTTTGAAACTGCCACGTAAAATTTCATTTTAAATGTTATTTTAAATATTATTAGGTATTTACCCCCCATGTAACACATACATATGTGAAAGAGTATTAATTTTGCAATATGGTGGCCGTAGAAGTTTTATTCTTCAGGTCAGGCTGGGTAAGGTACCACAGGATAAGAAAAACGTGAAAATATTATCCTTCCCATGTTGTGATGCACAAGAAAAATTCTACCCTTTTTATGAATCCAGGTGGATCCTAAGTTATTACTTCAAGGATCCTCTTGCACACAGTTCACAGCGTGCTCACTAATAGAAAATCACAGGGAAACATGCTACAGTTAGCATGCAATTGTCTTGCTCATTCACAAACTGGGTGAAAGGAAAACTGCTTAAAGAGCTTTCTACAGCTGTCCAGGACTGTGTACAGTGCTATGCAACACAGGGACAGCATAGCCCATTGCTTACCAAAATGACTTTTTTTTTATTATTGTTTTTAAATAGAGACACAAGTGGTTTATTTACCTGGTAGTGAAGTTACTTCCTTCTGCAGTTAGTTGTTGCTTTAGCTAACAAGTCAAAAGATACTCAGAGTTTGCCAAAAGGCTTACCATCTCCAGTCAAGATGTTAATTTGCATGTCTGTCATGGCTTGGAAAAGATTAAGTATTAGCCTTTCCCCTAACATGTCAGACTTATTATACTGTTATCTTGAAGTATTTTAAAGCCAAATAAAACTGAGATTTTCAGACTGATTAGCTGGTGTGACTGCAAAGACATTTTTGTATTCAAGAAATCTCTTTGTTATAGCAGCCATCATATCTGACCTGCTGCCTAGGTCAATAAAGATGAAGGGCTCTTGGTCTGTCGCAGAATGAATTCATTGTGGACCGAGATTGGGCCTGCTTTCATATGCATACACTTACTGCAAACCTAGCAACATACATGGTTTCTTCAAATGATTAATATAGCATCAAATGAGACATACTGTTTCTTTGGAAAACATCCTTGTAAAGCTGTCTGAAATGGGAGGTTAAATATCAAAGGGCTAACACAAAGAAATGGAATGATCAAACAACTAGACTATTTTGTGATTTGCATGGAACATTTTGCTGAAGATTAAGTAAAGAAAAACCTGCTGAGATGAGGAGTAAGCAATTACACGTTGAGGATACTCCTACTTATTGCCTTATTAGAAGTATTCACAAACTGAGAGACCCTCCACAGGGTGATCACTTACTAATTCCTTACAGCAACAGCTTTGCTGTGTTTATATTACGTGATTTTCTTGGAGGAAGGGAAAAAGCAGGAAATTTTCACTAAACGCATAATCACTGTGCGTCAGAGAAAAATTATGAAATTCAGGAAACTTTTGTATATAAAGGAGGCTGCATGCTTACTAATATTTGTATTCCGTCTTCAACTGTCAACTTCCTTTCCTAAAAAGCCAGTTAATTAGATGAATATGATAGTTATAACCAGTGGTTATTGCAAATACAGAACAATTCCTAACAGTGATAGGAAGATACTTCATCGTGAGCACAGCTGACAGCAGTAGAGATAGCTGGCTGTGGAAGTAGAGAAAACATTGCTTACTAGATCATGAAAGCTTCCTTTTACTGAAGTTTCAGTATGCTGCATGTATAGAAAAGATTTGGGAAAAAAAACACAACAATCTTTTCTCACTAGAATAGTTTTTCCAGCTTTCTCATCTCTGTAATTTGGCTTCCTTTTGGCTAAGAAACCTTGCCTCTGTGCTGACAGCCATTGTAAGCTCCCTTTCTGCTCCTAGGGCAGCGGAAGGATGCTTGAGAATAAATTAAGTTCAAAGACCAGCTGATATTGTCAGATTCATAAACAATTCTAGTAATGATGGAGGGAGGACATCTTACCTGTGTCTGGCCTGTGCCAGTAATGGACTGAAACATCAACAGATGATGACTACTGTTATATCTTTCAAATGCCAGTGTGTATGTATCTGGCAAAGAATCATAAAACAGATGAATGTTGTAACATGAACCAACCTGGAAATCTTGTGTTAGTAAATAAGGAAACATCAGTAAATCTTAGCCAGTTCCCTTACTTAGCCCCTTAACATGTACCACACATTATTGAAGAAATGCAGTCTGTCATATTCCTACAGTATAGAAAGGTTTTGGTAAGTGAAACCATAGTTTTATTTTGAACATAGACCCAAATATGGCACTATAGGCTTATCACATCTCTTAATAAATTCTGAATAGGGTGTGATCAGTCTGCCAGTAAAGAGAGAAATTAAGTTTATGACAGGTATAGCTCAGGTGCAAGGTTGATGAATGGAAACCTACAGAAATAAATCTTTTAGAAGGCTTACCTGGATGATCATTAAGGTTCCAGGCTTATGGTCCAGCCTAGCTTGACATGTCATCATCCATAATAAACTGTAGAATGGTGTTAGTTTTGGAAAGTCCTTCTGGCATACCAACCTCTGTAGCAATACAATAGGGTTTTAAGTGAGGCCTTGTACTTATGACTGTTGTCATTTAATATTATAGGGATCTATGATTTGCACTATGTCTTTCATTAAATGTAGAGCTGGCCAGAGGATGACAGTTCAGCTTTCAAGGATTTTTATTTTTTTATGTGTTTTCTTTTTGTGCAATGAAAACAAACCCTTCCAGTGGTTTGTTTGTGTGTTTGTTTTTCTTTCCACAACATAAAATTGTATTGAAATTCATTTTCAGATTGAAAAGTTAAGGTTTTCCATCTGAGCCGCATGTCTGGGTGTAAGCAGAAAGGATAGTCAAGATGATCTTTGTTTTAGTTTCAATCCTATTTAGTTGACACCAATGATCTATAATTAGCTAATTGTTTGCATAGAGAATTGAGGAACTTAGATGAAAGATGTTATGTAGTAGAACATGTGGAAATACTGAAAGTATTATATCCAACACATAGTTTACAAATGGCACAGTCAAAATTTGTCTGGAAGTCTGATTCAATGGGATATTTCCCAAACATATGGCATAAGGAGCAGCTTTTCAGCAATAAGCCTTAGGCAGGTATTAGATGCTAACTTGAGACATTTATCACACTGTCTACAAGTTGCATATGATTCACACTAGTCACTCAGTTGCCTTGGTTTTAAGCAATTTCACACTAAAAAGAAAATATATTATCAAAAGCTCTTCGCTGTTTGGTTATGGTTATTTGCTTCTTAAGATTGCTATCCCACTGTGTCCTTATCTGTAAGCTAAAGCCTGTATCATTTGACTGTTACAGTTGATTTATATTTTATATAGATTGCTGAACTGAATATGAAACCATAGAAAATAGCATAATTTATAATACATAGACACCTTTTTATCATAGTGTTATAGGCAATGACTTGTGACATGCTCCAGTCTACTGTTTTGCGATTTCTGTTTCTTTTTATTTACACCCTTCCTCATATAATAACCAATTCTGTTGATTTATAACGAACAATTTCCTAGTGAAATGTACTTACCCATTACAACTTTTAGGACACCTTTTCTGCATTTATAGATAATGTGTTTCATTCTCATTCAGATGGATAGATATTTTTTCATGTGAGTACTGAGCATCATCTCATTTACAACTGATGCTGCTCACGGTGTCATGGCCATAAGGCACCCCCAGCCCTGCCCAGCCAGAGGCTCCCCAACCCTGTCCAGGGCCCAGAACCCCATTTCAGCCCACAGGGATGTCAGCCCCTGCCCCAGCAAGACCATAGCAGAGCTGGTGTCCAGATCCCCACAGCCCTGCCCTTCCTGGCCATGGGTTCTGCCCAGCCAGGCCCAACCTCAGGTCTCAGCCATGGCCCACAGTGAGCCACCGGCCTGCGCCATGCCCTGCAAATGTGGTTATAGGTGTTACTTGAAACACGGGTGGATTTCATTTGCAGATACATAGAAATTACATTAGAGACCATAGGAAACACATGCCAGTGTTGACATTTTGCTGTATCTGTTTCCCAGCTCTATTCCATGAGAAGCCTAATATGTAACTCAATATCATAGTTAAAGACCTAGTTTCGGGAGAGAAAATCATGCAAAGAAATGTGGAAGGATCTTACAAATAGTTGCACTGTTAAGATAAATGCCTCTGACCAGAGGTTAACAGAGTTTTAAATGTGGGAGATAATGGAAACATAATCTGGTGCCATACGATCTGTTAGCATAATGCATTTTTCATTTCAGATCCTTTCTCTCTTGTTATGGCCTGCAACATTTGGTATATTTTGTTCAAATTTTACTATGTCTATAATCTAAATGTACTTTACCAGCCAGGGAAGAGGTGAGTTTCTGGAAGCTTTCAGTAAAGTGGAAAAATAAGAAGGTAGAGAAACATGAGCAGGCAGTAAAGGGGTGGATTACGGTATGTGCTATATGGGTGCTGTCATCTCCACCCTGCAGGTCTGGGGAGTGGATTTAGGGCATATCGTCTGCTTGAAAGCACTGAGCTTTTAAAGGAGATGCTAAGGAGAGTTAGGAATTTTATTAAATCACATTACAAAATTGAATAAAATACAGAACAGAGATAGGAAGATGTTGCATTTTCAGGGTATCCTCCCTTCCGTAGCTTAGAAGTCTGTTGCACTGCTGTCTGTTTAACAGCACCACAATAAAGTGTTGTGGTTGGTTTTTTGTTTTTTGTTTTTGTTTTGTTTTGTTTTGTTTTCAAACAGTGTTCATGCTTTTCCTTAGGAGTAAGTTACAGTTTCCAGATACTGTGTCAGGAGACTACATTCAAATAATAGGACATTTTCAATACAGAAGTTTTTTATATGGTGATGTTCAGAGTTGAATTCTTCTACCACAAATGAACACGGGCAGAAAACAGCGAGAATTATACCACAACTTCCATGTCAAGTTTTTCTGAATATTATGCCCAAAAGATATTGCTTGCTTTTCACTATAAACCATAGAAAGCACCTTTAATTTTGGAGGGAACTTAACTGGAGGCTGTGTTAGTCTACAAAACCTGTGTCTCAAAGCATATCTGTTATTAAGAGCTTATGATCAGAGCTGCCTACATAAGTAACCCTTACTAAGTGGAAGAGTCTGTGGGAACAAATGTAAATTAATAACTTTATTCCTAGTTTAGAAAAACTCTGGGGGATACATTAATCATTGTGGTGTTAATAGATCATGACGATGTCTTCAAGAATAAACATTTTTTGATATATTTTAAATTATTAAGAAATAAAAAACATTTGTAGAACTTATTACATGCAGGGCTGGTTGTGATTATTCTTCTTTTCCAGGAGACTTTTCTTGTAAAACTGCTTTGTTGTGGTTATAGACCTATCAAAATTCTTAAAATTAAATCTATGAATCTTGCAAATGCAATGGCATTGCAAATAAAGCTTTGGAAAGTTATCATTATACACTGTTTGCCATGCCATGTTTAGGGTTTTAGAGTCTTCTTAGAAACTAGTAACCAACCTGAATGATATTTTCAGGAACAATTGGAACTTGTTGACAGTGCTAAAAATTTGAAATTCCATATTTTAAAGCAGTAACAGTTTCACCTAGTGAGACAGAATTTGTAGCATTTAAGCTGCCTAGATTTAGACTTTTAAATCAGCCATATGGGATAGAAAGGGTCCCACTGGAAAAACATTCGTTTAACTCCTGATAAATTACTCATTTTTGCTTGTTTATTTTAAAGGACAACATACACAGGAATGTATTCATGGGAGATGAATTAGCTCCTATATTATGAGTGTGCAGTGTGGTTAGTGTGAAACATTTACACCACCCAGCTCATCAGAAACTAGTCAGATCATTTGTTTCATTCCAGCTGTGCTCTTTACATTTACATGGAGCCTGGAACAGAGGGGATTTCAACTTTCTCCTTTCTAATATTTGAAGTTGTACTTCTTTTCCAAATATTGACTACTTTAATCACTAAGTTTTATTAACAAAACAAAACAAAACAAAAAATGTCTAAAATCAGATTTCATTTCTGTTGAAGAAATGACCACTGAAATAATTGGAAGACTTCTCCTCAGTTCAAAGGATTTTGGATAAAGCCTGAAGTCTTAGCTAATTCCCATGACTAAGGGAGCAAAACTTAGCCTTTAACATTTCAGACGTTTCAATGCAAGGGAAAATGACAGATATTTCTTTAAGGCTGTGTACATTGATGAAATAAGTGCAATGGGAAGTCAGTAGGAAGGCTCTTAGACTTGTGTGTAATGAGAGACATGAATGTTATTCAGTGATATGCTGAATTCTAGGACTTGCTGCGGTGACAGTATCCTTCAGAAAACAGCTCACTAGTCTATTGCTGCTTTCTGAATTTCAGTAAGCCTGTAACTATGGCAAAAGCAAAATTTTCTATGGCACTCTTCATTCTTTGTCCTGAGAATAACATAAAAAGTTCAGAAATAGTCAGAAATAGAAAAGTAATCTTTTCAGTCAATCTAACTATTTGAAAATCTTCAGTGATTCGTTCACATTACAAGGAAAAGTTCTGTGAATTTTTTTGTTTCACTTAGTTTAGCTCACTTCTCTGTAAGAGCAATACCTCCTTAAATTAACATTAATATGTATTTGACTCAGCACTTGTTAAATGTTGAATTCTGGGCCCCCAGTACAGGAAAGACATCAGTAAACTGGAGTTGCACTCAAAAGAGGACCATCAAGATAGTTGTGGGGTGGAGCACTTGCCCTGTGTGCAGTGGCTTTGGGAGCTGGGTTGTTCAGAATGGAGCAGAGGCAACATCAGGGGGCCCAACAGCAGCCTCCCAGCACCTACAGGGTGGTCGCTGAGAAGACAGAGCCCAGTCCTTGGTATTCATGCATGGCAGGAGGACAAGAGGCAACAGATATAAACTGAAAGGAAAGAAGTTTGGACTGGGTATATGGAAAAAAATCACCCTCAGGACAGCCAAGCTGTGGAACAGGGCCCCAGAGTGTTTGGACAGTGGCATCCTTGGGGGTTTTTATGACTTGAGTTGGTAAAGCCCTGAGCAGCCTTGTCTGACCTCACAGCTGAGCTCAATAAGGACAAAGAAGTGGATTCTGCTGGTCTAAGCGTTCCTGAATCAGGTCATTGATGTAAGAGGGAAATGCAGTTTATGAGTCACTTTTTATATAAGAACATCTCATCTACATTTATGGGAGGAAGAAAAAAAAAAAAAAAGTTCAGTAAAGCAAGCATTGATAGTTTCCCAACATTCACTGTAAACTAAGATGCTTCCCAAATTTCTTCCTAAGCAAAATGTAGAAAAACACTATCATTCTGTCCTTTGCCTTTCTATCTCTTCTCCATTATCTGAGAGTGATTTCTGATATATATTGGTCCTTTCCATTCTGTATTATTCAGAAGCTTCTACCTAATGATTATCAATTTCCATTCCTATCTTTCCTTACCGTGCATAATGCACAGTCAGATGCTGGGGCATAAGGTTGTCTGCCTGCTCCATCACTCCTGGAAAAAATAATTCAGTCTGTGCTGTGTCAGGTATCTTAGCAGAATCTTGGCTCATGAGCAGATGTGCAAAATTTCTATCTATAAAGATTTAAGATATATGTATAACATCTATAAAGATTATATAAAATCATGTGTCTTCACTGCTAAACAGGAACTTTTCTTAACAAGTGCATTGGAAATAAAAATATGTGTGCTTGAATGTATTTAGCCTCAGCTTCCATGCTTTAAAACTGCTCTCTGATCTACAGAACCCCGAACTGTGAAATTGAAAGTACCTGTATGTGCACTTGAAAGATGAAGAAAGTCTTTCCACAGGCATTTTCACTTGGTAAATGAAAGTGCATTTATATGTGCTACCTTTTCAAAATGCTTTCTGAGATAAAGTTATTCACAGAATAATTTCAACAAGTCATTCTTGAGTCTCTTAGATCTCAGAATGAAGATTATTTTCAAATAGCTCTTTGAGAACAGATATCCAAGATTCAGGCGAATCTTGGAGTGAGTTGGTATTCCTCCAGCAGATAAGTTGTATATGATATATTCTGTCCTGGATCAGGCATATGTGGCTCTTATTTCAGGCTTTTTTGATAGCAATACCGATTTTTGGATGAAATTCAGTATCCAGATACCTCATACATTTTGGTCTTTCCTCTTGTACCAGTGGTGGTTAGCTTATTTTGAAATATTCAGTAAAGATTTTAAAGCATCCCTGTGCCAGGGATTTACCGGAGAACCCGCTAGAGGCTGCTTTAAGGTCAGCAGTCCTGTTCAATGCGGCAGACGTATTTATTTTGCACATCAGGACACGTACCAAGGTCTAAGTGAGGACTTGGAAGCCTGTTTTGAAAATCTTGACACTAAAATCCATCAGTTGTCTTTCTTGCTCGTATTTGCTGTCATTCCAGTGCAAAAAATTTTTTTTCACCTGGTAGGATGTGACTACTGGAATGCTCCTGGCATGGGAGTGAAGCCACATGGAGATGACTTCCTGATCTTCCTAGCGGTGGGATAGCTGCAGGTCACTCCAGGAATCCCCCACACAGGTGTGTGTTTGAGTGTGGGCTGTGGGACAGTAAGGTGACAAGAAGCAAAAAGGACTGGAAGAATTACTGTGATAGCAGACACAAAAACTCACATTCCTGGGCTGTTGTTCTACCTTGTGCTCCATAGGTAGCCCAGCTTGGAGAACGTTGAGGGCCTGCTGATCACAAAGGTGATTAACAATAATCACAGAATCACACAGAATCACAAAATAGTTTGGGCTGGAAAGGACCTTAAAGATCATGTAATTCCAACACCCCTTCCGTGGGCAGGAACACCTCCCACCAGACCAGGTTGCTCAAAGCCCCATCCAGCCTGACCTTGAACACCTGCAGGGATGGGGCATCCACAGTTTCTCTGGGCAACCTGTGCCAGTGCCTCACCACCCTCCGAGTAAAGAACTTCTTTTTAACGTCTATTAATGTCTAATAAAATAGATGCATGGGTGATGTTCTTCTCAGTAGTGCTTCAAGTCAGTGCAACTTCCTCTCTGACTGGTCTGTATAGAAAAGGATATGAAGCATTTGCTTTTTGTAGCAGATTGTTTTGTTTGGTCTTACTGTCTGTTTACTGTTATTACTAGGCTGTTTTTTCTATCGTATAGGTTTGTGAGGGAGGAACTATTTAAAAACGCACTTCTTGCTCTGTCAAGGTGTTTTTACACATAAATCAGTGAAAGTAAAATTTGCACTGTCTCAGGACTGGAAAAGCTGCTTAACAAAGAGAAGCAACATACTAAGGAAGGTCTTGCTTAAAAGGTGGTACTCAGTACTTGATCCACAGAATTTAGTACTTATAATTTATTGAGAATAAAACTTATTTGAATATAATGGGACTGATCCCAAAACTAAAATTTATTAGGCTTTGTCACCAGACCTGGAAGTGCAAGAGAAAGTCAACAGATACCATATGCAGTCTGTAGCGTATGAATGTGTATATAAGTACACAGATTGTGCATGTGAACATACAAAGTACTGATGCTACAAATAAGTTCACTTTCTGCACTGGAGTAAGTTTTTAAAAAGCACTTGCAGGAAGTGCCCAATTCTCTTGGTTAACCAGTGGATGGCAGCTACCCAAATTCCCATGGTGTTTGTGAAAAGTCCATGCTTCTGTGTTATCACAAAAAGTACATCTGAGGTCCTTACCTAGGAGTACAGGTGCTCCTATCTGTTTAAATACATAGCTTATATAGCTTCCCATAGCCATTTCTTCATGCTTCAGTCCTGACCCTGGTCCCCGTGAACTCCTGCTGCTTCCCCACTGCAGTCAGCAAGGAGAGCAGCCAGAGCAGCAGTCCAATAGGATCGGTTTCCTCCAGGACCCAGACCCTGGTCATACACCGCAACATCACTTCTCCCCCTCCCTCACCCACCCACATGATGGCAAAACCTACCTTAACCTGCCCATATGATAATGGAGTTCTGTAAGTTATGGTAAGGAAATTGGCACATTCTCTGTCTTCTCATATATAAGTGGATCCATAGATACTGTGTGCTACAGATGACCTGTTCACATTCAGGTTAATCATGTACATTTATTTAGGAAAGCAAACTGTTTACCAAAGACAAAGCCAAAAACTCCCTCTTTCAAACAGTGCTGCAGATGTGTGAGGGAACATGAATGTAAGAAGCAAGTTTTTTAAATTTCAAGCATTCTTTATCTAAAGGAGACGTGAAAAGCTTTGCTTTTTCATGGTTTCTAAGTTCTGTGGACTTACAGGAACATAAAGAAATGTGCAAACTGTGTTGCTGTTGTTCACCTCTGTGATATGATCTCCCAACTCAAGACTACTTACTGGATCACTGAATCATCAGTATGTTATTGTACAGTATGTTTTCATAATGCTCCACACTGTTGAACTGAGCAGGGATATAGCAAAGATATGTGGTTTATAAAAGGAATTTTAAAATTACCTTAAATTCTTTCCTACGCAAAGGTTACTCTTTATATTTGAAAAATGCTTGGAGTCTTTTAGTAATTATACTACCTGGTAGCTGGAAAGCCACTTACTTTAAAGATTTAAAAAAAAAAATGATATCAGTAGCCTGCTTGGAGCCTACTGCACATCTAATTATCTTTCTTGGTCTTAATTATTTAGCAAGTGCTAATAAACTGCACGTATCATGACACTCATGTTTAATAAGCATATAAATTTAATTGATTTTTTTCCTCCATCTCTTTGAAGATTCACAGACACGGAATTCAATCACAAGGCAATGGCATTATAACTTCCAATATAACATCAGGTTTTAATAAGCCTCCTGTTTGCTGCACACATGTGCTTAAGACTGCCTGGAAACCAAATCAACAGAGAAAAGGGATTACTTTAGATTACTTTGAAATGTGCATTGTTTGAAATGGCCTCTGGTGACCAGCTTTCATGAATGGCTGATTTTACTTGTGGGGCACGTCATCTGGCTCAATTATACCAGCCTCCTTTGTATGACAAGTGCACTTCTTGGCTGTGTTGAAATATGAAATTCTAAAACAAAGTAAATCAGATGGTGAGAAATAAATTTAAGAAACTGTATATTGTTAGAAGCTTGTAAATTAACAGGAGACATTCTTCTTGATGAAAAATATGTCCGAATTTTCTTTCAAAACCATTTCACAGATTTGAAGTTAATATAAAAATATTATTTTTATTTGCTTTAATCTTTCGTTCAACTATATTAAGAGCATTAAAATAAAATACATATTTTCCTTTTCTTTAAGATAGTTAATGTATTAAATTAAATATGTACATTAACTACAGCTATGTATTTTTAAAATGTTATTGAAGTTTGCTGTTTTACCCTGACATGTGAAGTGTTGGAAACTTTCTCCTACCAAGAATATCCCTTAACCTGCACAAAGTTATAAAAGTAGGTTAGGAAGTGTGCATTATACTTTCAAGTCACTGCAGGCTTTTTCCTTTCCTGTCTGTAAGTGTTTTTGAAATTACAATGCAAAAATTTAATATAAGGTTATGATTCTCCCTGCCTGCAATTACTTTAAATTATAGTTACTTTAAATTAATCTAGCCTGAGGCACTGATGATACATCATTATAATACACAGATTATGTCTGGAAGTTGAGCAGATAACTGATTGATTAGCAAAGTGTGTTGGAAATCCAATAGATAATGATTAGATTAGACCTACATAGGAACTTCATTCTTTGTGTTCACTGTAAATCCTATACTTTAGAGCTAAGATTAGGGGATTAACCTTTAAGAAGAAATGGTAGATCTTGCTTTTTTCCTGACTTCTGCTGTACTGTAAATGTGTTTCCCATGGTTGCAGGCTTGATATTCCCACAGGAAACTGGCGTGCAGATTTACGCTGTTCTGCCTGGTAGCCTGAGATTGCAGTGTTTTCCTTTTAAATATAAGATAGAAGCGTAGGATGTGAGAAAAGCATTAATGTTACTGAACAGAAAACAGTCATCTGTCAACAGCTTTTACCACTTAAGTGCTTTACTGTATTACTGAAATTGAGAGTTGTTATCCTTATTGTTGTTGTGGAGTGTTACAACCAGCTAGTCATCAAGGCCATATGATTTTAAAAGAGATTTAAGACTTCTGAACTGCTAGGTTGCTCTGGTGCAGATGAACATGTTGCCTCCCTGGCCTTTTATTATGTAATTTCAATCTGTCTGCACAATTGTCATGAAATTACTAATTTTGTAATTTGGATGGGTCTCTAACTGCACACCTGTTATGATTCAGACTATGTGAGACTCTGAGAAGTCCATCCACACTTCGACATAAACATCAAAGATTCACAGAAGCTGAACATGTGTGGTTGAGAAAAACCCATTCACTCCCTTTAGCCTTGGACCTTCCATGTATGCAAAATGTTCTTGAGTACAGTAAGATTTCTAGATGGATAAATCTCACTTCAAAGCAAAGAACTACAAGTGGTGGGAATAAACCACTGATCCTGAACTTTGTGGGGGACACTGGTGGGTGAAGCCATCTCCAGTTAACATGATGCCAATGACAGCGATGTCTGGCCCTCTAGGCAGACTGACCAGCTGACCAGGCACCCACCAGTGTGACCAACCTCCAAGTTCATATTGGAAATTATAAAACACTGTCAACAGCAAATTCCCCACTCTGTTTTCTACGGATATTCAGAATTCTTGATGTGTTTTTCCCTTCTACTTTTCTTATTGAGAGTTTGATTTTAAAGAAACAGAGAACACTGGGGACATATTCCTATCAAAAATGTTCATAAAATATAAAACTGTCAAATCAGCTGGTCATATATAAAATATATAGGTTGATAGTGTTCCTCTGTTTGGGATCAGGAAATAATGTTTATATTCTTGTGGTAACTGATGTTTGGGATTTTGTTTGTTTGAGGATTTTTGTTGATTTAGTTATCAGAGAAACATGTAGGAAGAAATTATCCACGGTAGTTTATTGCATAAAGGACATGAGACAACTTATCACTTTCAGTGATAAGGCCTTCTGCTTTTTTTCCATACTTTTGATAATTTTTGTGCAAGTTCCTAACACTTGTCTGCAAATCTCAAAAATTTCCTAAGTATCAAAACATTCATTAGTGGAATATGTCTTAGTTAAGCCAATTTTTGGAGGCAGGGAAATGGAAGTACAAAGAAATAATCAGTAGGATACTGGACAGTAATGAAGGAGAAAACACTTAACCATAAAATGACCACTGCAACAGGAGTTTCTTCATTTGGGATCCCTGTTGTACCTTACATTCTCAATTCACTGGGCATATTTATTGCTAATATCAAGGGAACCAAAATGTGAATTCTGTTTCTCAAGATCCACAGTCACAGTCCACTTTATTCTTTTCTCCTTCTCCTTCTCCTTCTTCTTCATTTATTATTATTATTATTATTATTATTATTATTATTATTATTATTATATTAGTAGTAATTCTTTCATTGGCCAGAGTAGATCCATTTTTGTTTCTAAGGAAAGGCCTTAACTATGACTTTGGATGATGTTCATGCTCTTCATGCTCATAAGAAAACAGGAGTACTGTGGTGTAGAGAAGACAAAGTTGTCAACCCTTTGTTAACACTTGGTTGTGCATTACTGATCTGCAGCATTGCATAGTTCATGGTCTTGGGGACAAACATATGTCCAGTAGCCTTACTCACTATCCCCACACTTCAGATTTATAACCAAGGAAGAAATCTCTTCACGTAAGCTAGATTCCCTATGCAAGGATGAAATATATTAAATAAGAAGAAGTCCACACATCTTTAAAGCTTATAACTGAGAAATACAGTTATGGACATTCAGTGGCCTTGTTTCATAAACAAAATGTATGATTTTGGACAAATTTTTATTGGCCAAACACAAAAAGGCACTTTGGGTGAGCACAGTAAAAAATGCAGATGTCAAAACAATGTGGATTTGCAAAAGGAAAATATTGTTTTCTGAAAACCAGCTGTCTTTTGTTGTGTTCCAAATTAATCCCTTTCTGCCAATGCAGCAATGCTTACATTATGCTAATAATCTTAAATGCTTCTTGGCCAAAATGAATGTAAAATCTACAGGTAGTTTCAAAAGATATTTTTTTATCTTTCACTTTTTCTCCTGGTCACTGAAAGACATTCTGTTAAGAGACCTAGAAATCAAGTCCTTCTAGTTTTTATTCAACATGACAAAAAGTGGCACTGTAGCCCTTCTTTGCAGTGCCCTGCCAATGTAATTCAAGTTTCACGGGTAATTAATTCTCCATGCCAACGAGTCCTTGAACTGCCTGTTATAATACTAGCAGCATAGAGCCAACTAAAGAACCAAGTTTTCAGATTTTATCCCATGAAAGGTGAGTACAAACTATGAATTTGTGATTCCATTAAAAAAATAAGAATGACTGTAAAATAAAAAGTACATCCAGATGAGGTAAAATAGTCTCCTGGATTTCGTACTACTCCAGTTTCATTTATTTACTGACAGTGTTTCAGTTGTCATAGGTATATTTTTAAGGCAAAATATAATTTAAATTTATCAAATAGCACATATATATTTTCTTTTTGTAAATGCTCTTAGAGAAAAAAAACATTTCATATTACAGCCTTGATTTCTGAACACTGCACAGAAATTTTTAAGTTTACATCCTCATATGGATCTTAAAAGGTCCTTTTTAGAGTTTCTCCTATTTTTGTCTATTTCCCAAGACAAATTACAGTGTCTGTAGGGGCACTTGTAGACTACCAGACAGTATCCAACACAAACAGCCTTGTCTTCCATTATCAAGGCTGTATTTTGACAGTTTTCTTTACTTCATTTCCTTCTAGAACTGGGAAACAGGCTGTAAGAGGACAAGTTCTCAAAGATCACTTCAGAATAAAGATTTGTCATATGCAAATATGAAATTGTTATGTGCAATGAAAAGTGGCTTTACTGTGTTCTTGTGCAGGAACCATTCAATGAGACTTTGTTAATTAGTTTTATACATGTCTTGATATTTTCCTTTATCCATCAAGGGGAAGAAAACAGATAGTTGGAAAAGAAACCCTTCATTTCTTTTACCCAGAAAAGAATTGTCTAAGGTGGCTGTAACTTGCTGAAATAATCTAAAGCAAAAAGGACTTTTTTAAAAACTAGCAGAGCCCAAAGAGGGTAGAATGAAGAACACTTACTAATGTTAGTCTGGATTACTATAAATTTTATTAGCTCTGAGGTGTAATTGTCAGGAACTTTCAGTTTCATACTGTGGGGGATTATTCAAACATGTTGGTGCCAATGTTTGCTCAATGCAGTCAGGATGACTGCACTTTCTGGGTCAACATTGTCTGAAAAAGTTTGGTGTACAGTAGAACTGATGTAAGAAACTAAACATTGAGTCTCACTTCATGTATCCTTTCGTTCTTTGTGAGGTGAGTCAAAGTTTTGCTATTTAAAGATCAGACATTTAGAGAAATTGTATTTCTCCTTTGCACCAAGAGCATGTGGTGTCTGGTGTCTGTCAGAAGAATGCTTACTTCTTTGGTAATCCTGTTCTTTGGTGCTTTTGTCAGCTTCTATGTGGCTTAAAACAAATACATGGAAATTGAAGTATTTTAAAAAGTCAGTCCGGACTAATTACAGACTTCCAGTCTGCTTATCTGAGTGTTGTGTAATCACCTAAATGGCATTTAACTTTAAATGCCCAGCCCCTGTACTGGCTTTGCAGTACTATAATGCTAGTCAGAGACTGCAATGTTTGGTGGGGCAGAGACAATGAAAGACAGGATTTCTCTGCAGCAGACACTTAGATTTTCCTTTTAAAGACATTCACACTCTTCTGGTGTAATTACAGCCTGCCAGAGTGAGGAGCATGAAACTGTTTTGCTTGTGAAGCTTAAAATAAAAGGTGTATATGGAAACAAGAACACGATCCTTTTTCTAGCAGTCCAGCACCAAGTCCCTTCCCCTCCCTCTCCTATGGCTTCTTCCCCTGATATTTAGAGCACCTTCCAATTAACATATTTTTAGGTGAGTGATGGGGACTTTTTTTGTGTGTGTGTGTGTTTTGCTTTCATTACACCATTTTTGTGCTTATTTGTTGGTTTGTAGTTAGTGTCGCATGTCTAAATTTGAAATCTCAGGTATGGGAGCACAAATCTTATGAATCATGCTCCAGCCTGATTATATAATGTCCACACCAATTCCCATGCAGCTTTCCTCATAAGCAAACTTCTTGAGTGTTCTTGGGCTTGGGTGGTTTTGTGCTTTGTTTTATTTCTTTAGGGACCGAAGTCACCATGCTTTATCCACAGTCCCAAAATAATGTATGTGGCAGGTCAGTACCCCGGAGGGAGCAGGCATGACTCTGTGGTTTCTTTTCCACCCCTTTCCTTTTTGCCCCCAGGTATTCCCTCCCCTCCCTTGTGTAACAGGATGGTTTTTCAGTGCTTCACTCAGTAATGCAAAAAATGTTCAAGTGTAAGTGGCTGCCCATTCCTCCCCAGGCCAATCAGTCATTTTCAGTCACAGGTTTAAATCTGCTGCAGCAAAGGCAAGCCTCTGTGCTTGCATCAGGTCTTACAAAAGCAAGGCTGTTTGACTGACAGGCACGGAGAGGGGGTTCCGATAACTCACCGAGCCGAGTCTGGAAACGGAGTATCGAGGACAAGGCTGTGCCAGGGGTACTGTGCATTATGGATGAGGCACTCGGGTCCATTGCTGATTGATTGAGGGACAGTTACGCTCTTTCACAATGCTGGGTAAGATCATCTGGACTGTCACTTAATATGAGCTTTCTTGTCACCGGGAAGATGACTTTTCATGTAGTGATCCAATGCAGATTGCAAATGACAGCCATGCTCTCCTCTCTGCTTTGTAGGGGTTTAGTTGCTCATGCAGGTGAGTTAAGCTAAAATAGCTTTATCGTTTGTCAGGTGCCGTACACTGGAATTAACTCTTATAAATGCTTATAAATGCTGCTTATAAATGTTGGAAAAGCACCTGCGTTTGATGATATGATATATATGTCCTTTATCTCTAACAGCCAAGGTGCCACCTAACCGCTGCATAGGTATAGCATTAAATTAAGTAGATGAGCTGGGGGGAATGCAAATTTTTTCTACTCTTCTTTTTCAGGACAGAGAAACAAGCTGTAATGAACAGTTCTGGAGACTTTGAAGCACAGCCACAGCGCTGAGGTCTTTGACTGACAAGCCTTCAGCTTTCTCCTTCTTATAGGGCTCCTCCTACAGATGTTCTGAACACGTCTGCATCCCAGCAATTTTTTACTGCGCCCAGGTACTGACTGTAAGGAACATGCTGCATAAAAAGAAGCGTGGGGTGTAGGAGAAGGAGCAATGTGAGGAGTACACCAGGAGTCAAGCCTATACAAAATGCAGGCAGTGGCATGACTTCAAGCAAAAATTATTTGAGAAAGCATAGTTGCAGAAGGACAGAGTTTATTCTTAGAAAATGATAGAATAAAGCTCTTATTCAACAATATGGCTTGTGTCATGTCAAATGGTATGTGTCAGGTCTAACTTCCCTAAGTATCATCCTTTTCCTGTGTGACTGGAAGTTTTTTTATTGCTTAAACAGAATTTATTGCTTAAACAGAATTTCTTTTCCTCCCTACAGGTCTTGAAAACTAGAGTTCAGGCACTTCTGGATCGCTCTTTTCATTGAAATACTGGAAATACTATGAAGTCCTCCTTGTTTGCACTCCTCTTGGCAGTGCTCAGTACTGAACTGCTGACAAGTCACTGTTCCACTGTCAAGTCCCCAAGGTTCAGAGGACGTGTGCAGCAGGAGAGAAAAAATATCAGACCAAATATCATCCTTGTACTCACAGATGACCAAGATGTGGAGCTAGGTGAGAAAAAATTGTTATTTGCTACTTCATTTCCTCATGTGTCTTTCAGTAATTTCTGCCAGGCAAGAAGTACTTTAAACTCAGAGAAGGCAGTGGTCCTGAAACAGTATCAGAATGTGGAACAAGTTTGGAAAATGGGTTAACAAATATTATTTAATAGCATTTATCAGATTTAATTGCAGACTTTAGGAAATGTCAAAAAATGTCAAAATCAATCATAAAAGTCTTTAATCACCACCATAAAAAGATTTAATAATGCATGCAAGGACACACAGGTAAAAAACTTGCATCAAAAGTTCTTTTTCAGTTCGTTGCTTTACATAGCATTTAAAATTCAAGCCTTATGAGATTAGCCTTTCCCTCAGTGCTGCATAGGTGAGTATTTAAGTTCTTCACATACTTGTCACATGTGTGAATGCCATCTGACTTGTTTACGCACACAGGAAAACTGTCTTATATCAGAATATAAGGCTGATTTCTATATGAGTTATTACAGTGTTTAAAATTCATCTGTCTTAAAACTACGCTATGTATTTAACGGTAAGATAGTTCTGCTTTCACAAGTATACTGAATATGTGAGCACAACCTGGATACACCAGACAGAAGTGATTTTCACATATATTTCTCAGGGCGGAAAAAGTTAAAACACTTGGATGATGTTACAGGAGGCCTTTGAATGTTTTCCATTAAGTAAGTTAGAAAGATATTAATGGTGGTTATGCATATAACTGATTTTTGGTTCACTGCCTGAAGTGAAAAAATAAGGAGAGAAAGAGGATCATTTTAGGTTACCCCCAAGCACACATTTCAGTTTTGGGGGCAGGAGGTAAGATCAAAAAGGTGGAAAAATGGCAAATAAATTTGAAATGAAATCTTGCATTCTTAGTGTTTTTTAATGAAAGACATGTTTTTAATAAAAGTAAGGTGATTTTTTTTAAACAAAATACCATACAACGCTGAAAAAATCAAAATGTTTCATTCAGAAAACTTGTAACAAAATAGTTCATTTACGCTAATATCAAATACATTCAGCCAGAAAGTTATAGGCAAAAAGAACTAAAAGCAACCCTGACATTCTTGAGTTATTAGCATTTTTGTATTTGTCATTATGCAATAATAGTTTATGCAGTCTTTCAGAGTTGTGAGAACATAATTAATACACTGTATTTCGTGACTGAGGGTTAATCCTTTCATGCAGCAGTTTTGTCCCAGAGCTCCTCAAGCAGGCCCTGAGATCTGAGTACATCTTATCTATTTCATTTCTCACTCTTTCTAACGTCTGCTCTGTTTAGCCATGCTGCATAATGAATGTCTGTTCCTGGCTCTATTTTTGGCCTAAAATACAGCTGTTACAATAGGAATGCATTTCTTCTCGATAGAGTTGTTCTGAAAATTTCGTTAAAAGGGTCAAGTCACGTCTTCCTTTTTGTGGTCAGAAAGAGCCTGCTTTCTCCAAGGCGCTGGGGAAGGTAGGTCAGCAGACACACGTCTCTGAACAATGTTACCGACTAGCTGTCTTCAATCTTGAGAGAGGGTTTGCTAGTGGTGAGAGAGCAGGAAGGATGTGGCAAGCCACTTTGTTCATTTTGTGGAGCTCCTCTCTTTGAAAGCTGCACTGGATGTTCACAGAGGGCTCTGGCTCCTATTAGCAAGCAGTTGAGCAATAGCCTGGACATGTATGCATTCCCACTATATTGAATGAAGACACAGGTTTCCCCTTTCCATAGATCATTTCACAGGAAACAGGATTCAGCCCCAAGACTTACTGTATTGCATTATTCGCACTTCTACTAATAAATCATTCTGCTTATTTGAAAAGCAAAGCCATACTGTTTTCCATGTGTGAAGTATCCCCTTGCCCTTTCGTGATTCCTGTGAAAAAAAATCCTGTTTCCCAGAGGTCAGTGGGAAGTAACACTTTACGCCACAAACAGAATAAAGCTTAGGCAGGGTTATCCAAAAATCACAAGACTGAAAGTCTCTCAATGTGGATTATTTGCTATTGTATTCCCAGCACGAACATTTCTAAAAGCAGTTCTAAATGAATGCTTGAACATAAAAGCATATAAGGTACACTATAGATTTCAATCAGGAAAGAATTGTCTCCAGAGCTTGTATAAGAATTGAACCAAAATATTCAGCTGCCTGAGTGCAAATGATATACAGGGGAGTTATCCAAAGTAAAATTTGCAAGAAGCAGAGAACTAGAATTTAGTTAGTGCTCAAAGCAGCTCTTTGTATTGATCTGCACCATCCCCCTGAGTTCTGCATTCTGAATACATAGAAGTTCAGCAGAGCTGCTGTCTCATACAACTTATCAGATAAAAGTCCCAAATTGCTCCACAATTCCAGTCAGTTCTTATTATACATGCTGAGAGGAACGTGGCACAGAGGAAGGATATTACCGAACAGCTGGTGGATACTAACTTAGGCAGTATGAAACAGCCTGGCCCACAGCTCTTGAGGAAAATCAGCAGGAACTAGGCCCAGAAGCTGGGAAATGATCAGTGAAATTGTGCCTCTGCACACTTTTAGCCCTCTCCAAAATCCTGAGGATAGAGAAATAACTGCCTGACACCTTGGTAAACTCACATCTTGCTCAAGACAAAACACCAGCTCCCAGAACTGCTTGGGAACAGTACCTCCGGAGACAATGTATTACTGCTGTATTAGGGCAGTGGCCTGATGTATTAGGGCAGTGGCCACAGCTCCCACTGAGGCCATGTCTATATTCTTTTCAGGCATGAGGACTGGTATTTCCAACTTTTTGCTCACTTTTAAATCACTTCCCCTGCCCTCCATGTTCTCTGTCACTTTGTTCTCCCATGTGCTTTGCACACATCAGTCCCTCAAGCTGACCCTCAAACATGACCCCCTCCCCAATATCCTCACTGGGATATTTTTGCAATGTCAAAAAGGAATCAAAAATAATGAAGACTGGTAGTTCCAGTATTTCAAAGCCAGAGCCCTTTGAGATGTTGGAGAAATGGGAAAAAGTTTTAAAAGGGGGTGAAAAAATCCCTAAGAAGTAAAACAAGACAATTACTTCTTCATCAGTTGGTGAAGGGATCACATCATCCTCTGGATACATATCAGGCATAATTTACCCGGTTTGCTTTCCATCTTGACTAGAAATTTCAAAGTACTGAAAAATACGAGCTGAAAAAATGGAGATATATTCTGAGATCCACAAGAGTCTGTCACTTTACTGAGGCCTTGAATAAACAAATTAAGACAAGACAGTTTGGGCTGTCCCATTGTAGAGTTGTCCACCTGTGATACACCTGGGTGAAAATCTACAGCAACTTTAAGACTCTTTATGAAACCTTGGTTACTGCACGTACTTCTCAATATATGAGGAGAACAAACTGAGAGGTGACGCTGAATTTCTTTCTGACAAAACTTGCTAATTTCTTTGTCCAAAGTGGCTGTCCTCAGTTATCTGGTTCCCCTCAGGTGCTCCCCACTTGATCATGTAGAGCGCTGGTGTCCTGCTGTCAGACAGCGCCTGAGTACGTGTGCCCTGAAGACTGTGGGCCAGATGGTAAAGAGCACAAGCTGTGAGGAGAGCTACACACAGCAAAGGATTATAACTTATATCAGCAACTTTTATCTCCTACTTATGTTTTGTTTCCCAAACGAGGAAGTCTCACCTGCTTTGAAGTGTCCATTCCAGAATTTCCAGAGGGGCTAAATCTATTATCAGTGTCAGTAAGTGCATACCTGGAAGAAAAACTTACTCATAAACAGCAGGTTTGCAGGAGCAGAGGGCTGACCAAGCAGAGGAATGAGGAAGGGCTGTAACAGCTATTCATTTATAATGCATAGAGGCATGAAAGTGCACATTGGCTCTGATGCTGTTACTGTGCATTAGCGTACCACAACAGCGCACTTCCCATCTGAGAGGATCTACAAGCACTTTGCAGCTGAACTCTCAGTAATAAACTGTGGCATTTCAAAAATGGGAGAGCTATGGAAAAAAAATAAATAAAAAATAAAACAAGGAAAAAGGAAAAGCCAGCCTGGGGTCCAAAATAAAGACAATGTAGAGTAAGGATCATCTCTTGTTGGACTTTTACTCAACAACTCCTTGAAACACTCCCACTCATACAAATGGAAGACCTCTAGTGCTCAGGGAACTCTCAGTTACTCTCCTACTTCTCTGTGTCTCTAAATGTTTTTTGTCTGTACTGAATTCAGGACAGCACAAATGCAGACGCTCTGCATTTAGGAAAGATGGACTGTGAAAGACGAAGAATCCAAAATGATGATGACTTCTTCTCAGGGTACTAAATATATTCTTAAAGACACATGTCAGTACTGCACCAGGAATTGCTAAAGAACTAACTGTCTCTTCCTTTTGTTTTACCAAACAATTCTGATGCAAAAGATTTCACGTTCAGCATTGACTCTTTATCCCAAAAGCAAAACCAGAGCATGCTTAACTTTATCTAACAACATAATTTGTAAGATTTTACTGCTAACACCTGAAGTTGAACCTCCTTGGCAGTTTTGTGGCTTTACAGGCATTTCTTTCATGATTTTAAAACCTTTCCAAGTGATCCAAACAAAACCATCAAGAAATACTCTTATTTTATCATTGGAATCAATTATTTTAATTTTAATTTTAAGCTGACTCTTGTCAATTTTACAAAATGAATTGTAAAACCAAAGGGAAAAAAAAATAAGAAAGAATTCCAGAAACACCTTTTTACAGTAAAAACTGAGCAAGTATTAGAAATTGCAGACATGTTTCCTGGATACATACTGACATATCTGTGGTTCATAGTCACTGTTCACTCTCTGCTCTGTTGGATAACCAAAACAGCAAAGTTTGACAGCTATCAGCAAGTACTGACAGACCTTATCAGGAGCTGCTCAGTCTTTCTGCAGTCAGAAATCTGCATGCCCTGCCTGTCTCACCTTGTTGTTCACAAAGGAGTTTTAAATGACACAAATAACAATCTTCATTCTTTAAAATGGATCAGTGAAGGAGTATGTTGAGAATGCAAGAGTTTATTGAGAAAGGTGCTGAATTTTGCTAGGACTTTTTACATAAAAATTCATCCCCAAAATGTGATTTTGATCACAGTGCTTTAGTTTTGGAGCCAGACATGCTGATCCTGAGTCCACAGAAACTTCCCTTTGGGAAAATTTTTAACTGAATTCTTTCTCTCCCTTCCCAGCCACCTACTCCTTCCTTCCCTTCCTCCCTTCCCACCTACCCCCTTCTCTCTCTCTGATTATCTGATAAAAAAGAAGGAATTGTAACAAATTCATTAGTAATCTCAGAATTTTACATACCTTTCTGGCACATTGACTAATGATGCAGTCTGTGTAACATACTGTTTTCCTACAGCAGTGTTTGAAGTACTGTTGACCTATAAATTTAATACAGCTCTAAAGCTTTAACACTGTATTTCTATATTAGTCTGCACTTTAGCTTTGTTTTGAAGCCTGAGAAAAAAAGAACTCAATCTTTCTGGAATCCTGAAAAATATGTTTGGTGATATAAGACAGATTTTATCTTTTCTCCTAAAATTACCTAAGCTATGGTGTAGTACAGACTGATGTCTGAAAGCAAGCTAATCACTGATACTTTACTTTTAATGGCAAAAGAGCATCCAGTATGTTCTAACTGTTTCTTGCAGCAGAATGATAATTGGTGCCTTTTTTTTGCAGGGTCCTTACAAGTGATGAACAAAACCAGGCGGATTATGGAGAATGGAGGGGCCTCTTTTATCAATGCATTTGTAACCACCCCGATGTGCTGCCCATCACGTTCCTCCATGCTGACTGGGAAGTACGTGCACAACCACAACATCTACACCAACAACGAAAACTGCTCTTCTCCCTCCTGGCAGGCTACTCACGAGCCCCGCACCTTTGCTGTGTATCTCAATAACACTGGGTACAGAACAGGTAAGAGACAAATCGACAGTAGCTCTTTGTTTAAGTGAAGACAGTGGACGTGGAGCGGCAGGTCTTGACTCACTGCCTGAAATGAGGTGACTATTGTTCCAAATCGGGTTTACAGAGCAGGGGTTTAATGTTATGGGGAGGGAGGCTATTACTGCCAGCTGGTCCAGATCTACAGCTAACAGCCACGCAAAGTAACTCACTTGTAATGGGGCAGCATATTTTCATGCTTGGATGTCCCAGGTGGGAAATAAGCTGTTGGGCAGTTACACCTCGTGAGAAAGAGGTGCATTTTCGTGGCATTGTGGGTCTGAACTGGCAGCTCCAGCCATGACTATGGTCAGTGTTAGGGCCTGCTTGTGGACCGCTGCTAGCAGTTCTGGGAGAAGATGTCAGGGCCAGACTAGGGAATGGTGCCAAAGACCTCACAGGAGCGAAGTGCCTGTCATGGGAGTGAAACAAGGTGAATGCTATAATTTAAACTTTGCCACGGGGCGATACTTCATTTGCATTTTCTGAAAATGAATAGAAACATGCCTTTAAGAAGGATTGTTCTGCTGTGCACCAATAAGATTTGATAGTTTTCTTGTAAATTCCTGGTGGTTTTCCGTAGTCAGGAGATCCCTTTCCTGTCTACAAAGAGCTCTTCTTATTCCCCTCATCCATGCTTCAGCTTGATGTAAAACCCGATTCATTTATGCATCACCTATCCCCTAAGATTCAATCTGTAGACACGTTAGGCTCCAGCCTGACTTCCCCTTCTCAAGGTACAGGAGTTGTGCGAGGTCATCAGGGTGCAATTTGTCCAGAAGCGTCATCCGACTACAAAGACTCTCCTTTACAGGACCAAGGAGGCACGGATCATGGTGCCAACTGTGTTCCTTACAATGTAATTGGCAGCAGAGAAATTTGTCTGTATCAGTGGTTTAGGCACAAGAACAGATTGCTTTCAAAACATAGCAGGCAAATGTCTCCATGCTGTCTGCTTGTCCTAGTTCTCTTAATGCTGCTACACTCGGCGCCTTACATTTATCTGCCTGTTTGCCATCTTTTCTTCACCAAACAAACTCGCTCTTTCTTCCACTCTGTCTCTCTCTATCTGTAATTCTGGAGAGCTTCAGCATCCTGTTTAAAAAGCAAAAACAACTTATCTTCTCTGGGCCTGACACATGCACTGAACAGTTCTTTAGTCTCTATTAAGCTGATTTCAGTAAAGTTGCTGTCAAAATACGACACTGCTAAACCTGAGTAAGGGTCAGCACCAAGGCTTTTGAGGGGAAAAAGAGAGGAGAGAGCAAACTGATTATCACTGCTAGAAAATGTGCTGAATTCATCCTAAGATATAAGCCTCAGAAACCCTTTCTGCTTGGTCGATGGCCATTTCATGTGGGATCTGCCTTTCCTGTTCTTAAAAAAATTGAGTATCTTACTGACTTGTAATGTAACACTTGCAGAACTGAATGCCTCCTGTGTAAACTGGACAGCTGTGGCAGACTTTGGTGTCACCCACCTTCTTTGCCCTCTGCTTTTGCGCTCTGCTTTGGGTAAATCTGCGTTGCCATGTGTTATGACGGCACATGGAGATGTCTACTAAATGCAAACTTGGCCCTATTGAATGGAAAGGAACAAAGGATTAAAAAGAAAAGGAAAAAATCCATTTCCAAAGGCAGACAGAGGGAACCCAAGTCCTAAAACTGTCAGGGTAGTTGGGTTTTAATGAAGGGCAGGACGGGGAAAAAGAAAAGAAAAAGGCAAACAAAAATACTTGTACAAAACTGTTTCTGACCAAAGTACATTGCTTGACCCTATAGTAATATGGCCCTAAAGAACTTATCCCTTTACTCCTCGTAAAATGAGCCCCCCTTCCAATTACCCCACAATTATTTTTTGATGCAGAAGCTTAATTAACAGCAGAACTTGCAATATATTTTTCAAGGACAGTGTTGCCTCATTAAAGAGTCATCAAAAGTCCACTAACTAATAATTTACATTTCACAGCTAGAAGGTTTAGTAAAACCGTAATGACTCAAGAACACCTAGGAGCGAAAAATAATTGAGAGTGGAAAAGAGGTAGCTGGGGAGAGAGAGCAGTTACATGACACATTGGCTCATTGTGACTCTTTGCTGAACCTGCAGACTCCACGGGTATTTACCCTGTGCATTTCTCTGTGTTTTGGGAGGAAATCAGTATCCTCCTCAAAGGAAAACTGAGGCAGAGAAAGAGAAAGTGAGTGACCCAAGGCCACTCAATTTGGTGGCCATCCTGGTACGGGACTAGTCTGAAGAACCTCGATATACCAGTTGAGATGATGTGCTATACCTCTGATCTGGTTCTCTGTTTGAATTGATGAGGCTTTAGCTCTCACTTTTTGCACAGGGTCAAATTATTATATAAGCCAGTGGAAATAAGGGGGTGGCAGAATGTTTATATTATATGTTCTTACTTCTGTTCACTCCAGATAGTTTCCAACATCTATAAAGCATCCGCTGTCTAAACCTGCCGCAGCCTTAACTAAACCCTGGATACTGCAATTGATCACACGTGGGCAGGCTGCTTATGAGGGGAGTCCTGCTAAAGCCATGAGGACTCCAAGCAAGCACAGCAGTCCATTTAAAGAGGTCTGAAATGTGCTGTAATAAACTGCAGTCATAATTAGAGCCCACTGGAAAAACCTGACAAAAAACAGAATGTTTTTTTTTTTCTTTCCTTTTTCTGTTCTATTCCTGTTCTACTCTGAAGTGACCTAATGGAGATGTTGTTTCATGGGAACATCCCTTTTTTGAAATGTCAGTGCTAAATCACAGGCAGGAACTGTGCTGTGTGGGAACAGGGCAGACAATATTCAGAAACAACACTGCCAAAACAAAATTGCTTTTGCTTCTAATTATCATTTAAAAAAAAAATCCTAAAACAATTAATGATGTTGCAATGTTTATGGTTTCTCTTACTCACAAGCTGTATGCTAATGCAGAAATGAGTCAGTTGCACAGCTTCCTGACTTTGAAAATCCACAAAATTGGTAATATTAAACCAGAATTTGTAGAATGCCAACAAACAGTAGGAAATAGCAGGGGGAGATACACAAAATACATAGAAAGTGAAAACAAAACAACTCTGCAGAGCTTCAGAGATGAGATTAGTTTTTATTACATAGGCTCCAGCTATATTGGGGAAGAAAGATGGTCACTCTGTAATTACTTTCAAATTTCATGGGAATTGTCAGAACAGCTTCAGAAGTTTTCTTTCATCTTGTCGTTTTAAGGTCAGGAAACATCCCATCAGCTATTTAGATTCAGAAATTTTATTCACAAGATTATTAGTTGCAGGAGTTGGAAGGCTTAGGCCTTTCCCATGATGGCTATTTTCTGTCCTTTCAATACTTCCCGCAGTATTGTTGAAGTCTTTTACTTTACCTTTTACTCTTTTTTCCTAGCCCTACAGTGCATAGCCTTGCCTCTCAGACGTGTTCTTCAGTATTGTCAGATCACGCTGCCATACACTTACACAAATGCAAAGGAAAAATCCAGGTGTGCACTACCTGAACCTTGGCATCCTCCAGTAGGCAAGCAGGATTGTGCCACATTTCAATGTAGCAATAACCAAGCATTATCTTAGCGTTTTAGAAGAGAGAGCCATGACAGCAGCACAGCTGATATCCATGAGACATCAAATAACCATCATTTTATCGGTATACAGTATGCTGGAGGATTTTATAGTTTTACCAGCTGAAGTTTCACCCCTTTGCATATCTGAAGAGAAATTTAAGTATAAATTCTCCCACTGATTTAACATAGATATGCGTTCAGAGCCCTCTCTGCTTAGTGTTACCTTATAAAATGATTACCTTCTAATCCTCTCTCCTCTTAGCCCTTCACAGGCAGCATAGCTGTGCAGGAGAGAGCAGGAGTCTGCTCTGGCTCAGCGACCACTGACAGCCTCACAGCAACATGCCAAATCCAGGACCAGGCTCTCCCCATACGCAATCACACCTGAAAGAACAAAGATCACCAAATTAGGCCATTATTTGCTTACATATTTTTTTAATTGTCTTTATGAAGACATATTTCCCAATATTTTATTCCTTGCTGAGATGGCTCAAGCAATCAGAATAAGATTTAGGGTTCATGCATGCAAGTGTCCTGATGGTATTCTCAGCCTTTTAAAGGACAGCAATGGCAAAAGTTGAGCAGCGTGAATGCTAATTTTTAAACACTCATGTTTGCAAAACTCAAAACTCAGGAAGTGGTTGGACATCAGGATGCTGCTATCTGATATGTTTTGACATTAGCCACAGACTTCTGTGTCATGATGAACATAAATGGTCATTTGCTTGACATCTAGTTAATATTTTCAACAGTTCACATCAGCTTTTGATGTATGTCAGTTGACACTTGTCAATTACGGGTACCTTTCTTAGTGTTATGACCAATGAGCTAATAAAATAATGAGGTGACAAGAGACTGATGGCTAAGCAATTTGGGGAAGGAGTATTTAAACTGTACACCACTCTATTTTGACACATTTGGACAAGTTAATCTTTCATAACTTGTGCAAAAACTATGCCTTCTGAAGGTGTGGGTAGACAATAAATTTCCTCTGGAGGCAAAGCTTGTGTGTTTCCTGTTCACAGCCTTACAGTACAATTCACTGCCAGCACACGCTATGTTTAATCTGCATCGTTTCAGTGACCTAATTTGTATCCTGCCTCATGCACCACTGCAAAACAGAGAGGATTTCAGGATGTGATGTTAGGGTGGGAATGAGTATGCAGGGAATGAGTTGTGGTTTTCAGAATATTTCTAAAGTGAAAATAAAGAAAGAGAGAATCCCAAGTTTAGGTTCTTTCTTAATTGGCATAAAAGAGGGTGATGAGCATCAAACATAATTTAACTTGTAAATAATTTAAATAACTAAAAATATGCTTGTGCATCTCACTTTTCAGAACAGAATTGCACTTTCAGTCAAGCTAGGAAATGTTTACGTAAAAGTGAAACATGCTGAATATATACAAATAGTTCACAAAAAGTGAAATATGGATGAAAGAAAAGGCCAAATAGAATAATGAGCAGGATTTTCTCATTCTCTGTTATCATTTGAAGTGAAACCTTTTTTGGTTTCTGTCCAGGACCTCATCAAAAACCACAGCATGTTTGCCCACTCACACTTGAAACAGAATTCTGTGCTACTAAACACTGTGCAGAAAACCATACACTAAATGATTTTTAGCAAGGTTACACATTCAAGTGCTTCATTTCAGAAAATCTGGGTAGAACATTTGTGTGTGCAACTAATTCATCTCTCTTGTTTATGTGGCCAAATGACAGTATTTAACTGCATAAGAACATATCACTTGGGGGGAGGGATGAAATTTCCTCCGTTTAAAAAGAGAATAGACCTCTATCAAGAGGTATAACGCTAGCATCCACATCAGCAAGGACAGGGGTCTCAGATCCCTTCTGCAAGACTTTTATTACTCAATAACTAAGCAGAGTGGGATTTTGTCACATATATGGGGTGGGGGAGTTCGGATGTCTGCTGAACGGAAGATAGCAGCGAGATTCAGGAGTCCTTTTTAGGCATTGTGTCCTCCCAACGTCCAAAAGCATTCGTTCCTTTGCACTTCTGCCTCTCCTCATCCTATCTCAATTAGGAGAAGCAGTCTCCACTCCTCAGATTTCTCATCCCAGTCTTCTGGCCCTCTAAAGCCTCTTCTGGGCCCCTGCTCTGAGCCTTGTCCCCCAGCCTGTCTGTCGACAAGTCGTTCCCACCCTCCTTCCCCGCCTGGCGTCTAGTCACTCCTTGACAGACATGTCCTGTTCCCACCGCTTGCCATTAGCAATCTCCTTTCCCAGCCCACTCAGAAAATCAGTTTCTCCCCACCCCCCTCTCTTCCCTTCCTTGCCTTGTCAGTCCCCTTCTTTCCCCTTTCTTCGTTCATTGTCCAGTTTCTCGGTCAACATTCCCCGTCCTGGGCCCCTGAGCCTCCGCTGCTTTTCCCCTCTCTCTTTTTCCCTCTTTCAGTTCCTTTGCTGGATCCCCTGGGGCCCTTCCCCAAAATGCTTGTCCTTATCTGCTCACCTCCTGCCCTCTGCTTTTCAATCAACTTTCTCCCGCCTACTGACACCCCTCACAGGTGGACAAGGAATGCCCCAAGGTGCCCAGATCTCCAGAAGATGCAAACTGCAGTGTTTTTTTCAAACCTGAGCAAAATTTGGACAGATTCTCACTAAGATGATAAAAGATGCCTCCTTGACAGAAAGTCTATCATGTCTTTGACAGAGTTCATGCTCTCCTTGCAGAGCAAGGAAGTGCTATCAAATGAAAGCTTGCATAATTTTTTTCAGATGTTAAATGTAATTCCTTTTCCATCGCTGTGGTTCTCAAAGGTGGCTACTGTTCGGGCTAAGAAGTTTCAAAAAATTCAGCCTGAGGCAGACATCCAGTGTGGAAAATTTCAGTCCAAGTATGAGAAGGTTATAAGCAACTGAAAGCAGGGTCTTATAATGAGAAGTGTCAGACAGCATCAGTACTGGAAAGTGCTACCAGCTTGGCTCATAATGCAAGCTTTGTTAAAGCCATCACCCAGGCTAACGATTGGTATATCAAGTTATAGGCTAATGCCTTTTGCAACTGCTGAGTTATAAAAGCTTTAATGCACTTTCTGGTTACAATGGTAAACCTGACAGCAACTGGGAAAGACCCACAAAGCTGGAGAAAGAGTAGAAAACCTGGGTCTTTCTGCTGTGGTTAAGTTACGTGACAGGGAACTAAGAAATAAGGATAATATTCTTTGCAATGCCACAGGCTTCCTGCATGACTTAGGTCTAGCTGAGGGTTAGCCTCTTGGTGCCTCAGTTTCCTCATGGCATTTTTGAGTCTGCGCTTATTTCATTCCTTAGGGAGGGCTGGAATACTGGTCTGACTTGCTGCAGTTCAGTTGGTGATGTGATACCCTAATGCTTTGTAATCTTTCAGCAGAAGGGAAAAATCAAACTTCCCAGCTTTAAACCTATTGTTTGCATAACGGGAAGAAGGCAAGGAGGATTTTAGTGGAGTAGTCTGGAAGTTGCAATTTTGTTGGGCTCTGTCCCCAGAGCACAGAGTCACTATGCGTCAGTTCTGAAATGGCATGTAAACAGTGCTTTGCAACTCTTGTGAGTGGTTTCCTGACTTTGCTAAAGGAAGTGGGCTGTCTGCTTAAAGCTCTTGTCTGGGTCAGCGTGACTAAACCTTACAGCAGCGTGCCTTTTTAAAGGTTTGGTTTTAAATCAGAAACATTCCCACAAATTTCAGCAAATAACAAGGGTGTTGAGCACAATGTATGTCCTTTGATCCATGGAAATGGAGAGATGTGTCTCCAGTAGACACAGCCCAGTTCACCAGTGTGCTAATCCACTAATGCTAAAAGGAGTAAGGGGCCTAATTCTGTTGTGTAATGCAGTAAATATTATTCATAAATCTTGTATTAAATGCTGGGAAATTAAGTGGTGGGAATTGTGAGAATTTGCATCACATTAAGCAATAAAAAGTCCTGGCTTCAAACTCCAGAGATCCCCTGGGTCAAATTCTCCTTGCTGTCAATTGCAGCCCCCTGGCTCTCTCAGTCCAGTTCAGGACTCATTAGCTAATTGCTAAAGGGAAAACAAAAACCTGTACTAGGGAATCTTTTCATATTAGCTACCAGACATGCATATTCTGCAGCCACTCCTGAGACACATAGATGTCTGTATAACTGTTCACCCTGCCATGTGTTGTTGTTTGCATAGACTTAATTGAACATACTGACACAAAATGTAATTATTTTGATATACAGAGTTACTCTACATGTGATTAAAAATAACAATGTGTCCCGGGAACAGTTAGCAAAACTGCCAGAATACTGATAAAAACTGTCATTAAGGTGCAAAAATCGGCATTTATCTTTCCTGTTATCCCTGTGGGGACCGTTAAACACAATAATGAAAAGATGTCCCTTGAAATTGCATTACTTTTTAATGAGGCTTTTACCCATTGAGTCATAATCTCCATTTTATTAATTACAAGCAAAAATGGCTTCCGAAACCTTGAAACTGCTGAGTGCAAGTGGCTTCTAACGCTGAGCATTCCCAGTCAGCACTCAGAATTAGGCAAATCAGCAAGTGCCAGGCTACAGCTAAGGATGCGGGTTGACTTTATAAGCCAAACATTTGAGGATCCAGCAAGAGCATTTACACATCACAGTGGCAGCTCCTGGGCAGTCCTGCGACATACTCTACACCCCGTTAATTGTTTACAGTCCTCTGGTTAACAAAAAAAACAGGTGGGACACCAGTAGTGATTACTTGCTGATTATTTGGCCCCATGGACACTACTGCGCTTTCCTTTTATTCCATCACTTGTCTTCATTCAGAGCGTGAATATCCAGATACTAACTTCTGGCACAGAGCTCCAGTTCTGACTCACTGGCCCTATCCTGTACTCAGTGGTGCTCAGAAAACCCCATGGTGAAATGATTGAACTCTTGTGTTTGAGTAAAAGCTTTGCTTTTCCCTTCACATGTATAATTACTCATATCCTCCTGAGCTTTTGACCAGCAAACTACCCTTGGTTGAAGTAATTTGGCAAATGTGATCCATTATCACAGCTACTGCTGCTTCTATGAGTATTCAGGGCTTTACTGTGTGTTTGACATGGGAACTGCTTTATTCTACAACAGGGTGAAACATCTATTTCTGCAAACTGTCACTCAAGGAGCTGCTTAAAACTTGACATTTCTCAGATTATTTTTATGATAAAATGCTAAATCATTGCCAACACAAAGGTGAATGGTTCAGTCTGTCAGTCTGAAGTCTCATAACATGCCCAAAATCTGGGGTTCAGGGGGCCAGGGGGGAGCTAACAAAACATTATTAAAGTTGCAAAATTAAGTAACCTAAAGCAAGGAAATTCCAGGATGAATTGCCCCCTACCAGCTCCAAGCCTCCCTTTCCTTTTCTAAATTCAATTTATCTTTTCCCATCCCTGTGTTCCAGGACTTTTCATCTCTGCATTTTATGCTGGTGGCTTTCTCTCAGGTAATGCCTGAATATAAAAAGAAGAGCAGGAGAGAAAGAAGCTGACTGTTCTTTGGTTTAGGGTCAAAACTGAAACTGTGAGGACTTTCTCAGGTCCATAAAGGATCAACCTGTGGTGACATTAAACTGAAAAGCTGTAGTAAGTCTTTCCTGATCATCTGTATGCTACAGTTTTTCAAAGCTTGGCTATTTTAGGACAGATTTTCATAGCCACTTCTGTTATTTACAAAGGCACTAAATCAAAACCTAGAGACACTAGAGCTTCTTAGAGAAAAGCTTGCCAAAGATTTTCAAATGGGCAAGCCCATTTATTTTTCCCTAGCCTTTTTCTTGGAAATTGCTGAACTGTTTGGCTAAAATTTTCCACAAAGCAAAATCCAGCCTGAGTCAGATAGCACGGAAACTATCGCCGCTACTGATTGAAGTTTGGCACAACTGTAAATAGCAGTGTTCAGGTCTCAGTATTAGTCAATGGTAATTATAGGTGGGGCTATCAAACCATCCTACATGTTAAATTGCCATAACTTCCATTTTACAGTTTGAGAGCCTGTGATCTTTGTGGGAGGCAGGCTGGCACAGAGTCCTTTAGAGATGAACACAGCACGTGGAGGTTCCCCAGGGTCATGCTGCTGGAGGATCTGGGATGGCATTCAGGAGAGCTGACCTCAAATCTCCCCTGAACCACAGGCTGTCCTTGATTTTGCTTGGCTCAGTAATGCTCTCTCTCCCACGGTCAAATCGCTCTCCCATGCTTTTCTTCATTATTGTCTCTCTTTGATTTCCCTTTCCCTTCTGCTCTTTCTACGGATTCTTTTCCCGCAGTATTTCAGCCTCTACCTTTACACGGTCCCTGAACATCTGACTCCCTGAGAGTTTGACACAGTTCGGCTGCCTTAAAGGAGACGTATCGGTTCCATTCTGGGAGGCATCGGTGCTGGGCACATATTCCTTCCCCACAGTTACCCTCTTCACCTCAAACTTCTTGACTTCTAGTTGGCCCCAGAAGAAAAAAGGATAGTGGCTGGGTTGCTTTCTTAGTGGCTGTGGGAGGAATAGCTGAAAAGTCTGGGCTAGTGTCTGCAGGACATGTTTATATGTCACATTCCACATGGTATAGGAAAGAAACGTTATATATGACTATAACCTCTGGTTAGTGACATTTGGCAGCTAAAAGATTTGATTGCACCATAGTTATGTTGCCTCAAAAAAAGTTTTAATTATGAACATTTTGATTTTTCCACCAGTTTTCCCAGGAAGGAGTTCACCATGCCCACATCAATCAGATCTGAATTACTGAAGCCCTTCCACAAATGTGCTCTTTGGTTAGATTGAATGTGTCTAGGTTGAATGTGAGGTTTTCCAAAGTGACTTCATTTCCTAGTAGGAAACAAGTAAGGGTGTTTGATGTGTGTCTCGAAACCCAGCCGAGGGAGTGACTCTGGGCAGAAGCTGTCCGTGGGCAGGGCTGGCTGGCAGGGACGGACTGGTGGTGAGGGCAAGGGCTGCTCACCATGAGGGGGTGCAGCCCGATGGGTGGTTATTACATGCAGTAGCTCTGTCCTTGCAAAGGGAGAGATCTCTATCATTCCCTCCTCTCCAGATGAGACCTTCCAAGGGCTTGCACACCTTAAGAGCTTCCATACCTGCTTGGCTCTAGCAGCAATGCAATGCAGCTGCATTTGCCAGGGTGCTAGATTTAATCGATCCTTCCAAGGCCAGTTGGCCAGCTTTCAGTGCTCACATATCTTTGGCATAAGCATTCCCAACAAGAATTGGGAGTTTACAGCATTGTGAGTCTGTTTTTCTTTTTACTTCCGTCCAGAAGAGTTGGCAGGAGCACCTGCAGACACTCCTGGGCATGACGGCAGTTTCTGAAAGCTTTGGTCTGAGGGGGTTATGACTTGTCACCTGCAGCTAATGGAAAAATACACTTAGTTTTGCAGGCCAGGTAGAGGTAGTTGACCTCCAAGACGTTGTCCGTCTGTTAGTTTTGCCTTAGAGAAGCTTTGGCATTAAAGCAGGGCAGGGATTCCCTCTTGCTTTACCCAGATGGGGCCCAGCAGGAAACAGATCCAGACTTCCCAGACCTTTTATCAAACCAGAAAATGCAGCCAGGTTGTGAAGACCAAACTTTCAAAAGTTAGAGGCCGAGCTCCAAAACATCACAGAACTTGTTTAAAACCACAAGAGGTGTTTCTCAGATGTTTCCTCTAGGGACTGAATTTTTATTCCATTTTCAAGTGGATACCAAGAGAAACATCTGCATTCTAAAGAGAAAAGAAAAAAATCTCACATCAGCACTAGATTCCAGAAGTGGCAGATTAAGAAAAAAAAATAAAGTCACAAAGGCTTTCAACTCTTATAAAAATTCTGGAAATAATTTGTTTTAATTTCAAAACCCTCTAAGATATAAAAGGAACATTTCTAATAAAGTGACTCTGACTCATTCTAACACATTTTGTCTTCATTCATGCATGCTTTTGACTCAGACTAAAAGACTTGGATTGCAAAGCCTCATGTGTGTGTGTGTTTTTTTTTGTTTTTTTTTTTTCTTTTTTTTACCTTCACAGCTTTTTTTGGGAAATACCTCAATGAATACAATGGCAGCTACATCCCTCCCGGGTGGAGAGAGTGGGTTGGATTAGTGAAGAACTCTCGCTTCTATAATTACACCATTTCTCGCAATGGTAACAAAGAGAAGCATGGATTTGATTATGCAAAGGTATTTTCCAGACATATAAATACCGCATCCTTAATCCATATAAAAATAACTTTCGGAAAATTAATTAACCAGATAATTAATTAATTAATTAACCAACTACAACCAAGAAATTGCGTTGTCATTTTTCTCTCCAGGGCATTTCAGATCAATTTCTGTGTGAGAATTTTAACTGCGGGATGGAAGAAAGTTTCCAAGGGCTCTTCAGTGCAGTCTGTCGATTCCTCCCTCCTTCACTCTCTCTGCTAGAAAGTGTTGATTCTCTGGCAGAAGCAAACAGTAAATAAAGGCCTTTCTTGAAGATAACTGTGCGTTTTGCACCACTGAACTTTAAAGTTAGCTGAGTGTTGTCAGTTATTACCCACATAAGAAACCTTAGTTAATGCTGTTTCCCATTATAAAGGGAAAAAAAAAAAAAAGAAAAAAAAAAAAAAAAAAAAAGAAAATGTTGTGTGTCTGTGGTGTCAGACTCCGGATATGACTAGGAGAACAGATAAGTGCGAGAACACAGCCTTTGGAAAACTTCAGGGCTTGTTTGTGCTCTTGACAAAGTTTGGAAAATATGCCAAGGTGACCTGCCCACTGCCGTGAAGTTTCTCGGAAAGGCTTAGGAGTGCAGGGTGCAGACTTTCCAGCCTGCAGAAAGCAATTTGGAATTTCCTCAGACTGTAGGCTCACGGAAGAAGATACAGATGTTGCAGCTGTGGTTTCTGACCCATGTAATAAGATTTTATTGGAAGCTCGCGATGCCTGTTTCTGATTTCCCCACCCGTAGAAATTACATGATACTGATTACATATTTATATAGAGTAAAAAAAAAAAAAAAAAAAAGGGAAAGAAAGCTGGTTAGTTAGACATTCCTCACACACCCTGTATGTAGCTAGAATAAACAGGAATAAACAGGGAAATAGGAGGGGAGTGGATGCTTTGGGAGAGCAGTCATACAGGCATTTCATTCAAGCAGGCCACAAAACCAGAAATCATCAGAACCCTGATGCCTTGGTGATCATTACCCATTTTGCAACTCTAAAGGTTGCTGGCTGTCTCTTCCATGCCCTTGCAGGGACTGTAACAGCCAGGGCTACCGCCTTTGCTCCAAGCATGCCCCAGGAGAGCAGCAGGGGGCAGGGAGCAGGCAAGCAAAGAGGTCACAGCTGGCTGGCTTGTCCTAGTGCCGACATGCGACACAGGCCTTGTCCCTGAGGCTCTGCTTTTGCAGCTGTTCAGGGCCTCGAATCCACAACATATGATTAGTCATGCCTGGAAGTGCTTGAAATTACAAACATTGTCTCAGCACTTTCTCAATGAAGCTCACTCTAGACCTCCAGGCCAACAGCGAATGCTCCAAGGTGGCAGGTGGTTTAATTTAAGTTTTCATCTTTTTTTCTTAGTCCCATTTCCTCCCTTCCCCTCGTACGCTTCCATTTGCCACCTTGGCTGTGGGTTAAGCCAGTTTATTAGCGAGTCACAACCTTAATCTCAGCAGCTGCAGTGCTTAAAGTTGTACAATTAAAAGAACAGAGCCTGCAGGAATTCGAATGCTCCCTGAATTCATGTTTGCAGTTTCTCTGATAAAGGTTTTTTGCAATATGGTGCCTGTTGTAGCTTTCTTCCAGTCTGTACGTACACGAAAGTATACTCTGAACAAAGTGCATGCAAGAAATGTTTATGTAAATAGAAAACCAATGTAAGAGAGTGATTTCTTGCAGTTGGGAGCCATTACTTAGCAAACGTGTTTTGCCACTGAAATTCAAGAAACATACCTGTGTCAGTATAATCTGTCATTTTAAAGGTCACTTAGCATTATCTTACAAAATCTGGTAATCATAATGAATGCATTCTGTTGTATCTGATTTGCAAAATACAGTTTCATTTTATGTGGTATTGCCTGCTTAAGAAAGTAATTACTGCTCAGTCTCCCCTCTGCTCTTTGGAGTCACACATCTCTTTGATAGGATGTTTTACTTCCTGATTTGCCCTTTAATGAGAACTCAAAAATAATAACATGATAGTATATGATCTAATTAATCATGCACATTGTAACTTTTGCTTTGTGTTAATTGTATGTTACAGGACTACTTCACAGACCTAATCACTAACGAGAGCATTAATTACTTCAGAATGTCTAAGAGGATATATCCCCATAGGCCCATAATGATGGTCATCAGCCATGCTGCACCCCATGGCCCCGAGGACTCCGCACCACAGTTCTCAGAGCTCTACCCCAACGCTTCACAGCATATGTAAGTGACAATCGCATGCTGCCAGCCCTGGCCCTTGCAACTGTTTCTGGACAGGTATTTGGTTATGGAGACATTTCAGGAACAGAGAATTCAAATATAAGAAGCATGTAGTAAGTGGTGAATGTTTGCTTGCTGCTTTGGACGTGCTCCTTCTGGGGAGGAGAGTGACAGCTCTGACCATTATTAAAACAGAGAGAAGCCCTTTTCCTCCTGGGAAGTTGTGGGAGATTAAAAGGTCAGTATTTGACTTTGTAAGGGCAGCGTCTTACAATACACTGAAAATATGTAGACACAGGTCAGGATCTGTTGGAAAGATATTACTTCCTTCGCGCTCCTCTAAGATATGTGCTTCCTGGGCTCAAACTAACTGAAGGCATTGAGACTAAAAACACAAATACCTTTTTTGTAGTTTTTGAGTGCACCAGATTTCTTTATAGACTAACTTTTGGCAGATTCCCAAAACAGCCTGCATCAGACTGCATTTTTAATTAACATGTTTAATCTTTCCTGGTGATTCTACTATCATAATAATAATTAAAAAAAAAAAAAACAAACCTCTTTGTTTCTAGAACTGAAGCCAGCACCAGGTAAAAAGCTGAGGCTAGTGCTGGATTCCATGCCATGTGGGCATGTGGACTGCTCTTCCTGTTCATGATTAAAAAAAGCTTTTGTGCTTCCTTCCACACAGAAAAGAAATAAATATTTTAGCTGGACCGTGCATTGATTTGGCTTCTGAAAATGAGGAGGAATCAGCTACATTACACTGTGACAAAGCTCTGTGGTATATAAATTGCATTTTTGATACTGCAGGGACTCACACGGAAGAGGATGTTATTTGTAGTTATATTAACTAGTTTAAAATTACAAGGAGTAGCAGTTACTGCATAAACTGTATGCATAAACTGATCACTAGTTGAGGCCAAAAAGAGATTTGTTGTTCAGGGTACATGGTTAAATATTTGTTAGTTTGTATTATTTTTGGCCTCTACTGACTTCTACTTTCTAGATATGCCACTTTCCCTGGCCTTACATTCTTAGCTATACTTTTCTTTGGCTATATTCTCAACATTACCACATTCTTGAGACTAGATTTTGCAAGCAGTGCAAACCATCAGTAATGCTTCATAGTTAATTAGATATTCAGGGTAATTGGTACCTGTATATAGAAGTGATGAGATTGATTCTTTAGTTTGTAAATATTTGCTTGAAAAGGCAGCTGGTTCTTTGGTAATCACCCCAGAGAATTATTATCACTTTATTATGTCCTGAAGGTAAAATAAAACATGAAAACTGTCATATTTGGTTGTATGAAAGATCTTAGTACCCTGAATCATGTGCTCCAACAGGAACCAGCAGGGAATACTTAGAGAGGAAAAAAAAAAAAAAAAAAGATTCCTTCTCCCTATTTCCCTATTTTTGCAGCTTCTGAAAATCATCGGTTAGGTGAAGCATTGGCCTGATCTGTTTTTGAGCTGTGGTGGCAGCCCCACCATCCTGCGGTGACCAGTTCCACAGTGTCACCACATGCTGCAGGGACAAAGCACTGCCTTTTTATCACTTTCAAACCTGGGGCTTGCTCATGTCCCCTACTTCCCATCCTGTGAGGAATAACAAATATTCACTCCATCAAATTTAATAGACCTCTCCCATGTCTTCTTTCAGTCACCTCTTTTCATAGCAAGAGGGTTATAAACTATTTGTTCTCACTCTGTTCAACAGATTGTTTGCTGTTTCATGGCACAGGTTGCCTGGCCTCAGGCAAGCCATCCTCTTTGCTGGGAGACAATCCATCATAAAGGAGGGTAGGATTCAAACTGTTTCCTCTTAGCTGTGGGGACTGTGGCTGGAAGAAAAGCACTGAATCATTGTATCTCACCCTACCTCTCCTCAGGCCAGTACAGCTCATTTTAGGCTCCGTGGTAGCTGTCTTCCGATAAAAGAGTGCTTGTAGGGACTTGCATGAGTTTATCATGCTCCTGACACTTTCTATTGCTTGGTGTTTTCAGCCTGCTTTTTTTTTTTTTTTTTTTTTTCTCTAGCTTATGCTGCTAGAACCATTGGGTTTAGTCAGTCCCTGAAACTTTAGCAGTCTCTCCACTTTATTACAGGTTGCATGTCACCTGGAAAGATCAAGTGAAAATCCTGCTGTCGTTTTGCAGACTTAGTTTCATTTGAGTACTTGTGTAAATTGCTTTTTATTTGCATGGACTCCTGGAGGCTAAATACTTTGTTCTGCTGGGCTGTTTGTGAAATAGCCCAGAATATGAGAATCAGCTGTACTTCTTCTTGTCTTCTGGTGTTGCTGATTTCTTGGCAAACTTCTTGCAAAAAATTTCTTCTCTAGCTACCTCAAGAGAGACTTTGCTGGGTTGTTTTGTGTTTCTTATTGCACTGACTGTCTGTATGTGTTAGAGTTCAGTCTGCAGACTAAGAAATGAGACAAATTGAAGATAAACTGCCAATCTGGGTGGCTGAAGCTACCAAATAATTGATTTTTTCTGGCAAAAACATTAGCAACATGGTCTGACTAAAAGATATAAGAAGTTAAGTTCTCACAGAAATACTTGGTGCTCCCTGTAAAAACAACATGAGAACAATAAAATCCCTCCTGCCAAGGTTTGTGTAATTTGAACGTTTAACCCTTAGGTTTTCTTCCTTGGTGGTCAAGTACCATTTGCATCTCTTTTTTTTTCTGACCTTGGGTGACAGCCATCTGACCTTGGATTTTGTTTTTAAAGATGTAGTTGCTGTATCATGTTACTGTAACGCCTACCTCCAACAAAGAAGGGAAACCAGGTCAAAAGCTGCTTGCTGGCTTTACAAACTGAGATGGAAGGTTATACCTACAAACCAGGAATTAAGATAGCCTATCAACCACATGTGAGAGGAAGTTTTACTTAAAAGGACAGTAACTGAAGCAGGCCATTAAATTATGTGACATTCTTTGTGGGTAAAATGCCTATCATTTGATTGAACTATTGACTTTATAAATTAAAAACAAAACAAAACAACAAAAGCAAGAAAAAAAAAGTTTGATTAGAAGAAGTTTTCCACTTGCACATGTGCATAGGGGTGAGGCTATGGAAGGAAATATTCCAGTTCAGAGAGAGTGCTGCCCTCAAATGTTGGTCTCATTTCCCCACTTAACAGTGCAGAGGGAAAGAAGACTTACATACCATCATTACCTTACAATCCAGTCCTCCTCAGTATAAACAGCCCAGTGGAGTGGCATGAAAAGTAATGATGTGCACACTGTTTAATCATTAATTTTAAATGAACCCTGTTAATTCTCATTAGCTCCAGTTTAAGATGAAATGTGAGCTTTGTTATGTTGGAAGCAACTGGCCACGCTCTATTGTTTTTAAGCATCCATTCTCCCTCCCACCATCCCAGCTGTCCTCTCCTTAAAATAATTCCTATTTCTAATAGTTAAAAAATGTTTCCAAAACTTTAGCTGCTGGCTGCTGTCTATCACCATAATGAGTAATTTTCTGAAAATAAATCATACTAATGCACGTACTCTAGCTATGCCCAGAAATGGTTTCTGTGGAAGCAACTGGTACTGGAGAAGTTGTACAAGATGAAAGCAGTGCATAGATTTTTGCTGTGGTAATGAACATCATCTGGTGGGTATCAGGGTTGCTAGACCTTGGAAATGGTGTTGTTAGATGTGAAGTTATGACAGAGGAGATGACACTGGCAGCTGTTACAGGGCAATCTTGTTCCATCACACAGCTGAGCAGGAAAGCTCTGACTTTACTCAAAGGATGCTCTAATGAAAGCCTGAATTCTCAGTTACACTCAGGGCCTCTGGCACTTTAACTTCCCTTTACCTTCCAGGGTGAACCAGTCTTAGGGGAGCTGTGAATCAGACCTAAGCTGTTTATAAGCTGTGAAGTAAACAAACATTAGAAGTAAAAATCTGCGGGAGGCAGGTCTACTGAAGAATGTAAAAAATGGAAATCTGAAGCACTGCTTGCTGTGCTGAGTAAAAGATCCTCAGGCTGGCAGGAGGACCGACAACCAGATTTTATAATTACCTGGAAGCAATCCTTTTGTCAGTCTAAAGATCTTAGGAGAAACAGATAGAAATGGTATCTGGGATGAGATCAGAAAACTTCCCCAGGTAATGTGAGAAAGGGCAAATGGAAGAGCTTTAATTTTTCAAATAAATATAGTATGAAAGGTACGAAACACACAAGCCTGCTCACAGCAGTACATTTGCAGTAGTGAAGCATAAACAAGCAATACTTTTGCACCTACTGATCACCAAAATAGTCTTAACGGTGAATTTGGGGTGTGAGATGGCAGCATATTCAGGGGACTTTCTTGTCACCAAGGCTGAGTCTTAAACATCTGCTAGCTAAGACATTTTTTCTTGTAATATGGACACTTCCTTGTCAGAGTGGGATCATACATTTGCATCATTAATAAATCTTGACATGTCAGTGTCTCTTGTCGCTGCTAGCCTGAGGCCAGCTTGGACTGCTGACTTAGAGATAAATGATCAAAATCATCACAGACATCATTGGATGTGTGACTTTAAACAGGACTGGAAGAAATAGTGTGATTTAGAGTTGCAGTAAGATTCTAGTTACACAATTCGCTTCTGCAGCAGCTGTATATAATTTTTCCTAAAATAAAAAGGTATTACGTTTAATGGGTAACAACTTCTTTTTCTTCTTTATTCTGATATATAGCAATTATGTTACACTTCAGGAGTGAAACTTTCATACCTCATATCCTCATATACATAAATATTCTTAGTTTTAAAAGATTCCCCTCTTAATATGCACCCAGAATGGGGAAATTCAACTTCATTTTAATAACAACGATGTTGTTGGTTGTGTTTTTCGGACTTTTAATTTTGACCAGAACCTAGACTTCCCACTTTCCAAGAACAGTATCTAAACCTGGAAGTCTACATTCTCTGGAAACAAAAGATTTGCTTCCTTTGATCATTTACTATTTTTACTTTCTTTTTTTTTTTTTCTGAAGAAACATGACTATCACATTTAATCACATTTTAAAGAATAATATAGGTGCTAATTTTGTACAGAAACTACTCATTTTTCACAATCAGATTTACTGTAGTTATTATTTTAAAATGTTGTTTACTTTTATTTTTTATTAAATGAAAATGATCCTGAGGCATATAAGCACTGTACTATTTTCACTAACTGGAAGACTCCCAATCTAAACAGAAGATTAGCCAAACACTTTGGGATACAAACCCCTGAGAACTCTGTGGAAATACTCACCAGCAACATTTTTAGGCAGTATTTTTGTGGACATAATTTTCTTTTGTTGAATAAAAACAGGAGGGAATTAGGAGGTTGTAAATAGAGGCAAACAGATTTTTAGTAACGTGAATGTGTATGTTTCTTCCCATTTTAACCCATCTGTAATGGAAATGTATATATATAGATGCAATGTTTTGTAAAAAAAAAAAAAAAAAGTGTTAATTTAAATTGCACTGAATTCTGGGAGTTCTTAAAACATGCTGTACTCATCTTTATTTCTTTTCCATGCAGATACCACAACTGTGTAAACAGCATTAGCCAAGCTAAATCTCCCATTCTTTTCTTAACCTGTAAAATATCTTTTTTTGGAATAATGATTTTCAGAAGGGCTTTACTGCGATTGTTTTGTTGAATATCACACAAAAGGCAGTTCAGTTACTAGTGGACATTAGTGTTGTTCATCTCTGAGTGATTTGCTATTTGAGGACACCATTTTAATATGTCCTCAAGTGCAAGCATCTGTTGCTTTGTTGGGGTTTATTTTTAATTTCTTGTGTAACCTAATGTTATTGTGGTACCCTAGAAGCTGCTTAAGATTAATTTTCTGTTTTGAAATTCAAATTTAAGTATGCAAATATAGTAAATATGTTGTCAGTAAGAGTAATTAAAAGGTGTGAAGGGAAATGCTGATTGTTCATGTGACTGAAGGTTATTTAGGCCTCGGGGATTCAGGCCACAAAGCTGAATGTCAATATAACTTCATTCCTCTCAACATAACTTCAAGTATCTATTTGAAATGATGCTTATAGATAAATAAATGGTACATTTCACGGTGAATTTTTCTTCAAATAGAAAAGTGCACTAGTATTTATAAACGTTTACTCCTTCCAAGACCTGTAGAACATTTTGTTATCAGCACTGTGTGCTTCCTACTGCACTTTAACAGGTGGTAAATAGAAAGTGAATGCAATTTCCATGATGCGGCATTAATAAAAACAATATGCATCAATGTAGAAACATTAAGTGCTAACAGAAATCAAATGGCAGAAGTCATCCCTTTCTTGAGGATACACCAATCTAAGGCTAGAAAAGTCTAACGCTAATTATCATTTTGCTTTTTGCAAATGTATACATAAAATGGGATGAATTTTCTGTTAATTTATTCACATAATTAAATGTTTACAATGTCTCAGGGTGAATTATTTTACTCATTCTGAGGAAGTCTTTATGAGAAAGGGCTTGACTGGGTTCAGTATTTGTTATTGTTAAACATTTCAGACTTTTTTGTTGATTAAATTGTTTAAGTATAGGTTGGTGTAAGTTTGAAATCTTATGATTTGAAACCTGGCATTTTCCACTGTTTTGCTCCGTGCCAAAACAGATCCATACAGAGAGCCAAGAAGTTTCTGTGCAGTAAGTTCTGCAAACTATGTGCTGGACAAACATAAATGAGCAACTGAGCCATCTAGATTTTCCCAGGCTACTATAGCCTAGGCGAGTGGCAAATAGTGTAGATTTTTAATTGAAAAACCATCTGTTTTTTCAATCCTTACTAACTCTATGGATTTAATATTCATGTAGTATGTTGTAGGTCATTTTGGACTGACCTACATGAAGGGGAGCCCTTTTTCATGTTATCTATTTTTGTAACATGTAAAATGAACTCTCACTCGGTCCTCGGGCACACACTCAAAAAGTTAATGTGCTTTACTATTTGCTGATCAGCTGGCAAGAATGACCTCGAAATGAAACGCTGCTCATTCCTGCACTCTGGGGTAGCACCTGAGCCATTCAGTTGCAGCCCTCCAAAGACCGACAGGCAAAGACCAAGGAGGCCATGGACAATCTGAAAATAATAAAGGTACCTGGCACTGTCTGATGATCATGGACCAAGTGTGCTCAAAACAAAATAGCCTCCATGACTTACAACAGGCAATAGAAAACATGGTAGATATCTTCAATCTGATATTCCCAGTGCTAAGGGAAGTCAAAGAAATACAGATGTCTGTGTTAATTTACAGCAGTACTTATCAGTACAGAGCAAAGACTTTACCAAAAATGGAAGAGTAGAAACAGTGACATACTTTCCCATGATGACTTTCAAAGGCTTATAACAGCTGAACATTTAGCTGGTATCTCCAAATGCTTCAAGAAAAAAATGTTGTGATAAACAGTTACCACTGACATGGAAGAGGCCTGTCTGCTTTAAAAGGTTCTCAGAAATCAGCAATATTCTTCCCAGAATTCACCTCTGTTTGTGGTTTTCTTTTTTTTCTTTTTTTTTTTTTTGATTTTGTTGTTGTTGTTGGGTTTGGGGTTTTTCTTTGATTCTTTGTTTGTTTTAGGGAAAAAAAAAGTAGATAAATCTGAGGGTGATATCAGACCTGGTGCCTGGCAAGTAATGCCATTCATAGAATCATAGAATATCCCAAGTCAGAAGAGACCCACAAGGATCATGGAGCCCAACTCCTGGGTCCCCTAAAGGACCACCCAAAAAAACAGACCATGTGTCAGAGAGCGTTGTTCAAACACTTCTTGAATTCTGGCAGACCGAGTGCCATGACCACTGCCCTGGGGAGCCTGTCCCGCTGCCCGACCACCCTCTGGGTGCAGAACCTTTCCCTAACACCCAGCCTGACCCTCCCCTGTCCCAGCTCCATGCCGTTCCCTCGGGTCCTGTCACTGTGCCCAGAGAGCAGAGCTCAGCACCTGCTCCTCCGCTCCCCTCGTGAGGAAGCTGCAGGTTGCCATGAGGCCTCCCCTCAGCCTGCTCTGCTCTGGGCTGAGCAAGCCAAGGGACCTCAGCCACTCCTCATACATCTTCCTCTTTAGACCCTTCACCATCTTTGTAGCCTTCCTTTGGACACTCTCTAATAGTTTTGTCCTTTTTATACTGTGGCACCCAAAACTGCACACAGTGCTAAAGATGAGGCCACCCCAGCACAAAGCAGAGGGGGACAATCCCTTCCCTCGACCCACTAGCCCTGTCATGTTTGATGCACCCCAGGGTAAGGTTGGCCCTTTTGGCTGCTGGGGCACATGGCTGGCTCATACTCAATTGGCCATTGTCCAAAACCCATAGATCCCTTTCTGCAGGGCTTCTCTTCAGCCGCTCATCCCTGAGTCTGTACATATAGCCACAGTTGCCCCTTCCCACGTGCAGAATCAGGACTTGCTCTTGTTAAACTTCATATGGCTGGTGATTGCCCAGCTCTCAAATTTGTCAAGATTTCTCTGCAAGGCCTCTCTACCCTAGATGGAGTCAACAGCTCTTCCCAGTTTAGTATCATTCTCAAACTTAGTCAGTATACCTTCAGGTCTGGCATTCTTACGGATTTCTGTAAGACAAAAACCAAGGGTGAGCAGGGAACACAGACTAGTTGTGGGACTTTTAGATTCCTTTCCGAGTCTTCTCTACTGCTCTTTCCCCACCATTTAGGACCCCAATCTCACATTTCTCCATTGGCCACTGGCATTAGATAATTCACAGAAGGTCCTTTTCCTAGAATTGTCTAGGAGGAAAATTCTGCTCGCTCCCTGCCTCACTCATTTCTCACCCAGAAAATTCAAAATGCATTTGGAAAGTGTCTGTGAAAGGTTTTAACCACCCTGCTAAACCCCTGAGTGCTGCTTTTAAAGACTATCCATTATTTGGAGGAGGCTTCTGACAATGTCCTGGGAACATGAGACCTGAGCCTGCTTCAGCAGCTGGCTCTCCTTCCTGGCACAGAGGCAGGCTGTCACAGCGCTGCCGGCTGAGCGCAGCTCACAGCCACCTCATCCCTCCACAGCACGGGCACTCAGGACAGGAGTCTGATGGAAAAAAAGAAAAGAAAAAAAAAAAAGGCTTAATTTTGCTGGAAAATGCTGATTAATCAAGACTGAGCTCTTTCATGGGAAAATATCTCGTTTGACAAACTTCCAAAGAAATAGAGGAAGGTTTGCACTTGTATCACACTTTCTGTCTTCTGTATCCTTGCCTAATACCTGATAGGTGACCAAAACTCCTAAGACTTGCTTCTTCACAGTTTAAGGCTCCATCTGCTAGGGATGAGGGCTAGCTGACAACCTAGAGGGTTGTGCTTCTGGGCTCAAGTTCATTAATTTTTGTGGTAATATAAGCATCCCTTTTAAAAATCAGATTTCCATGGGAAATATCAAAATTATGACTTTTCAATCAGAAATAAAAGAATTTCCAGCAGAAAGTAAATTCTAGTTTATGTTTGTCTTTGCTTAGTAGGGAGCTAACCTTTCCATACTTCTTAGTCTCAAGGAAATTTTCACAAATCCAGTGATACCATTGTATCAATTCTGTTTTTCCTTTTTTTTAATGGTTAAGTAGGTTAGTCAAAACCAGCTGTATGTACTAGAGATGCATACATTACTCAAATTCTACCTAAATTCTCAAAAACAGTCTCCAATTACAATGTGGACTGTTAGTTTGTTGTAGTTGACTATCAGTGCCTTAGGCTATCCATTTAGCTACATTTATCCTTAGAATACCTAGTTGCAGGTTATACATGCTTTAGCTAAAACTGCAGAGTAACTGCATCCACCATATAGTGATCACATACAACCATGTGAAGAAAAATGAAAGTTAAATGAAGGAGTGGTTCAAGGTATGACTTTGTTATCATTGTACAGTGTTCTTCTGTTGTTCAGTGCGAACTCTTGTGAAAGGACAACTAACTACACATAAATATTTATTTGGGAAAAATATACCTTGGTATAATGCACATATTAAAATCATCACTATTTATACAATATTAGTAAACTTATTTTTTATTATAGACTAAAAGAGAACCATAGGAATCAATTTAATCCAATCACACAACAGCATTTTTTTCATTTTCAATTTACATTTATTTTTCAAAAGTAATGCAGTAATATATGTATCATGTACTGCAGTATACTGTTAGCAGTAAGGAAAAATTAAAAGCAAAGAACCTCAGAAAATCAAAGCCTAGATTCTGCAAGTATTAGAGAAAGGAAGTACTCGTATATATGTCAAAACATTACAGGAAGTGGATCTTGTTTAGTTTGTTATCACCTTTTAGTTGTCCTGGATGTTAGGTATAAAAACAGGACTGATAGAGAGTTTCTGTACCATGCATATGTGTACAGCAAATCTGTTTGGCATATTTTTTGCAATACTTTTTCTTCAGGGGTGATAAGTACAGGAAGGTATTCTTGATTCTTATATGACATCCTTTAAAAATTCACAGGCTGTGGTTAGAACACCTCTCTTAAATCTTTCCTTTGATGCTTGTGCAAACTTCTAAAGCAGCATTATTTGACCATGTAGGACTCTGTGCCATAGTCCTCCTTAGTACTAGTATCAGCAGCAGTATTAGTTCAATATTGATGTTACACTGGCAATGCACTATGTTTTGTATTCACATAGAAAAAACAACACCTCAACAGGATTTAATGTATAAGTAAACATCATTTTGGTGTGGGTGGAATTTGCACATATGCCATGTCACCAGGTGTTACTGGGATGTAGCTCAGGTGAGGACCAAGGGCAAGTGATGGAGGCTGAACGTGGGTCTGGAGTCAGCGGGGCTGGCTGCAGCATCTCCTCGTATCAGAGCTGACCCTGCACACCCACCCTGTGGGCTTGCATTCAGGGTCCTAGCAATGCCCATACTTTGGTGATGGGAGGGTAGGAAAGCCAATGCTTTCACTCTTTGGAGCATCTTAAATACTGATAATACTGGTGTTGCCATTCATATCCTAGAACTTCTGAACTTCTTTGTCCCACAGGAAAATATCTCTCTTTTAACTTGTTCTAATATGAAGGTACTTTTCCCACTGGAAATTGACATTAATGTTAAGGGGAGGTCATCATCTTTGATCTCTGACTTCCTCCATTTTCCTACTTGTCTTTATGGGATGTGTTATTTGGATAGGCATTTTTAAAGATTGCAGATTCATTTGAAAAATGCCTTTTGGTACATCCCAAATATTGACATGGGTCTGGTAGCAGTGTTTGAGCCTGAAAGAAAGCTTGGAAAGCAAGTGGTTAAAAATTTTTGAGGAGTGATATATGGACCATTGAAGCTCCGAAGCCACTGAACTGACATTTGTTGATATTTTGCATTAGGAATACTAGTCACCACGTGGAATATGTGACTTAACCGTTTGTTGGATATTCCTGTGTTAAAGCAGTTCCTGATTTCCTCCAATGCCTGTGGTGCTGCACAATGCTCAGTTCCTTTCTCTTCCTCACAGCACTCCCAGCTATAACTATGCACCAAACATGGATAAGCACTGGATCATGCAGTACACAGGGCCCATGCTGCCTATCCACATGGAGTTTACAAACGTCTTGCAACGCAAGAGACTTCAGACCCTGATGTCAGTTGACGACTCTATGGAAAGAGTGAGTTCAAGAAACTACTGCGAATATGTTCCTATTAGTCAGTACAAAATTAAACAAATTCTTTCCTTACCTTCCCCAACCACAGCCTGGGAAAAGCCCCCGGGATGCAAAGAATTACTCCACATATCCCCAGTCCAAATGAGTTCTGGTTATATTCTGTGCAATGTAGTGCCAAGTTCCTTGCTTGCTTCTTTGAATTGGTAGGTGAATAAGCTGAAGATTGTTTTTTAATGGAAAAGTCAGTGGGCCTAGTAGAAAGCCTGGTATTAACAGAATATGCATCACCTGCACGTCCACATGGATAGATGCAGGTGAGCACATGACAACTTCTCTTCATTTCACACACTCCCTTCACAGTTTGTCCTTCAGATGAAATTTGGGAATTGGCAAATCTCAGCAACTCAGGTGTCAGCCTGCTAGTGTTTGCAGAAGTTAGGCAATGCAATGTACAGCTAATTATAGGTAACATGATACATGAACTATGAGGTGTAGTTTGCATGACTTTTTGTTCAAAAATCAAGCACCATGACCAAAGATCTTCCCCCAGAGAGATTTCTTTAAACTTTAATAAAAATTTACAGCCTTTTCCCAAGCCCACAACTGTAAGGAGTGAGAAATCTGTAGACTAACACAGTAAATCAACTCTGAGTACCATTTGCCCTAAAGCTGTAGCAGTTTTTTCCCAAGCTGTGTTTGAGTATACATTGACTTTTGGACACACTAATGCAACTACATTAGCAGTACCTTATTTTGTATTATAATTTTCTGTACGTCCTCTCTTTCCTCAAAGCAAATTCTCTGCTGTGAAATATGAAATTGTATTTGTGAGTTGAATGTTTTTAGCAGCACAGTAGAGACAAGATGTAAAAATGCCCATTCACAAAATGTCTGTTTCAGTAATTTCATTGATATCATGTTTGGTTTTGTGTATTTAAGGTAGTAAAATGATTGTTATAAATGATTATACAGAAAACATGTTTTGCTACATTTAATTCAGTTTTTCCTTTGCTGTATTTCAGTTATACCGAATGCTTATGGAGATGGGAGAACTGGAGAACACCTACATTATTTACACTGCTGACCATGGTTACCATATTGGGCAGTTTGGACTGGTCAAGGGGAAGTCAATGCCATATGACTTTGATATTCGAGTTCCTTTCTTTATTCGTGGTCCAAGTGTAGAGCCAGGATCAATGTACGTTCTCTTATATCTTTAGCACAGCTGTTAAACCCAATGTAAAATGTTTCTAAGTGCATACAATTACTACTTTGTCTAGCTTCATTTCATAAAGGATGCCCTATTACCGCAGAGCAATGACTTCTAAGAAGAGTGATGTCTTTCACTTTGCATAGTATTCATAAGTTGTTACATAGATGAAAAAAATGTATGTGTAGCCCTGTAGTGCTAGATTTAAAAAGTAGGTGCTCATCTTTACTGCTTACCTTCTGCAGCAGAATAGCTAGCTGGCTGCATGACCTCATTGTCAATCATATGAGAATAACATCACTATTGTACCTCCTTCTCTTATTGTCCTTAGCTTTTTCTTTGTAACGATATTCTGCAACAGTGGCCTGTTCTCAGAGTTGTAGCCTTCAAAGGGGGGTTTCTAAACATAGCACTTGTGTAGAGCTTTACATCTTCAAAGCCCTGATAAACATTAATTACCGTTCTAATTCTGAGAGAATGTGAAGACTTGCATATTGAATACATGACAACTATGACCTTTTCTCTTGATTTGCAGAGTGCCTCAGATAGTTCTGAATATTGATCTTGCTCCAACAATTCTGGATATTGCAGGACTTGACACTCCTCCAGATATGGATGGCAAATCTGTCCTAAAGCTTCTAGACCTGGAGAGACCAGGAAACAGGTGGGTCCCAGCTCTTTTTGTTTTTGTAGCTAGTTCAAAAGCAAACACCTGAGTAAATGAACAACTGAGTGGAAAAAGAGGTTCTGTGGAAATGAGCTGTGTCAGGCCAATGACCACAGCTTCCACATTTGAAGACTCTCTTAAATAGCACGTCTATAAAATTGCAGATATACATAAGCAGGGAGGTGGTTTTTAAAAAATAAATTGTTAACACTAGCAGTGCTATATATAGGTGCCAGGAGTAAATATTTTTATTTTGGTTTCAGGTTTCGAACAAACAAGAAGACCAAAATCTGGCGTGACACATTTCTGGTGGAAAGAGGGTAATTATTAGGGGTGAGAGAGTTTTGAGAGGGAACACTCTCTTCTACATGCTTTCCTTTCTGCTCTCTCCTCTTTCTCTTTATGGCCAGTGGAGTAGTAAATTTTGGAAGCAAACTTGCAGATCTGGCTTGTTTTCTAATTTCCCACCACTGGCTATGCATGCTGCTGTGCTCCCTTCCCTCTAAGATACTTGAAAGCACACTCTCCTAGCAGCTCTCCTAGCCTATACCTCCTCCTTCTCTAACATTGTACTTGTGACCACTTATGTCATCATCTGACTCATTTTCTTTTCAATTCTCTGTTTCATATCCAGCTGTGCAATATCCTCTTATCAACTGATTTAGTATTTTCCACCATAGATCAGAAGCATTCTTCATTTTTGTTCTAGCTAAGAAAAGACGTATGTGTAAACGAGATTTATGACTATAGCTACTCTTTTCTCTTATACCTTTTTACTCTCCTGCCTTGACAATTATTGCTGTGAAAACTTTCTCTGGGTAAAAACTTCACAGCAATTTCCTTGTGGCAATTTATGGTTTTATGAATTATGAAAATCTTGTGTGATGTACTGCAAAACAATGCATATAAGACACACTGTACTGAATGAATATGAAAGCCCTGTAGTCTCTTCAGCTGGGTTCTTCATCCAGACAAATATTGCTTCAGCATATTTTCTTTTGACGTTTATTTATGAATAGTGCTGAACTGTATCAATTAGATATATTTCAGTAGTTCTTACTTTGGGCAAATTCCAGCGAATAGCCTGAGCCCTTTTTTCACCACATGACTTTTTGTCATTAAAGGTTGCTAGCAGAAATGTGGGGATTTTCTCCCTTAGAAGACTAAAATATTCAAGTAGCTTTGTTTTACCAGTTAAATTCACCATCTCCAGAGTTTAGAATAATTTATGTAAAATATTCAACTTTTTTTTTAAAGAAAATTTCTACGAAAGAAGGAGGAAACCAATAAAAACACTCAGCAGTCTAATCAACTTCCAAAATATGAGAGAGTAAAAGAATTATGCCAACAAGCAAGATACCAAACAGCCTGTGAACAACCAGGACAGGTAAGATACAGACAGTTGCAGTCCTCTTTGTACCGCAGGGAAATGCGGGTCTTTCACAAGGGATCAAAGGAATATCAGGAATGTTTTTTGTATCCTTAGCAATCATCATGCTTTATTTATTGAAATTCCTTGCATGAGGGAAGTGATTGTCCTCTGGTGTTCAAGTACTGCGTTCAGCTTTGAGCCCCTCACTGCAAGAAAGACATTGAGCTGCTGGAATGTGTTCAGAGGAGAGCAGCAAATCTGGTGAAGGGACTAGAAAACAAGACTTTGAGGGGTGGCTGAGGGAACTGGGGCTGTTCATTCTGGAGAAGAGGAGGCTGAGGGGAGATCTCATCACTCCCTACAACTACATGATAGAACGTTGTAGTGAGGTGGGTGTCAGTCTTTTTTTGCAGGTAACAAGTTATAGGACATGAGGAAATGGCTTCAAGTTGCACCAGGGGAGGTTTAAATTGGATGTCAGTAAGAATTTCTTCACGTGGTTAGGCATTGGAATAAGCTGTCCAGGGAAGTGGTGGAGTTGCCATCCATGGGGGTATTTAAGAGATGTGTGGACATGGTGCTTATGAACATGGTTTGCTGGTGGACTTAGGAGTGCTGGGGTAATGAGTGGACTTGATGATCTTAATGAACTTTTCCAACTGAAATAATTCTATGAAATTAAGAAAACGCGAGTCACACTCCAAATTCTGTTCAACTGACTCTGAGTTAATGCTATATGGTAACGTGTAAAGCTGGATTTACCGGGGAAGGAATGGAAGGGAGCTGTATGCCTTCACGCGGACACCACCTCTGACCGGTGCAAGCAGGGGCTCTGGCACCATCTCACACCCTGCTGTCCTCCCACCCCATCCCCGTCCCAGTCCTGCACACCTCTTCTGAGGAGTGAGAGGTGATCTTTCCCAGGCAGGCGCTCGCGCTTTTCCTCAGATGTTTGCTCAGACTACTGCAGCCGGCTGTGGGCCTGGCACTGAAATGCCGGCGTGCTGTTTTGAAGGGGAGTATAAAGCCGTACTGTGCTCTGCTTGCCTCTGCAGCCACCCATGGAGCTTCACCCAGGGCAGGTAGAGCCCTGTAAAACAAACCCAAAGGCTCTTGGGAGAGCCTGCACACTTACAGATGTACGCCTTCCCCACCTTGCTCCTTGTCACTCATTAGAGCGTAGTGTTACGGTAAATCTCTGTTAATCCCACATTGGACGGCAGTATGTTTTGGCTGGCACATCCTTGGTTAGGTCCTCTGCCACAGTTCCCACCTCACACGCTCTTTAAACGCAGTCACTTTTAAGGGGGTATGCACAATATCACAGTCTCGCCCAAGGGCAAAGTTTTCAGGAGTTCAAACACTGCCATTGTAAACAGAGATTAAATCTGAAAAACTGAATATTTTTATAAAAAAAAATAAAGGAGATCAATGGAGTCATTTAGACTGTTAGACGCTAAAATGTTTAGTTTTAAAATACTAAAATATTTTCTTTGCAATTATTTCTTATATTTACTACCTCTTATGCCAAAATTCAAGTTTGGAATAATTTTCTTTTCCACATGTGAATAGACAAGGTTAAGTGTCCTGACCAGGTATCCCAGCTGAAGCACAAGGGAAGGCTGCTGCCAGCACTGCTCCCAGGCCCCTGTGGAGGACTTGACTTTCTGTCCTGTGTTGGTGACTCGCCTTTGATCAAAGGGCAGAGGAAGGTGAATGTCTTGGGCTGGGAAGGAGCTGACAAGAGCAATGGTGCTTGATACCAGATCCACTGCCTATGGACTCCCCTCAGGGACCTTTAGATACTGAAGACATGTTGGCTCCACAGAGCCCAGCAGCCAGCCCTCACAGCTGAAAGAAGGACAAGGCTGAACTGATCTTCTTAAGACAAATTTTCAGCCCCAGCCACTGGCGCACATAAATGATGTTCTTAAACAAAGAGATCAGAGTTGTCCCTGATCCTTCTAACATCCTGAAGGCTTCCTGCAGGGATACACATATGCAGACAGAGCATCCTGAGGTGTATTAGTGCATCCTCTCGGCATGCTCTGAGCTTGTTCAACCCATGGTGAACAAGCCTGTCTCTCATGCCCCATTCACTCCTGTTCCAGCCTTGTGAAACAAGGGGAACTTCTCTTGCAGGGGCTGGCTACACATGGTACTCGTGGGTAAGTCAGTGTAGCATAGACTGGATGTGAATTTAAAGAGCAGCAGTAGAATAACATAAACTTCAGCGAGGCATTGCAGTGTGAAGTAAGTGTCTGCAGGATTTTTTCCACTTAGTAAAATTCTTTAAGAAAATTAAAAGTTAATGGACCAAATAATTTCACTTTAGCCCAGATGGTTTCCATTGTTTAATATGAGGGATCATAGTTTAATACGAGGTTCCTCCAGCAGATTTCACCTAATTGCTTTGCACCTCTTGGAAAAAGGTAACATTTGTATGTGGTTCTTAATTTCAGTTCATTTTATCTTTTGAGATTAGTAGCTTTCATTTCAATTACATAGGTGCATATATATTAAAAAAAAAAAATCTTCATGTTAATTTATGATCACTTATGTAGTACTTCCTACCCTAATTAGTTGTGCTTAAAATCATTTTAATTAAAATCACCTTCATAGATTTGTGATTGCTGACAGATTTTTAGAGAATGAAATTACTGGTCAGTGGGAAGTTGCTGCTAAACATCTGGAACTAAGAATAAACATTTGGTGAATTAATACACTGTCTAGTGCATTTAGAGCATATTCTTCATTTTAACTTACTTTAGTCAATATCTAGTTCATTTGAAATCAAGAATGCAATTGGGATTTGAAAAAGACGATAATTCATTTTTCCTGTTCTAAAATGATGCGTGATCCTGAGACTCTGGAAAATAATTGGTTTAGCTTATTTTCTATTTAATAGGTAACCTCTTAATTAATTAATTAAAAAGAACCTGGCATAGTTAAGACACTTTTCAAATTAAAAATTTCAAAATATATTTTTTTCTATATTTTTCTATCTCCCGTGTCTATCAAAAAGAAGCTTAACATAAAAAAATGAAAAAAAAAATATTAAACATCTGTAAAATTACTGTCATTATTCCATAATTATTTAAAGTCTAACTACTGTTTATCTAAATGAGAAAGGAAATGTAGGTTGTAGATTACGTTTAGCTGCAAGTTAGCAAGAGTTATGAGTTACAGAAAAAAAATGGTTTGGTTTCTTAAGAGAAAACTGTTATAAAATACATATGCAAAATAAAGTTAAATTCTTTTATCATGATTTTTTCTGATTTAAATTTTTAGCACCATTGATAGATTGAATCATTTTCATTGTAGAGCACCTTCCCCTTATTATTTTTATTTTTTTTCACAATCCCCTTTTATGGGAAGATGGTTTCCAAAAGTTCAGTCACATCCATGAGAGCATAACAGAAATGAGATGTGCACAACTGCACAGACATATTTCGCTTCTGAGTTATGTTCAGCCAGTCATTAACTTGAACCAGCAGCGAGCCCTTGCAGAGGGGAGAAGCATGCATACTGAGCTGCGTTAGCAATAACACAGCTAACAGGTCATGGGAAGTGATTGCTTGCCTCTGCTTGGTGTGCATTTGGGTTTGGACCTCCATTAGCAGTGGGACACTGGTAAGCTGGAGCACGTCCAGTAGAGGACCCCAGAGAAGGTCAGGAGGTACTGAGGAGGGGCAGAGGTTTGTTTAGACAGGAGAACAAGAGGCAAAGGGAGATCTAATTGCTGCCTTCAGCTAACTAACGGCTAATTAGAGAGAAGACAGACCCACGCACTTCTTGGAGGTGCACAACAGAAGGGCTATAAGCAACAGGCAAGTTGCAGCAAGGGAAATTATGACGAGGTGTATGGAAAAAAATGTTACCGTAAGAGTGATTAAGCACTGAGCTGGTTGCCCAAAAAGGCTGTGGAAGGTCCATCCAGGGATATTTTCAAAACCTAATAAAGTTGTTCCTACTTTGAGGAGGACGTTGGACTAAATGACCTCCAGATGTTCCTTCCAGTGATTGCACATGCTCCTACTTTTTTACTTGCTTAACTCCTGGACTTGAGGATTTTGAGTTTTCTTCTCCTCCTCAACTTCATAACTTGGGAAGTATTGTTAATTTTGTCTGTCCTGTAAATGGGGTACAGGTCACCTGCAATGTTAGAAAATGGACCAGTTTTCAGCTCCTGACGTGACCTAGTTGTTGACCTGTGCTCACCAGCATCACACAGTTGGTCCTGGCCCACCCAGGCCAGAGTCATTCCCACTGCACAGGGAGCAGCAGCGGGGTGGGCTCTGCTCAGTTTTGGGGGTCAGGGTGAGAATTTCCTGCTTCACATCCCACAGAGTGCTGCAAGAAATTATGAAGGGAACCATAGGTTTCCTTCTGAGTTTGTTGGCCAAATTTGTCACCAGTTTATGTGGTGTAGCTTACTGAGGTCACTTGATTGAGTTCAGTTGTTTTAGTAGTGACTGTTGATGATTTTTATCACATAAATAGTATACAGGTATATGTTTTTTGTTTTTATATATATTTCATTGATACATATTTCCCCTCTGTTTTACTGTGATGAGGTACACATTAGAAATAACTATCCATCTGCATTGCTATTACCCATGCTGTTGTTTTAAACTGGGAAACAATTGATGCAAATTTTTAACTAAAATTTTGTTAATTTTCCAGGAAAGCAGAAATAATAGCATGAAACAAATGTTTCTCGGGATTAATGTAGCCTTATCATGGCACAAATCTTCTCTCAGATTTCCATTGAAATAAGATGAGATGAGAATATATGTTAGTTCAGGAGGTTTAGAGGCAAGCTGCTCTTAAATCCTGTGGCAGGTTATTTTTGTTGAACTCACTCCATCTTCCTACCCATGAAATTCTTCTGGATACTTAGCAAATATCAAATAAGAGCATTTTAGTGATGTTTTCATTTATACCTTTTCTTTCTCTCTTCCCTTACATAAACTTGTAATTAATGAGTTTAGTTAATTCATCAGTATTTATTCTTTTTCTTTCACCAGTCTGAGTCATAGGAATTTTCCCGAGGCAAAATTTTAACTTCTGGGACTTAACGTTGTTTCCCAGATAACAGTTACCTTTTGAGGTCTTGTGCTGATAGTCCTGGTGTCTCCAGTGCACTGTTCAATCCATAATTTATAATCAGTATCAAATCCATAGCCAAACATGCATTTTTATCCTCTTGTAAAAATTACACAAAACGACAACGTTATTTTAAAATTTTCCCAGCAGAGGGGAGAAAAAAAAAAAAAAAGCAAAAAGCCACCCTCCCAAAATGAGGACTGTGAAGCTTTGTGTTTAAAATTTGAACTCTTAGGTTGGATGACTCAGCAACCAAACCTAGACTCAGGTCTGTTTATTTTATGGGCATACATCTCCAACCATCTGCTCTGCACTACCTGCCAGTTTGTAAACAGCAAAGGTCTGAAACTTGTAAAGATCTGTAGTCTGCTGCCAGCTCAGATAAACACTGACAGTGGGCAGAATGGAAAAATGTGTCATGCTACGCATGTTTGTATGACATGCATGCCCATGAACCCAAACCAAGCTAGATAGGTGCCATGCTGCAGCAGTCACTGCCCTTCCTTGTGCTCTTTTTTTTTTTTTTTTTTTTTTTTTTTTTTGCTCAGCTTTAGAGATGCAGAATGGTGTATGTCCTCACAAGGAAGCATCCCAAAGCTGCCCTAAAGAAATAATGTTCTGCTTGGAGACTATCCCTGAAGACTGTACAATGAAATTTTACTTAGATTAGATCTCAATGTATTTTACAGTCATTTAAGGCTTTACAGGTAGTCACTGGAGACATGCTGCTGAATCCAAGCATCAGCTCTGCGGTAAATGTGCAAGATTCTTCTGGCTATGATCCAAAGAGCATGTTATGCAGTCTGTACAGACCCCTTATTTCTCATGAATCCTTTGACATTTAAAAATCTAGCATAAGAATTGAATTTTATTATTCATATTTATATTTATCATGTTATCATATCAGCATTCAGTATAAGCATGTCTGTTTTAACACTGAAAGAATACTTGCCATCAATCAGCTTACAGATAATATTGTAAAGGAAATTAGAATGTGGCTTATTAGGTGTAGTCTGGTTTGGCTCAAGTATCTATGTTCTCATAAAATAAATATCACAGACCATACATTTGTAAAGGTCAGCTTTATGACCAGCTGCAGAGTATGAATAAAAACACATAAGCTGGTAAGAGCTGGACAGAAGTGTCAGATGGCTGGCCAGGAACTGACAGCCAGACCCCAAGCACCCACTAAAACCCAACTAAAATTATGATATGGCACATAAACATCACTCATTGATCCTCCTGGTTTCAGAACAACCTCTTGACAATTACAGGAATAGAAAGGCACTGGTCATGGGTATGCAGGAGTGCATTAACGTATTGCTATTCCATATGCTGCCTCCTGCCTCAGCTTGTTTCTCCATTTTCTATTATATTGCACCTATTCAAGCAGAGCTTCTTACAACATTGTCAAAGTGAGATATTAGCAGCCCAGACAGAGTAGATTAATGCAAGAAAGAAAGCTTTTTTTTTTTTTTTTCTTCATAGTAGCAACATTCATTTGGGTTGGAAGCAGTGTCAACTAATCCCGTCAACCTATTTTACCAGAACTGGTAAAGGTTCAAGGCTGGTTCTTTGCCGTCTGCACATTGGTACCACCTTTTCTTAATCATAATTCAGAAGAGCATCTACACATAGGCTTAACTGGAAGCATATGTGTTTGGGACCAGTCATGTGCTTAAAGCTAAGTACATACTTCAGTGCTTTCACAACAGTTCTTGCAGCTATTGCTCAGTTTGGACCCTCCAGAGTCATCCGTCGTAGTTGACAGAATCATACCTGCAATTTTGTTGCTCAAGATTTCATAGGAATTGCCAGAAATTATGATATCCCTTGTTAAAATGCTATCCTTCTTATGGCTTACAACCAAATATGAAGATAGATTCCTTTATCTCCAAAGATAATCCTTCAAAGCATGGTATTTTGTATTTCAGCCTAAATATTTCATATTTCAGCCTAAATATTTAAGCTTCCTAACAATTCTCCCCAGATTTGTTCTCTCCAGATTTGACAATTTTTCAAATCTAAGCAATTCTGAATCTGAAGCACCAGCTCCATTCTGGATAAAATCCAGAGATATTCCAGTCTGAGAAGATCTTTCTTTCACTGGTTTCATCTCTTCCATAGCACAACTACGTTCAGCATTTTTGCCACCATCTTATCAGTGTTCCCTAACAGAAATACCTCTTGGAGAAATGCCAAACTAAGAAGCAGTTTTATGTACCAAAAACATTTACACAGAAAATACAGATTACGCAAGAATCATTTTATGACTTTCTGTAGTACTCCTTGGTGGTTGTCATTTGCAGTGTTTTCATTCTAAAGTATCCATTGAAATATAGTATAAATTAAGTCCTCTGCAGATTAAATGTGTATGACCCAGTAGGAACCAGTTATTTTTGTCATTACTATTTATAGTTGAATGGCTAAATTTATCTTTGAGTGTCATTGGCTCCTATTTGCTTGAACCTGAGAGCAGACATTTATTGGATAATAACAGAAGTTTGTTGATGTTGAGCTGCTACTACAGACAAGCTAATGGATTTGGTAAAGAATGCTATGTAGGTGACGTTTGATATCTTGACCTAAGCACCTATACTTCTAGAGCTGACAATAAGGTTCATGCATTTTTGTAAACTAGAAAACTGCTAGAGCCATGACATTTAAAATCAATCATATCTATACATCAAAAATGCAACACTGTATGATCTGAAAACCTCCTCCTAGGTTATTTTCTGTCTTCTGTTTCTTAAACACTGTGAAGGAGCTTGAAACTGGCAAATTTCATATAGTTATTTCTGTTATACAATGATTAATTTCTTCATTCTTCTTTTCTCCTCAAGTTCTGTCCCTATGTATTTAACTGAATGTATTTATAAAGTCTCTTCTACATTCCCCTCTATATTACATCAGTTTTTACAGGACAAACCACTTCCCAATTTGTTGAACCACTGACCATTGCATTTTTTTGGGAAGACTTTCTCTGGGGTTAAGTCCATATATATAAATAATTGTGTTTGAATGTATTCTAGAGCTGAGAGTAGTTCAACAAAAGGTGGTCCAATTATGAGGGACTGGTGCAGAAATTGGGATCTGCCCTTATGGGTGGCATCAGTCCACTTGTAAACTCAAGGAGATTTTTATTAAACCAAAATGCAACAATTCCAAATTCCCTGAGTGAGCCTGACACACTATCCTTGTAAAACAGCTGCATTTGCTTTCAATATTCAAACACAGTTGAATTGTGACTACACAGAGTAACCAGGAGCACCTAGTAGCCTTGGTTAGGACCAAGGTTCATGACTACACTGAGGGAATGTACAGGGGACATGGCCTTAGCCTGTAAACATTTCTCAGTATTCAGGTCCAGTTCAGCAGAAATAAATTGCTGATGATCTGTGCTATTTACTATAGCCAGCTAATTACAGGGCACTTCTCAATATGCTGTGTGAAATTGCCTCTTTGAATGGCGCAGAGCAAACAAGAAGACTCGGTTCTTATTGCAGTAGCACTCCCAAAACCAGCCTCCCTTGCTGGTACTGCCAAGTCCCCTGGCATCAAGGCAGATCTGCTCAATGCTAATAGAGGAAATTGGTACACATGTACAGCCCACGGCAGCGTTTTCACCTAAACCCTTTTCCAACATACCTTTCTAAGCAGGAAAAAAGAGAAATCAGATCTTGATGGCATGTTTAATTTCATGAAGCCTTCCTTTTCATGCTTTATCTTAGCATTCCCTAGGATGAATAATAATACTTCGACAGTCATACATTACCCAAATGAAAAAGTCATACATTACCACCTGCATTGTTGCTGTTTGTGTTTCCAATCACGTTTTTCAGTGTTTCATAGCTTTGTGATAAGATCTGACAAGATATTTTGCACTGAAGTGTTTACTGCAAATACAGGGTAATTACATTTCATCAAGACCCCTAACTTTCCTACTGCTTGCCTACCTTACATGAGTTGTCTAATTAATTTCTCCTCTATACGTAGCTGCAGCAACTCTCTCAGAGCTGTGACAGTCTATTAGCTAAACGATGTTGATTTGAAATCATGTTTAAGTAGATATTTACAGTGCAGCACAGCACAATGACTCATGCTGAATGTATATTTTTATGCCTTAATTATCATAGGATCATATTGAAATAGATTTATTTAATTTTAAGGCTGTGGCACAAAGTGATTGATATCAGGAAATCATGACCCAAGGTAGCTACCAAATCATTTGCTGTTGGCTTGCTCACGTAGCTCTAAGTTGCAGGTGGAGCTGTGCCAGCTGCAGCACAAAGCAAAGTGACCCAGTACAAACAATACTCTTTTAATCAGTCCATTTACTCCCCTTTGCCTTTGAAATGACTTTATAAGGGCAAACTTCTAGTCCCAGATGAAAATGCATCATGCCAATGACATCACCAGAGGAAAAGCTCCTACTGTGGTCCTACTGCAGTCCATGCAAGCCTTCCCACCCAGCAGCAGGCATGCGTGCTTAGGCATTCAAACTTCACGTTGGGCAGAGGCTAAAGGACCTTGAGCTCCCAAGTGATGCTCAGCTCTTTTGCAGCTTTACATCTGAACTGCTGCTGCAACTTGCTCTTCCACCTTTGCTTCCCCTCTGAAGTTAAGCCGAAGTGGAAAAGGTAGTGGGAAAGGCAGAGAGCTGAGGACAGAGTAAAATCATTGCTGGAGGGTAGGTGATGAAATGAGAAGAAAGGAGGAAAAGATGAGTCAATGACAGACAAAAAGGCTGGCATAGGTTAAGTTTCACAGCGTGACTGAAAGGATATAAGAGCTTGCTGCAGCCAAATGGCAGGGTCCTGCTTTTCCTCTCCAATTTATTCTCTTTTTCTTCTCTTCTCTTCTCTTCTCTTCTCTTCTCTTCTCTTCTCTTCTCTTCTCTTCTCTTCTCTTCTCTTCTCTTCTCTTCTCTTCTCTTCTCTTCTCTTCTCTTCTCTTCTCTTCTCTTCTCTTCTCTTCTCTCTCTCTTCCTCTCCTCTCCTCTCCTCTCCTCTCCTCTCCTCTCCTCTCCTCTCCTCTCCTCTCCTCTCCTCTCCTCTCCTCTCATTTTTTTTCTTTTCTTTCTTTTTTTATTTTCTTTCTTTTTTCTTTTTTTTTTCTATTGTTAGCCCTTTTTTTCTCTTACTGATAGAAACTAAGTCATCATGCAGCCAGAAGCAGGGACCATCCCTTATTCCTATGGCAACAATGAATTGTTAGATCAGCTTAGGTGTCTTGTGAAACATCAACGTGAGAAGGAAACTAAGCATGGGGAAAATAAGAAAATGTATATAAATTAGAAGTTAATGGAGACATAATTAGTTTATATATGTGGCAACATTTTAGGGTTTTTTATAATGATTATTTATGGGTAAATGGAGACTCAGAAACCAAACCTAATAGTACTGGATTTCAAAGAATAGTTTGGTATTCATAATGGGAAGGAAGGTGGAAAATGGGGGCTGGAAAGGGGCAGCACATCAGTCATAATCTTCTTTTATGTGCATTAATGCATTTTATAGATCTAAAGATGAGCAGAAGGACCGTTATGTCTTACTTCGTAATGCATGCTCGGTTCATGATTGGTATGGGCAGGGTTTCAGGAAAGCTAGTCTAAAAATTCTGTCTCAGAAATCTGAAGCATCTTCATAATGACATTTTTTTAGGTTAAAAAAAATGAACTGAATTGCATTTAATCCCTGTTTTAGATAGAGAACTGTCATTGGCTCTTATGAAACACAGACAGTCTTGTTTCAGTGTTAGCCATAATAATCTTAAATTTTTTCTAAATGGCTATTGAAGCCACTCCTGGAACCTCTTGCTATATTTAATGCTAAACAAATAAAATATTTATTTTACTTTAAAATGGAGCTTTTGTGACTCATTAAAAACTAGTACCATATGTTTATAAATGTAGCTTGTACCTAAAACACATGGGGAACTATAATGTAGTAGTCACTTCTTATCCTGTAACAAGCTTGTCTTATCATGATAGGAAGAGTGCACATGCTAATACAGAATACAATCTTGCAAAGTGTTATGGCTCTCAGACACCTTTCCTTGTAGAAAGTCACCTTGTCACTTGTAGGTGTAGGTTTGCACTGAAAGCCTGGGCATGAGTATAATTTCTCAGACAGCAGTCAAAGGCATGCAGGCCCATGTCCTTTTAAACATGGTTTAGTGTTCAGGGATCAAAGTCACGCCAAACCACCAGCAAGCCCCGAGTCTGTGATCCATCGTTTAGCTCAGCCCACATTAGGCCAGAGTGTGCTGTCATGGGGCTGTGGTTCAGAGCCAATATTTCAGCGTTTCATAGAGAGATGATGCTGCCATTAAAAGCACCACAGAAAGCCTGAAGCAGTCATGTTTTGGGGACGGGAGTAGTGTTAAGTGTATGCTAGATTATATATTTTCCCTTTCCTCCTCCGTGTTCTTTAAAGTGACTGCCGTGTATGAGGCAGGAGTCTTTTTCTCTTGTGTGCAACCACATCAACTCACTCCTCAGGTTATCTGGTCAGCAAATCTACCTGAGGCTTAGTTTTCTTTCTTCATTCTTCAGTCAGCTTGACAGCACTGCCAAAACAGTCCAGAGCAGTCATTAGCTAATGGAAGAGACTTACTGAAATGTGTCTGCTCTGATACTAGTGTTCATTTCAAAAATCAAGTTGGAGACTGCATTAGGACCAGCATCTAGCTGTCTTGCTATTATTAATGACGCAAGAGAAAGCTCAGCTACTCATTCATGAGAACCGAAAAAAAGGACACCATATAGGCCAACTTAGCTGAAACTGTAACTAAAAGGTTCCTGTTATCAATCGCGTTATTGAATTGTGTTCTCCACACTATCCAGCCAAACTTAATTGCTTCGTATGAAGTCTGGTCATTGTGACTTAAGAAGCATAAGTGAAGGAAGCTCGCTGGGTAATAGCTGCATTAGAACTATAAATAAACATAGCTATTTCTAGTTCTCCCTATTGTTACTTGGGCTAAACTGACTTAAAATCACAGGCTTTTTAGCATGTGTGGTGTGTTACGTGTGCCAGCTGTAACTCCACAGCCATATAGAGCAAGCTTTGGGCATGGGCAAAGGGGGGCTGATCTGTCAGCACCTATCCTTAGGGGAAAAAAAAAAAAAGAGAGAGGAAAAAAAAAAAAAAGAAAAAAGCTTTTTTAAAGACAGTTCAGTGCAGAGAGGAAATTAAAGTCTCAGTTGCTCTCCGTTTTAAAATGTGAAGACAGTGGGATCCACTGGAAAAATCCACCTGGATTCTTCCATCTGGATTCAGTCATGTTGATAATCAAGTCAGACAGATATTGTGCAGACAAGCTGGAAAAAGACCCTGTTTCCTCTCATTCTCCCTCACTTGTGATATTCAGCACATGTACAATGTTGTACAGGTACTCCTTCCAGACTGCACCTTTTCCTCCCAGACTTGATACAAATCTCAAGACTTAGGGATCCAAAGGAGTTTATCCAAGTTAATTTATTTGTTCGCTGTCCCTGAGGTTTTTGCCTTTGCTCTTTTCTGGAAGTGTTTCCACCTGCTGGGTGGAGTGAGGGGGGTGCAGGTGTTATGCTTTCAGGCTTCTCCCTTCTCACAGAAAATATGAAGAGTCAGTGATGTTTTCAGGTCTGCATGGCATGGTTTGCAGGGACATGTGTTAGGGTGCAGTTCCTACCTCTGGCCTCTGGTAGGGAAATAAATTACATGTTAGAGTTTTATGTATTTTTGTATAAATCACATCTACAGTTTGTCCTTCTCTTTTCCAAGGAACCTCACAATTGGACCAGTTATTCTTCATCTGTGGAGATTTTTTTTTTTCCCCAGAATCATGTTAGAGATTCCAAGTTACAGAACAAAGAAGCAAAGTTTGTTTTTTCAAAGGGAAAAAAAAGAGTTGGTGAAAACAGCCCTGACAGCTGTGCTCTGTGGCTCAGTAAATTAAGAGTTTTTACTTGCTCCTTTCAGGGATGTGTTTAGTCTAGATACTCTTGATTTATACATCTTTTTTGGCTGGGTTGTATTTTATTTTTTTTATGCAGATTTTCAGTGATTTCATTCAAGCTTATGTTTTCCTAGCATGGGAGATACGTTGAGAAGAATGAGTGAATTTAGTCCCTTAAAATGTTACCCATCTCAATCTGTTCTTTAAGGGACTGCTTAGTTTTTAAATAAATTTGCTTGTCATATTTTACAATCCACCTGAAAGTAGCAGGGGTTTGAAAGGCTGCTGGGAAATCGTCTTCACGTCTCTCTCTCTCTCTCGCAGAAGTGGCAGTGCACAGAGGATGCCTCTGGCAAGCTTCGAATTCACAAGTGTAAGGTATCTAGTGACATACTTGCCATCAGGAAGAGGACCCGCAGCATCCACTCCCGGGGATACAGTGGTAAAGACAAAGACTGCAACTGTGGAGACACTGATTACCGAAACAGCAGGACCCAAAGAAAAAATCAAAGACAGTTCCTGAGAAACCCTAACGCGCAAAGTAAGTGTTATTGGATCTCTCCTATGCTGAGGCAAAGGACAGGGGGAAAAGGCTCGCAGGGTGCTGGTTTACCAGCATACGTTTGTTTTCACACCCGTGTACGATGAATACATATGTAATTGGCAGTCAGGTTCTGCATAATTGCCTCTGTAATAACAATGATAGTAACTGAAGTTATCGCTTACACCACAGCAGGGAATACTCCTTGGACTGGCTGTGGCAGCGATGCGCTGGTGCCACCTATCGCACTGGTGGCACACGGAAACTTGGTGACATCTGCGGCTGAGCCAGTGCCCTTATTTGCCAAGGCAGCCAAAGCAAGTGCTTTCTTGCATCGGTAACACTGAATTCAGATGCTGTCTGATGCTATCCCAAAGATATCTCTTACGTGAGGCACCGAAGTGCCGTGACTGCTGGCAGAATTAATTTCTGCCCAGCTGCAACTTTCAGGCAAGCCTGTACCGGGATCCCTGCAAGGAAACAGGTTAGATTGCAGTGTCCTCTAGTGGAGCGTGGGCTAAAGCGAATGCACAAGCAGGCTTCGAGACAGCAGCCCTTGGGTTTGTCTCTGCTAAGGACTTATACAGCAAAAGAAGCTGCTATTTTAAATGGAACTGGTATTTTCATCTATCTGCCCGGTAATGAATAAGCTATCTGTTCTGTAGCCATTACAGTAAAAGTGGACCTGGATTTCAGGGGCTTTGTTCAAGAGCAGGCTGCACGCTTCTGTGCTCGGTTCAGAGCACTGGACTGGGGAATGAAATAGACGGGCCTCCACAACAGGAAGATTGCGGAGACATGAGTTAGAAAAGTTAGAAGATGCTGCACAGATGTCTATGAAATAAGCAAATAATGGCAGTATAATTCAAAATATTTCCTGATTTAAAGCCTCGCCCACTCTGCATGCGAAGAATCCCTGGTATTCTTTGTACATTCAACCGCAATATTGTCTGTCTTAAGTTCTCTCATTGTTCAGACTAAATGCTGCCGTGACATAATTTCTTCCATTTGTTTAATATGATCTAAGGAACTTCACAGCGTGCACAGGCAGACCTCTGCTGAGAAGTCTCCATGTCACAGCCTGCTGGGGTGATTCTCAGACTGTGCAATGTGCCCCCTGGTGATCATTTCAAGAGGAGATACCTGCCATGTACCTTGGAAAGAGAAGGGTTGCCAGGGTGCCAGCAAGGGCTCAGTGGGGATTGCAACTGAGGGCAGTGACTTGGAGAGCGAAAGTGAGGAAATGGGAAAGGGACAAACAAGAGAGCATTTGAAGGGGCATCTGCAAAGGTCAATTTGTTATGCTTTTCTCCTCTACAGCATTTTTGCTCCTCTTCACTTCTCCTCCTCCTGCTTCTCCTCTTCTGCCTCCTCTGCCAAATCCCCTTAGTGCTCATCTGCGGAGAACAGAGGTGATGATGAGGCATTGTTAAGGGAAGGACTAGTTCAGGCCTCAGTTTTTAGATGACATTTGGATAAAATGCTTATGTATTCTAAAATCTTTCAGTCACTTGATTAATAAGTAGCATCATCAGAGACTGTTACAACACCAGAATTTGACCCATCTGATCCTATGAATCTTTCTTCATTATCTTATTGATGATTAATATGATTGTAAATAAGAAAGAAGCCTTGAAACTATGGGTGGTGTTTTTTTGGTTTTTTTTTGTTTGTTTGTTTGTTTGTTTGTTTGTTTTTGTGTGTGTTTTTTTCTCTTTAGGAAGATAAATGTCTTCACTGCATGACTGGGAAGCCTTTTTTTCACCTCACAGCAGGCAACCACTGAAATAGTTTAGAAGGACAGAGTGGTTTGAATGAAGAGCTGAATGAGGCTCACTATCTGCACTTTCAATAGATTCTTTCAGGAAAAGCTCAGTATGAGTCTCTCAAAGGCACTAGCTGAAAACTTGCACTAGAATTTATCCTATATGCCAAAGGCAGTACTTTCTTAGAGCTCCCATTTTATTCTGCTGTACAAATTATTACTAACCATTAGGTGACAAAAATATGCTCAGCATAGATGCAACAAATGGAAAGTGATGACCTACAACCAGTTTTTACAAGCTGAATTATGTATATTAAGAGCTCTTTGTGTTTGTGTCTAGACAGAATATACTTTGGTGTGGTACTGCCTATGGGTTTTATCAGATTGATTTGGGACAAGGTAAAAAGTGAAGGTGTTCCAGGCTGAGCCTAAACACAATTATTCCTGAACATGGCAATAAAAAATACTCAGAAGAGTTAATTGTCATGATTAATCTGACTCATATGCTGCTGTACTTGCAGAGTTCAAAAACTGTAACTAAAAGAGCTTTAAGCATGGTCCTGGGCAACCAGCTCTAGGTGACCCTGCATAAGCAGGAGGTTGGACCAGATGATCTCCAGAGATCTCTTCCAACCTCAACCATTCTGTGGTTCTGTGACCCTGTAAGTTCACTCTGATCCTACAATGCAGGATGTCTATGACTTGTACATATAGATACGGATGATGTATGTGTGCGTAGGAGTATCTATACATATACAGATAATCCTGTGGTTTCTGTTTTGTTGTTGTTGTTTGTTTTTCTGAGTGTCTCATTCTAGGTGACTATTTCTGAGATACTGATTTTATTTGGAGATATATATTAACTGTGGCGTAAAGTCAGCCTAGCATGAAATGCAAAACTTGAAGCATTCAGAATTTCATGCTACTAATGAAAGTGCAGGCCCTGAATTATCAAAAAATAATTAAATAAGTTTTTGCAAAGCCACAGGAAAAATAAGCTGTTTTATTGAACAGCCTTCTTGCATTTTGGAATATGCTGGGTGTACATGGCATGACTTGTAGATATGTGTATGCAACCATGGATGTTTCTTTCTTCTTCAGAATACAAACCACGATTTGTTCACACTCGCCAAACACGATCCTTGTCTGTGGAATTTGAAGGTGAAATATATGACATAAATCTGGAAGAGGAAGAACTGCAGGTGCTAAAGACCAAAAGTATCACCAAACGTCACAATGCTGAAAATGAGGAAGACGCAGAGGAAACCAATGGTGCTCCTGGTGACACAATGGTTGCTGATGGCACTGATGCTATAGGTCAACCCAGTTCTGTCAGAGTCACACACAAGTACAGTTGCTTTTTCTGGTTTTTGTTTGTTTGTTTGTTTGTTTGTTTGTTTTTTCCTTACGATAAGGTATTTTTCATTTTCTAATTGTGATCTCTCTCTTTCATTTTTTAAATAAAATATTAAAATATAGTTCCCATATAAAAGAACTTAAAATTATCGTTGCAGATAATTTTAGATATGCCTGAGTTGTACTTGTTAGTAGGTGGAATCATGTAACTTTAATATGTGTGTTTAAGAGGGAGGCATCCAGTTACAGTTTTATCTCTGAGGGGGAGTAGGCATCTCTAGAGGGGGATTCTTTCTCTGTTTCAAAACATGTATCTTATGATGGATTAATCACCCCATGAAGCTGACTCTCTTGCTGTTCATTATAAAGTCTGGGCTACCATCTTAGCACAGAGGCCTAGATTTTAGATGACTGTAATCCCACTCCAGGTGAGGACAGATTAGATCAGCTATACTATCTTTCTTAATACTTAGCTGTTTGTAGAAACTAACGTTAGCTAAGATACATTAGATATGTTTATCCCTAAAGAGACCTGCAACCATTTTTCCATCCTGAAACATACCTGGATTTCAATTTTTAACTCTACCCTACATCTGAATGAAAAGGCAAATATTTCAAATTATTTTTCATTTTAAAAAGCTAGTATGACTGATCTGAAGTCAGGCAGACACAGGCAGCAAAAGTACTCTATTAACCTTCCTATCATGTTTAAAATATAAATAGTATTTCTCTCTCTCTCTCTTTTCAGAAACATCAAAGATAACATAAATGTTAATTTTGAACAAATAAAAATTATTCCTTCTTTACATTAATCATTTGCAAGCGTGGCATTATTAAAGCCTCAAGTGGCTTTCTGGAAAAATGATTATTTCTCCATAGTGAGTTTTGACTTTTACTAAGTAATGTTCTCAGAATTACAGTTTGTGAGTGAGGAAGAAAGCATAATAGGAGAAGGTGGGAAGAGATAAGCATCTAAATCTTTCTGGTTTTCTTCTCAAAAATTTTAAAAAGGGTTCTGATGGAGCAGGGCCCCAAAAAAGGCTGTGTCTATAAAACTGGAATATTTCTATATTTATGGATGTTTTGTTTGTCAGCATGGAGACTTTGAAATTCCAGCCTATAGTCTGCTGGATTCTTAATCTCATTCCACTTCCTTGGACTTTCAATTATTCTTTTTTCTTGGTAGCACTATTTTTTCAAACACTAGTATGAATATTTTTGTCACTGCACTACTTTATTACGAGTGTTTTCTTTTTTTTATTACTTATATGAACTTTTTGCTCTTTTACTCTTTATTGATCTTTATTAATTATATTGATCTTTACTCCGTTGACTATGTGTTCTATTTTTAATTATTCTGCATACTCATAAGATGAGTTGCGTTCATGTGGCAAGAAGAATATATTTCTCAGCAGCTGGTGGTTGAATGAGCACATTTAGTTAACAAGAGGCTTTGAATTCTGAACAGATTTTTAGTTCAGTTGCAATCTCATTTCTGATCGGATTAAAAATCTCCAACATAACATTATCATTGCATTTTTGCTTAGCAGGCAGAGAGCATCTGTCATGGATAAGGAACTTTTTTTGATTTTGGAGAGAAAACAGATTAAAACAATTATTATTATTGTCAGCATGAGAAGATATTACAGTGTTTATTTATTTCTTAACAGATTATAACAAAGAAATTCTTAGGAATGTTGGAAGAAAGAGAACAAATGGATAGGCAATTGGGAAACCACTGACCTCCTGTTTCTTATTTGTTCAATTTATATGTACAGATGTTTTATTCTTCCAAATGACACTATTCACTGTGAGAGGGAGCTGTACCAATCTGCCAGAGCTTGGAAGGACCACAAGGCGTACATTGACAAGGAGGTAAGGGATGTTTTGAAACCTGAGTGACGCCTTTGCACAGCTACCTACCCATTCAAAGAATAATTCTGACTAGGCAATATTCTCTGCAGATTGAAGCTCTCCAAGACAAAATTAAGAATTTGAGGGAAGTTAGAGGACACCTAAAAAGAAGAAAACCAGATGAATGTGACTGTAGTAAACAGAGGTAAAATAGACAACATTCAGAATTAGAAGCTACACTGATTGATAAGGTTTAGATACTTCTGAAGTTTGGTTTGTTGTTTGTTTTTTGTTTGTTTGTTTGTTTTTGGTTTGGTTTGTTTTTGTTTGGTTGTTTTTTTTTTGGATGGAAAAGAAAGAACTTAAGCACTATTGATATTTAAACCCGTTTTAGAAACTCATGACTAAGGTTAGCCTATTCAGGTGTCATTTCTGTAACAGGGAAGGAAAGAAGCTGATTCATAATAGGCGTGTAAATGTCTGTGCTCTGGATCTCTCCTGAGTAGAACTTATTTCTCTATTGACTTGAGAAGAAATCAAAGTTAGCCTGTTTCTGGAGAGGCATTCAAGTGTGAGGGTATGTATCTTAATTCAAAATAGTTGAAAATCAAACTATCCCACGATCCAAATTTTAGTTAGATCCCTTTCAGGAGTAGAAAATACTCTTTGAAGATGCATGTACAAATTTTAAGATTAAATATGTTTGTATTCTACTAACATATTGAACACAGCTGTAGTTTTACCACAGTCTAGCATAGGATCACTCACATATATATAACTTCTTTAAATGAAATGAAGATCGTGAGTCATTTTGTGTAGTTCTTTAAGAAAATGTCAAAGATGGTATGTTTCTGTTTTGTTTTTATGTTGAAAATGAATTGTTTCATGACTTGATATTTCTTAATAATTTTCAATGTAGCTACTACAACAAAGAGAAAGGGGTAAAGGCCCAAGAGAAAATCAAGAGCCATCTTCATCCCTTCAAGTAAGTTTGCTGTTATCTTCTCGCTCTCTCAGCTAGCTTTTTGGTGACTGGAGAAATATGTATGATATTTTTGGAGAGTGAAAGGGGTGAGATGGGGAAAAGAAAAGGTCATATATAGCAAGCTTTCACAACAAACCTTCAGTAGTTTTGGACATACATATGAAGGCTTATGAATAATATTAAAAAGCCCTATTGATAGAAATGGGAGAAATTAATCATTTCAGAAGATGATTGATAAGCAATCATTAAAAAGATCCTGTTAAACCTAAATGCGAAAGCACATCACTTCTTATATTTGCTGAGGAGAGCACCTTGTTGTAACTGCTGGGGTTGGAAGCTGTGCTGAAGGAGTCAGCATCCAAAAGGTCATATTCTCATCAGCTAATCTTTAAAAAAGCCATACAGACGTAAAGATTGCTAATGCTCTTCTTAACCAAATAGAAACTGTTCTGTCAGACATGCCCAACTTTTTCTCTGAACAGAGAAGCAGCACAGGAGGTAGATGGCAAACTGCAGCTGTTCAAAGAGAATCGCAGAAGGAAGAAGGAAAGGAAGGGGAAAAAGCGCCAGAAGAAAGGAGATGAGTGCAGCCTTCCTGGACTGACATGTTTTACCCACGACAATAATCACTGGCAAACAGCACCTTTCTGGAACTGTAAGTCTTGCTTCTGTGTGCAGAGGTGAACTAGGTTGTCCTCTGCTGTGTAATAGTTCCCACTTCGTTTAGTCAGTCAGGTCATTATTTTGAAAAATGTCACTTAGCAGTGCTGCTGCTGCTATTCTGAAGTCTTAAGGAAGAAAGTCACCTGAGTATGCTTGTAATTTTTGTGTTGCATATTTATATAGAATTATTACAAGAGACTGTATGTGAAACACAGCAGAAGCAAAAAGGAGAGTTGGCCTGTTAAAAAGTAGACATTCATTGCCAGCCACTGAGGTTCGTGTCATCTCTTGGTGATCAAGATGACCGAATATATTTGCTAGGAGTTGTGAGTCTTTAGCCTTGCAAGAGGGAAAGGAAAAGGAAGGAAAACCCTTTCCCCATCTGTATCCAAGTAAATTTGTGTATGCCTATATAATGAAACTAATCTAACCAATAGATAGATTAGCAGAATTAAGTAGCTGTGACACCGTGAGATAGAATTAGTGTGATAGAATTAGACATTTCCTGTACCTCATACACATTTTGTGGTTACTATGTCCTGAGGTGATAGTATTGATCTTGCCTTTTAGATTTAAGGTATTAATAAATAATAATGTTATCTTCAGGACTTCAATCACTGTTATCCCTTGTTTACAGTTGTCTGAAAAGTTCTGAGCCCAGATTAAAGAAAAAATGAGTTTTCTCTCACAAGATTGAACGAAACTCCTTACTTCATTTCCATTATGTTAAATCAAATTATTCACACATATTTAATGCTAACTACAAAACTGCAGGCTCTTTGGGAATTTAAATTTTTCAAGAAATACTCATCCAGGACAGATGACAGAGAGATACTCATCAAGCATAAACCACTGTAACTATGTTAAATGCATTGAAACTCTGATACTTTGTCCAGGCTGCAGGTCTGCTCTGGGTCTCATAAAAGTGAGCAGAAGTAACAAATCCCTGAAATAGTAATTCTGCATGTTCACCATACAAAATGAATTCTGCAAATACTCTGATTAATTCTACTGAGGTTAGAGCTTAAAGACCATGTGCATAATATTGCTGAGAAGTTTAGTGGAACTTTGACCCTTTCACTACTGTCCTAAAAGTTTCTGCAAACCTATTTTTTCCTAAGAAAAATGTTCAGTCAGATTTTTTGAGGGGAGGGGGGCAAAATAGAATCATATAATCTGGTATTCAAGAGATAATGTGTATATCTGAATTAAAACCTTTTCCCTTTTCCTCCTTTGCTATGTTGTGGTTTTAGACAAGGGACTTATGACCAAAGATTTTGTCACAAACTCTTTCTTGTGACTTGACCTTTAAGTGAGGTAGCATTGTGTCACAAACCTCAGTACAAAAAAGGTCTGCCTTAATTTTACCATTTTGATATCAAAGCCTATCATAAACAACTTATTGTGAAGAAAATACAAACACTATCCCTTATGAATTCTCCACATTATTCCCATTTTTGATATTCTAAAAAAATTTAAAGTCAGAACTGCAGAATGCTCACCTACTGTGTAAGAATAAAATCTTATAGCTAGAAAATATCTTAAGTTCCTTTAAACTTCAGGGTATATAGATAACAATCCTACTGGGACATGCTTCAACATTTCTAGGCTTTCAGCATTAACAAAACAACATTTTTCTCATCTTTGGTGGCAGAGGAGGAAAAGCGATTGAAAACTTTACTTTCAAAAACTTGAGGATCAAATGGTGATTAAGGTACAATAATCTGACTCTGAACAGAAAATTTGCTAAGAGCAAATATAATACTCATTTCAAGAAAGATGTTGTCTCTTACTGATAGTCTGTTCTGATTGCACTAGAACTTTTGCTAATAAGATTTTTATGTGTTAAAAATTTCCTACAGCAGTTATATGCATGTTTGTTTTAAAAGCAACAATTAGATTGGTGTCTTGCTTTTTAGTTGTGGAGTAGCAAACAGTTAAGAAAAGTGTTCTCATATTTCTGTGCATTCTGGAAATGCTCCAGTAAGAGTCATGGGGTGAAAAAAAATGTCCCTTTGATGCAGTTCATAACTGAAAGAAGAGCCAAGGTATTGATTCCAATAATATGGACGAAAAGGGCCAATATCGTTACTAGTTTTATAAAGTGTGTTAAACACATTAACACTATTACAGAAAGCTACAGAACTAATTAAATAAAAATCTAAGGCATATTAATATTTTATTATTGGAATTAAAAAGATATTCTTCTAAAACAAAGTGTTGTTATCAGTTTGTTTAAAACTCAAAAGGGATACCTTTCTGAGCCTTTTCCACAGGCAAAATGAGATTATAAACAGCCTTAAAAGTACGGTGATTTTGGGAAGAAGTTTAGACAACTCATTAAACATGTCGTACTAAAACTAAATCATCTAATATTTGTGTTGACACTACCTATTGTCTCCTACTATTCTGTTGGTTAAACTACAGTTTATTGAAAAGAAATGAAAAGAGGCTCACCTACTATCATATTTGAAAATCTTGATATTGCACAAAATATGCAATATAAAGACCACTTAAAGCATATCTTGGTCCATATGTGATTTTACCCTAAAGTACATGTCTATGTTTGGTTAGCTGAATAGCTGCCCGTACTCTACCAAGCATGAGATCTTCATTTTCTCTAACGATGGCTTAGAGACATTAATCTCACATGTGACACCTGGCTCTCGGTGTCTTCAATCTGGAGTAGAATCCTGCTCTAGGTTTCCCCAGGCTGAAAAGTAAAATAAACCATATACAAATGAGAACAGAATATGTCCTATTAACTATAGTAATTGCTGTATTCTGCTTTCTTTAGGTATATGTTTGAGAAATTTGCATGTTAACAAAGTTTGTAAGTTTGTCCTCTTTTAGATGAGAATCTAATGTTATTCGAATATAAGATCTTTTTTAATTGATCTAGAATTTAAGTAAATAATCTATAAATTTTGCTAGTACAAGAAACAAGCATATTATTTTTCACCTAAGCTAATAACTTTTTTTTTTTTTTTACTTACAGTGGGCTCTTTCTGTGCTTGCACAAGCTCAAATAACAACACTTACTGGTGTTTGCGAACAGTTAATGACACCCACAATTTTCTCTTCTGTGAGTTTGCAACTGGCTTCTTGGAATATTTTGATATGAACACCGATCCCTATCAGGTAAACTCCTTTCCCTGTTACAAAATATTGCGCACTAAATTCCTCTATTGGTTGTTTATCATTATTTTTATTATTATTTTGATAATAAGTATTTTCTCCCCCATTTCTCTTTTTCTCAGCTGACAAATACTGTTCATACAGTGGAAAGAGGCATTTTGAATCAATTACATGTACAGCTAATGGAACTGCGAAGTTGTCAAGGTTACAAGCAGTGCAATCCAAGGCCTAAGGGACTTGAAACAGGTACAAGCAAAGTAGAAGAGGGTGTCTATTTCCATTTTATTAAGTTATTGTCATCTCCTCAATTGTATCCATGAAGTCTCAATCTCTTAATTGTTGCTCTGAGTAAATTGGAATGATCTAAATACACCATCCTGCATAACTGCATGACCAGAAAGCTTCTTTGCAAGTTTGCACAGGTTATTATAGACAGATATTGATGACAAACAACAACATTTGACAGAAATTCTGCAGATAGTTTATCACGTTATTTGCATGAAGCAATAACAAGCATATGCAGATCCTCTTACTCATAGCCATAACCCTTTTCTCTGTTGCAGGATTTATTTGGTTAGGTTCTGCCTCCCAGTAGCAGATGAGATATTATTCCGATTGCTCTCTGCCTGTATGACCAACCTTGGGCTCTACACCAAACTGGGACCTAACATTGCAAATTTCTAATCATATGTAGCCTCTCTGTTTATAAGGAAAGCAGTATTTCTTTACAAGATTCTCTGAACACAAAAATAGATGGCATTTATACTTCATAAGTCTGGAATTCTTTGCATTTCAATTTGATTGATTGAAATTGTGGTTTTTTTGTTCGTTTGTTTGTTTGTTTTTTGTGTGTGTGTGGTTTTGGTTGTTTTTTTTTTTTTTTTTTTCTTTTACAGGAATATTCCCTTCTATGTATTTTATATTGTTGCATCTTTGTATCTCTTTCTTCAGCTACAAACGTTTCTCTTTATTAATCATTTGGGGGTTTTATTGTTTTTTGAAAAACTATGGTTTTTCAGTTCTTTTATATAAAACTTCCAGGAAATCTTTATTGGACTGCAACTCTGTCTTTATTTAACACAGTACATTTCTTTTTAGGAATTAGATGCTGTGCATGGAAAGCTACATTGTGAATGGTTTTACAAGTTCTAAACACTAACAAAAGTTACTCTTGTATTTTCCTATATCAGGAAATAAAGATGGAGGAAGCTATGATCCACACAGGTATCCACACTTTTTTATTCTCCTCAGCAGCTTCTTTCCAAATAATTGCATGATTCCAGTCCATTTCAACTAATGTCTGTATCCTGCCATGTTGCACACAACCATAGCTTTTCATGCATGCCTTTTCTAACTACTTTACAGTGAACTTGGCCTTTGTTTTTTAGACCTACCATTCTGCATTTAACTTAGCTTATTGTCACAGCAAGACTTCATACAACTCATGTTCCATGCCTGTATTTCTTAGATGTTTACACAGGGAAAATAGAATAATGTCTTTTGGTTGTTTTCCTGTTGCTGCATTTTTGGTTGGTTTGTTGTTTTTGTTGTGGATTTTTTTTGTTTTGTTTGTTTGTTTGTTTCCTGTATTTATTTAGGAAGTCTGTACATATGCTTTTTAAATTAATAATAAATGTGCTTAAAAGGCTTTCTGAGATGTATGTACCCAAAGAGCCTAGTCAAACCTACATAAGTAAAGTAAAATCTTCTCACTGGCTTTAGAAATTGTTGGCAGATGCTGCTTTAAGCAAAAACAGTGCTCAGTTTGAGCAGCATGTGCGCAGAAGCCAGAATTTCACGGGAAGTAAGGCAGAAAGATAAGGCTCCTTTGGGCAGGGGGACCTATGCTTTCAGACCAGATCTGACATGCAAAACTAAATATTTTTAAAAGGTTGCAGTATTTGAACTGAGGAAGGGCAATGGGCGAGATATTTTGTCCCTAATTCTCGAACCCAAGGTATGCAAGAAAGACTGCTGTTTACAACTACATTTATCATATGTACCTGTTTATCCCAGCTACCCCTCCTGGTGGAGGAACCAGTCAAACATAAAGCAAAAGCCTGATGAGACTGAAAAATCCCCGTTCCTAACAGTACTGCACTTGCTGTTCAGTAAGCAGTCTGTCTAATGTCACATTTTGACTTGATACCTTCTCACTGTATATCAGTTTTATACATTTTCATCTCCATGTGCTTTGGTGGAATAGCTCCTGATATACATTGCTTGCCTGAGATGTAAATTGGGCCCAACAGGAGTATACAAGTCTACAGAAAACTTTTTTTCTTCACAGGGTCTTTTGAGAAGAATCCTGTCATTAGCTCCCAGCAGCCAGGGAACAATTAAGAGAATGGATTTCAGTGTTTTGTAGTTCTCCAATTTAAGCAGCTATTTTTTCCATGCAGCTAATTTCATATTTTCTCACTTGTATATTTTTGGGATGTGGGAAAATGATGTTTTTATTTGGTTATATCTCAGTTGCTTGCATTGCTTATAACAGCCTGGTGGGAACCAGTTACTACAGTGATAGAAAGTAATCCCTGTAATTATGCTTTGAAGTCTTTCATTATAAGATGTCCTTGTAAACGTTCCTAATTTTAACTACAGAGCTAACAGAAATGGCATTTTTGAACTGCAGGATTTAATGAAATAGTAGAACACACAGAAATAATCTTTAAGTTATATCTTGTTGCACAGTGTAGTAATGAAAACATTTTAACTTCTGATACCGAGTCAGAAAGGTTATGCTACTGGGATAAACGGCATGTATAGTATAACACAAGTGACATTGCTCAGTGCTGCTCCATTCCAAACACCCAGCTTCTCAGTGTACACAGGTGCCTGGGTTCAGAATATGGTTCAACCCCTTTCCTGATGGAATTTTTTTTTCTAAACTTTCTTTTTTTTTTTTTTTTTTTAAATGAACAAAAAACATTTCTCAGGAACTATTAAAAGGATCTGTTAGAGGACCATTTTTATGTTACCTGCAGAGAAACCAGTGGAATAAGAAAGGAAAAACCCTATGCTGCCAAGCCATTTAAACCCCTTCCTTCAGGTTGCATAATTTCTCAAATCAGATCTGCTTCCAGTTTAAAATGTCCTAAGTTAGTACAGCACTGCAGGTGTTACAAGTACAATATTGGGACAATGGGCCTGAATGAGAACAGCCAGTGTAGTGCTGTTTGCTTAATACATAGGGAGAAACTTTAGCAGGGAAGAATTTGTGTCACTTGTGTCCTTTGACATACAGACCGTGAATCCATAGAAGTGTTGATAACAGGATGTGGAAATCACAGTCTCCTCTTTCCTGCTTGTCCATGGTTTTTCAAAGCCACTAAGGAAGTGACTGTACCCACTTACCTTTAGTCTCAGTGGAGATACATCCACATGCTTATGTTAGTTTTGGGATAACACACCCACAGATAGCATCATGGGACTCTGAGGCACAATAGTATTGGACAATGAAGTTTAGATAATGCTTGACTTTAAAAAAAAATCTGAAGATGTTTTATTATGAACAGTTAGTAACATTTTTTGTCTCTTTTGGGTCTGTGATATAGCTGAGAGATTCCCAAATATCCATAGAGGGAAACCACTGACGTGCTGTTACTCAAATGCAACTCGTCTGCATTTTCCTGCTTCATGCCTGTTTGTAATGAGATTTCTTACAGGAGAAAACCTTTTCTTTCCTCTCCCTTCCCCCCTGTATACTTTCATTTCAGTGGGAAACTTCACGCTTACTACTAAGTTGTGGAATTAAACTGTGAGTTGGCTTGCTCTGTCAACCAACATACAGTCAGCTCTACGACCTTAAGACAACTTTCCTATTTGTTTAACATGTATGAATACAAGTTACCTTTGTTCCATGCATTTAAACAAGTTATTTTTTTTTCTGCTTAACATGAAGATCATGGAACAATTTCCAGTGCCTTCCCAGCTGTGAAAATCCTCACTCATCAGCAGTGAGACTGAGACTGCAGAAGCAGTGCAACATTTAGAGGGGAAAAAACAGATCCAATATAACGGAGCATTTAGTTCTGGCTCAGCCTTTGAGCTATGTTGTAGAAATACAACAAGCTCGTTGCTGATCTGACTTCTTTGCTGCACAGCCTCATTGCCCCACTACTGAGGTTTGATGAGGAACCCTACTCCTCCACCCTTGGACAGACAGCAGAGGCTCTTTTGGGCCCAAAGCCACCATCCTGGCCTCTGCTTTCCCCACACTGCCCTGGTCCATCCTCAGAATTGTTATTGATAAATGGCAGCACTGCTGTTTCAGTTTCTGCCATCATACACCAAACCACTTTGGCTATTGACTCTTCCTATGGAAGTTTATTTTCCTACACAGGCTCTGATTTGGCATATAAAAAAACAATATACAAAGCTGTCAATACAAATAATAACAAAGCAAAATTTAAATAATTTAGCATTTGTAGTGTAGTTAATCTCTTTGAGGGTTTGATGACTTTTCTGATTTTTTTGATGAATTTGAAATTCCTTTTGAATTTGATTAATTTTGAAATTCCTCAAAGCTATATCCCTTCCTGTGATGTTTCCTACAGCCCTTTATACCTCTAAGCACCAGAACAGTACGACTTATTTCTTGAAATCTCTGCAGTACTTCATTATTTTTTTTTGTTTGTTTCAGAAAACAAATTATTTATAATTTAACTTCTGAAGATGGTGCTCATGGCCATGCTGTGATTTCATTTCTCTTGTCTACTTCAGGAAAAGACGAAAGCAAGGCACTCTGTCGTAACTGTTCCACCAAATCCAAAAAGCTTGTGTTGCTTCCTGTGATAGGGAGTTAACCAAGTGTTTGCCAAGCCACTCTAGGCTGGCTCAGTAACTAGTACTTTTTTTTTTTTTTTCCAGCTATGATGAGTATAAAATGTACTACCATTGCTATTTACAGACTCAAGTCTGTGCTTTTTATGCAGACATATTGTCTGACAAATCTGTTAGATACTTTCTTTGAAAGCTTTTTATTTTTTGTGGGAAAAAAAAACATTTAGAAGATACTCTATGTATATTTTAATAACATTTTACATAATAGTACAGTCCTATAATTCACACCAAGTTTTTACAGTTTTTATTTCTTGTACATGCTCCGTGTAAATTAAAATGAATGTTTACAGAGTAAATATAAAAGCTACCTTTGGCTATCTTGTATTAAATAAAATGTGGCTAGTTGTTTTGCAGACCTTATGTCTCAAGCTATTTCTACACCAAATTCCTATGGGCTTGTTGAAGTTCTGGTCAGCAATGGCTTTCAGAATCAGGCTGAGCTATTACGTTTAACCACTTTTTATTCATTGCATCCTTTGGTGGAGTGTTTAGGAAAGGCAAATGGATTATTTGTGTACTGAAGCAAGTTTTCTGCCTTGAACTATCAGAGGGAAGATTTGCCTTTAAATGCCATCACAAAGTCCCATTAGGCCAGATTCTACTCTATTTTACTCAGTCGAAGGATGCAGCAGAAGACAGGGGCTTTACCAGTGTGTGTTTAGCAGGAGCTGTGAACACACCTGAGGCCACAATCATTAATGAGATGACTGAAGATGTGGAGCATCTTATGTTTTGACCTACATATGCTACGCATGATGGTGCTTTCAAGCAAATGGAAGTAGAAAAGCACGTGGCAGCTTTGCTTACACTTTTACGCTGGTGTTCACCATTAGGCTTTATTCTTTCTTTTAACAGAGGACAGTTATGGGATGGATGGGAAGGCTAACCTGGCCAATTTCACTGACAACATCAACTGGCAAGGACTGGAAGACTTGTACAGTGTGAATGAAAGTTTATATGAATACAGATACAACTATAGACTTAGTCTGGCTGACTGGACTAATTACTTGAAGGATGTAGATAGAATGTTTGCACTGCTGAACAGTTACTACCAGCAAAATAAAACAGACAAGGCTAACACTGCTCAAAGCAATGAGGATGGGGACGAATCATCTACATCAGCCTCGGCAGAAATGACTTCTGCTGAAGAATCGAGCGGCCTGACTGACGAACAGTTGCGGCTCATTGTGCCAACAAACTTTGCAGCCCTAGCTTTGAGCACCGTGAATTTAAGTCAGGAGAGGAAACTTGAATTAAACAATGATATTCCTGAGAAAAGTAGTTTGAATGATGCACACTGGAGAAATAATCATCAAGCTGAAAAATGGAGAGAGGATAAAGAATCAGACCGTTTTAATATGGATTTCAGTGGGAACGGTTTGATAGAGTTGGAGTCCCGGCATAGCTTCATGCTACAACGCATCAGCATTCCTCAGAAAGACACTCATCAGGACAGTGACGCTATGGAAGATTTATTTGGAGACCAAATATATCTTCCTGTGAGGTCCAATGAACCCCTTGTTCATCAGGCTGTAAACATATCCATTAGGGATTCACCTATCGGTACCCAGGAAAGAGGAACTTCCTTGAAAAAAAAGAAACAGAGTCTTACAGGGGAAAATTCACAAATTCGAAATGTAGAAGGCAGTGCCTCATCTCCACTCTCCTTGGATTAGATCAAGTGGCAGACCATTAAAAAAATTCTCCTTTTTATTATTAGCAAACTAATAAAGGTAATCATGACAACTGACATTCCATGTTCATTGTAGATACATTTTGCAGCTAAATTGAGACCAGTTCAGTATTTGTCTACGTGTATTTACTTCATTCACATGCACATGCCTTCACAGTGAATCTCCATACTGGAAAAAGAGTTTTCCAGCATTTTAATGAAAAGAAACAGTGTTAACTTTCTAAAGCAGTAGCACATTCTCTGTAAGCTAATATTATGTCTTTGAAGAGGATGTTCAAGTTATTTTCTCTATTTCCAAATGATCCCACCATGAATGAATGTTTCATTTCACCCAATCTGTCTGCATAATGTATTTTTGATAAATTATTTTAACCACTGGAAATTCTAATGTCACACTTTTAAGTAAAATAATGTTGCACTTTTAAAATCTGTATGCCATACCATTTATGAATCTAATAACTTACCTGTTCTTAGTTTGCTCATTGTCTAATGTAATCGTGAAACCAATAAATAGATTGACAGGAAAAAGGTAATCAGCACGGATTGTGGAAACAGAATTAATCTTATTTTAGCAAAAATATTGCATGTTTTTGTTACTTCATTTTTAATTAAATTTACTCTCAGAAAGGTATGGCTAATAATTCTTAACTGTAGGAGAATTTGTTTAAATTGGATTGTTTCCCTATATATTGATTATGTCAGTATTAAAAATACATGATTTTTTTTGACTTTTCTTTTTTTTCCTGATACTGGTAGAAAGGTTTACATACATACATGCTTTTGTCAGCACATCTGATTTTTACTGGCCTGAACAATATCTTGAAGTCATTCTTTTCATTTTGATCTTGAAATCATCATTTTCATTTTGATACTTAAATTCTTATTTTGTTTTGTTTCAAGAAGGCATAAAAGGGAATGATAAAATCATGTTAGATTTACATTATTCCAGATACAAAAGGCAAATGAGCTAAAAAGTTGTAGTTTAGATAATATTTGTTGTTGTATTGTTATAATTTTTTTCTCGAACTTTACCATACATTAAGTTTTATAAAGTATAATTCAAAAATTACTTTGAAAATCTGTACTACTAGAAACTTAATATCTTCCCTTGCTTTTTTTTTTTTTTTAATAAATTTCTGAATAATTAGCGCAACAACAAAAAAAAAAAGAGAGTTACCTCAAACAGGTGTAATTCCATAGTGTCCAATTCATGGGAGTGTTTCCTATCTGTTATGTTTCCTAGTGTAGCGAGTATTTTTTGGTTATTGCAAGCACTGCAATTTAAACTTACATTCACCACATTGTATTTTAAGTTGAAACTTTTTACAAAGGAGATTCTTTTAGTAGGATTTTAATAATTTTAAGAAGCAGTCTTTTTGATGGACTCTGTACATATGTTAAAATTAACTAGCTCTTTATCTGATGTATGTGTTATGGGCTGATTGATAGAACAAACGTATTTATGGTCATGAATGATGCTATTTGTACATAGGTTTCAAGTTACTAGGATACAGACTGTGTTTTTAAATCTTGTATATTTCTGTGATACTTTTATAGAACAATTCTGGCTTCGGGAAAGTCTAGAAGCAATATTTCTTGAAATAAAAAGTGTTTTACTTTACCTGCTTCAGAGAAGTCCAGATGATCCAGCTTTCCTAGTAATTAAGACTTATTTTAAAAATATGTTTACAGTTCCAGTTTTAAGAATCCATCCACTTTCAAAGGAATGGGTAATGAAATAACACACTACATTCTGTTAGTTATAAATTATTCCTGGAGATTGTGAATAATATATATTTTTTGTTTAAGACATGCTGTGATTTATTTATTTTTAATCCCAATTCACCTGATCCTTTCTTCCTTGAAGTCAAGGCACCTGGCTGCACAGCTGGTGGTTCTCAGGACTAAAGCAATACTATATGGTGCCATCCCCTGGTTCCTCCCTGCAGAGCTCTCCCTACAACAGCAAAGTGCAGCAGACTGGACATGTAGGGCTGTAGGGCTTAATGAAAATGGATCGTGGGTGTTCAGAAGGAGTGTCTCCTTGCACAAGAGTCCACAAAAACAAAAACAAACAAACAAAAAAAAACACAGTTTTCAAGGTACCTCACTCATACCTTTGTGCAGGGAATTACTGAGCACCAACCACGTGCCCTTCATTCTCAGAAAGTACATTTCCTTGAAAGAATCTGGCAAGGTGCTTGCTCCTCTCTTAATGCTTGGGCATAGTCAGAGAAGGAATGGTGCAACAGTGTCGTCTTTTACTCTTATGTTTACCCTTCTTGTCCTTCCTATTTTAGTGACAGCTTAAAGTACTCAGAAAGTGGAAGATAGGAGTTTGCATCCTCCTCAGTGTGAAGGTGCCTGGAAGGCACCTTCCTTCTTCCAGGACGGTGCCTTGCCCTCCAAACTATCAGATAGTGTAGGTGGGAGCTTTTTTAACAGCTCTCATTGCAGTGTGGAGGAAAAATAAATAAATAAAAACCAGACTCACTGTATCAGGATTTGCTCAGGATTCCTTTCAAGGCCTGAGCACCCATGGGTGATTGTTGCCCACTAGGTGTTATCCTGTAATAAAGCTTCCTCCTTTAGTTTCATCAAGAAGCAAGCCCATCTGAGTGCTCTGACACCACTCTGCAGCCAGAACCAAAGTGCAGTAAGAGGGGTACAAGCTGCAGAGTCATTTCGGAAACGTGTGTTCCATCTGAAGGGATGCAATCACAGCCTTAGCCGCCTTGAAGCTGCCTGGGGTAATTTTACTCCCACTCAGGCAGCAGATGTCAGCGCAGAGCCGCACAACTGTTCCTCTCCTGTGGCCCTTGCACTGCCTGCAGTGCTTTTCAACCCCTTCTGCCAAGGTAACTCATTTATTCAGTTTTAAACTAGCAACAATGCCCTTCATGTGACAGAAATCTATTGATAGCTTTATCCACAGCCCACTCCTTGATTTAATAGTTCTACTGTTGGACACTGGAGACATTCATTCTGCAAGATGCTCTTTAACGTGGCTATATGTATCGGAAAATGAAAATGGAGAATTCTTACCATGAGCTTGGTCAGACAAGACCTGGGCCCCACAGGTTTGTCCTCCGGTCTGTGAAACAGCAGCTCCTCCTCGCTGGTTGCACACGTTCGCTGAAGCTGCCTGACAGCTCGAACCTGCGGTACTGTGCACACCACTGCAGTTTCTGACAGGTCACAAACCAAGTGCACTTAGATGCTTCACAGAGCCAAGCTGTGTTCTGAATCAATGCAAATTCAGCTGCCACGTGGCAGCAAAGCTTCCTTTGGTCAATGCTGTTGTTTCATAAGAAAGAAGTCACAGCTTACCCAGCCATGAAAAATGCAATACAGGTCAAAATACTTTTGGCGTAAAGGCTCAGTAATGAAGCATGTCTAGAAAAATACTCTCAACTTCAACTGTTCTTTGATCTTGAAAACCAGGCTGCCCTGGGACAGAATTTTCATTTATGGATATATCTATGCTTATAAATAAAAGTGAGCGCAGAAAGTGAAAGGCCTTGCTCCAAACCCAAATAGTATGATCTAGCTCATATACACACTGCTAGACCAGGTGGGCCACAGCCCATTATGAAGAACTTAGACCTGGGGCTTCTCTTGGCTCTGCTGATTTTGGGTCTGGGGACCCAAAATACATTTTCCATTTGTTTCATTTTTAAACGTACACAGCACTACAAGGGTGTGTTGCTTCTATGGTGTGGTACTGTGGTGTGTGCTGCAGGCCTGAGGTGTTGCATGAGGACATGTGGGTCCCTGTTGCACACAGTGTTGAGAGGAACGAGAAGATCAACCCTGTCTCAACCACTTCTGACATTTGGGATCTGTCTGTGGCACAGCCCTACCCCACAAACCACGTGGAGGCAGCCTGTTGGTGTGGTCCAAACCAGAGCCATGGAGTGAAATAAGCACTACACAGTGCAGAAATCAGGAGTCTCATCCCTGGGTTCATGCCCTGGGCCTCTGCTGAGCAGTGTAGACGCACATAGACTTGTACCCTATGTGTTTTTCCAACTCTGTTGATATCTAGTTCAAACAAACTTGTATTTCTTTTCATGTAACCAATATAAATCAAATTTAGTTCTAGAGGAAATGGAAAGTGGAAAGCTTTGGTTTTGTCTGACTAAGCACTAAAAAAGTAAATACTTCATCACCTTATCCAGACTGATTGCACACTGATGCAGGTACCTTTTTTTTTTTTTTGTCATAAATAAATAAAACACACTTGATATGCTATTTTTTTATTTCCAAATATCAAGTATTCAAGAGTTTGTTTTGTAAACACATGTTTACAACAGATGCTGACAATAGATTTCATGAAACAATGAGTTACACAGCTTTAAAATTATTCTAAGCTCTGCTGAGAAATAAATATCAATTAAAAATCCCCCCATACAGGAGCCTAAAGTATGAAAAAAAAGAAAAAGAAAAAAAAAGCATAACCAATTAGTCTCTTTTTACCACAGCACAGCACCCACACACTCATACAGTCAGACATACTCTACAAATTTCCTTAATACCCTACACATTTGCTTAATAATTATTTTTTTTTTAAATAAAAACTAAACACTTACAGGCAGTGTGCCCACTCCATGCTCCTAACATGCTACCCAGATTATTTTGTTGCTGTTCTGCTTAAATCATTTGGTAGAGGTATGCACTGCAGCTGAGGGCAAAACTCCCATTTGCTCAAGTGGAGAAAAGAGCAGGTCTGTTAGGAGGAAAGCCTTCACTGAATCATGGATCACAGTGACTCCACATTCTTTTGATTGTTGGTTTTTCTTGTTTGTACAGAAACAATTCAGGATTATTTTGTACAACTGTTTGCTTCAACATTTCCCTTTATGTTTTCAAAAGTACCTTTGTTAAAAGAGGTAAAATTTCTGACCTACCAGTCTGAGGTGTACCTCTTAGTGCTATTTAGGACACAAATGCCTCCTCTGAATGAGCAGTCCAGACACAGTAACACAAAATAATTATCTTTCAGAATTCAAAATAGAAAGGCAAAATATTGCCTCAAAGATACAACAACAACAACAAAAAAAATGTTTTAAATACAAGCTCCCTTAAAAATTGGCCAGATTTAGCCTTTTTCCATTGCTGCAACCAGAACTTGTTTTTATTCCACCCCTCTCTTTCTGGTATTTCATGGAAGAACATTAATATTTCAGATCTGAATCCTCAATTTAATTCAAACTCTTACTAACGTTGCTTGGTTAAGAGGTTCCAGCATTTCTTGTCATTCCCATAGCATTTATTTTCAGTCTCTGCATAAGCAAAGCCACTAAATAAAGTAACACTCTACAGAAGGATGAATACATCCTACATGAGATTTCTGTGGTCTGTATAACTTCTACATTAGCCATTAGTGCTGAGTCAAATCCTATACTGCCTCCTAAAGTGACTTTCCCACAGAAGAGCTAGGCAAAATTGGACCACTAGGAACTATAAACACTGTCTTTGCTGGAGCAGTTCCAGACTTTAAGAATAAAAACACATGCAGTTGCACAACTGACGTCTTGAATATGTCATTTAAGTCATAGTGAATACATCATAAAATACTTCAGTACCTTTTAGCACCACAGTGTTGTTTAGCCCAAAGATTATCAAGCTCACTTTTCCTTGAGCTGACCAATGTTTTGGATGCTTTTTGTAGCCCTTCATGAATTCCACAGCTTTTCACCTATTCTATATCATGAAAAAAATGTTATGGAATAACATTGTGACAGCTAATTTGAGACAGGAAAAAAATACGAAAATACAGTATACACAATTGATAAGGTAATCATTAGAAGAGTAGAATAGAACCTGAATAAATAAGCATCTATTTTATTGAAACCAGGAAAAGTTTGGAGCTATGTTGAACTTGCAGAGCTAGACCTGTGTTTAAAAGGCTGGATTAAGTCAAAAGAAAATAGTTTATCTGAAGGGTTGGAGGCTCATGGGTTTATGCTAAAGATTACGGTTATTAACAACATCTGGTTACAGATATTGGATATGGATATTGCTAGCTGTCCTCCTTACTTTATGTAGCATACTCTGGGAAAGAATAGGGAAAATTTTCTTTCTGAGGATCAGCTAAGGTTTCAAAGCTTTGGCCATGTAATAGCATGCATTAGTGCAATAACATGTATTCAGTACCAAAGTAAAGAAGAAGAATCACATGAATTTTGGCCATATCTTTTCTCCACAGTGAAGGCTCCCATTTCTACTCTGTGACAATGTTTACCTTTTCCAATTGTTATATGTAAAATAAAATGTTATATATGAAAAAAAAAAAAAAAAACTTAATTCCATACCAAAGAATTAATCTACCATTGTGATGTCAACTGTCTGTTTTCTAAACAATCTGAAGGATAAAAATCTCTCTAAAACCAAGTCCAATGTGAAAAACCTGAAATATGTTGATACAGGTTTAATCTACAACTGGCAAACACTCTGTTCAAAGCTATGCCAATTCACATTGCAGTTGAGGTAAATCTCTGTTTCCAGGTGTTTTAAACCCCTGGAAAGCAGACACAGCTGGATGGCTTCAGCTATGGGAACTCAGACAATGCAGCATAACATTTCCTATGCCGTTATAAAAGAAAGAGTATTGAGAAAAGAGACAAAGATAAACCTGTTAAGGAAATATTTTGTCTTTGATCTACAAAAGCAGAAGTACTAACCAATGATCAGAGTATAAAAACTAAACAAGTGCTTTATGTCACTTAGTTCGCATATACTTGCTAAAGTGTCAGCTTGTTAAGGTCCAACACAAGGTACTGGCCCGGTTCTTCAGCCTCATTGTCAGACTGATGAGGCTGAGAATCTGGCTCCAAAACTGCAGTAAGACACTTTGGACCTATTTATCGTCAGTTTTATGTCAATATAACACCATGAAGAGCTGTGGTATTATACACACAGGAAGTGTAGTAAGGCAGCAGTAATTCGGGCAATTTGGGGAAAAATCTGCAAGAACAGTACAGAAGGTGCTGACCCCTCTCCCCAGGCATGCTCACTGGAGCTCCACAGAGCAGACGGCGCTCTCTTCCGTTTGTGTAGGACACTGAAAAATTGTCATTTGAACCTTTAGGTCCAAATTCTGTGAAAGGGCACAGTCCAAACCTACAGCGCTATGAGTGATTTAATTGGCTTTACGTCCAAGATGCCCTTATTTACTCTGTATCCACACATAATACCTAGATTTACAGCCAAAATTCATAAAACACGTGAATGGTGTGTTTTGTCATCCAGATCTAGAATATATCTTTGAGCAAGTCCACAAAATATTTTGAATGCTGAAGTGACCCTTATCTGAGATGATCTGACACAAGCCATCTCTGGCTGGATTAGGTGACATTAGGTGACCTCATCAGGGTGACAAGTTGACCTGTACCTCTTGCTCTGGAGCTAGCTAACTCTACTGCCTGGTGTAGACATGCTCACGATGCCTTCTGCTTCTGTATGCAGAACATTAATTTCCCTCACTGTGTGATCACTCCTCCTCCCCCTCCTTTTTCTAGTTAGAATTCTAGTAAAAAGTTTTACAGTTTTGTATCACTAAATGTTGCTACTTAGAAACTGTCTTATGTTTGCAAATGAAAGCTTCCTTCATTGCCAGATACATAAGTAGACACATATGAATGCCATAGGGAAGTACTTGAGTGCTACTTCGTGCTATTCTGGCGAAAATGATCACTGAATCCATGGGGAAAAAAAAAAAAAAAGACATCTCAGCATGGAAATTACTCCTTGGGTAAAGAAACTCGTTTCCGAATGCACATGGGATTCACTCCAACACCTATATACATGCAGTATTTTTAAGTGCATCACTTAACTATATAAACTTACAATGTATTTAAGTGTTCTGCTGGATCAGAGCCATAATGAACAAATAGTTATGCTATAAATTTATGAGCTATATTTAAAAAAAAAAAGCAAGCATATATTTTTGAAAACACTACACTCAAGTGTTTGTAATTGATTTAGGAGCTTTCAAACTTATATTTCTAATATCTGGGGGAGATTTGTGCCCCTAGTTCACTTACAGAACAGCAAGTTCTGAAGAACAGCATGTTATTACATGTATTTTCAAAGATACAATGGCCGGACAAAGAACCGAAAGCTTCCAATTAAATATAAATTGCCCCATAACATTCAACTCATTTCTGGTAGCTGTTTACACTGTACTGAAAGGATAGCTCCAAAACACCAGTTCCAAATTCTACCGTATTATATCCAGTACGCTCATGAGGAAAAGAGGACCAAAAATGCAGGTCTTTGACTAGTATTGGATATACAGGCATTCACTCTCCAGTTATTCCAGCCAAGACCACAACAACTGGAAGCTCTACAAACTACTCTCCTAACAGTACTGTGCTCATACACGCCCAAGGCTATGGCTATTCCCTTTCTAACATCTTCCCCTTTTTGAAGAAACACGTATGAACAGGAGGCTAAGCCAGGATGGGAGGATAATCTCTTCAGTCACTTTTTCATGTATCGTTCATGTATTCCTCTAAACCAGGAATAACTGGTGCGAGAGGAAATTAGGCAGTCCTGATAGCATGAAGCCTCCCTGGGGACTTGTAGTTAACCTCCGTTTGTCATTGCTCCATATTATCCCTGGCTGGTTAACTGCAGGTAGCAGACTTTGCCTACCAACAGCAGCGTGTGGCTGAACAGGACCCCTGCCTTACCTTTTCTTGTGCTTGCTGCTAACCAAACTTAAGCATTTGTGGGTAGAGAGGAGGAGGGCAGAACTTACAACAAATTAAACCAAAATGACTTTGGAACTTTACATTTCATGGTCAGGCGGTTTCATGACAACTGTGCTTCCTTCAGCAATGATAGCCTCAGAAAATAGTGTTTGCTCAGCAGGTCTCAGTCCATATTTCAGTGTTGACAATACTGGAATTGACTTCTCTAGTGAGTTACTGTTTTTACCCTGCATGCCTTTATTGGCTTATTTTAGACTGTTACAGCTTACTCATAATAAAGCCTCCTTCAGGAACAAATCAAAAATTGGCCAGAGGCTGGGTTTGGTTTCCTTCAGAGGATGCTGATTTAATTAAATGATCTTGTAGAAGTATATTGTCACAATTATCTATATCAAAAATACTAAAGAATGTTGATGTTATTTTTGTTAAGCATATAATTTTGAAAGGAAAATTAAAAGGCTACAGAAGCTATGTAAACACAGGTTTTTCAGTATTTCCAAAGGGAGCATCTTTCCCTCTACATTCCAATTTCTCAGACCTTTTTTTAAAAAAATGAATGTTTTTAGAAGTTGAGGTGTCAGGACTTCCTAAAAAACAGAAGTTCTCAGTTCTGACAAGCTCTGAATTCCTTTGAAATCAGCTCAGAAGCTGCAGCAGTTGCAGATGTGTCACTTACATAACTCTCATTCTCTGTCATCAGTGTTAGCTCCTGACAATCCTACAAGCCTAATCTGCTCTCACTTGTTATTTGTATGGAAAAGATGTGCACACAAGGCATGAAATAGAGTAAATCGGGAGAGATGATTCATCTCCAGCCCCTTTATGATTCCCTAAATGTTCTGTTTCTGAGGTATTTGAAGATTGTCTCTCTTCACCTCATCCCATACTGATTAAAATGGGCAAGTGATTAAAATGGATGGGTGATGGGCTGCAATTACACTTTGTCCTACTATTTTGCCTCAATTTTTGCCATGGCATGAATACCTTAGTGCAAGAAGCATTAAAGACTGTAAGAGAAGGAGACATTTTTAACATCTATTCTGATACCCTGTGGGGAAAAAAAAAAATGTACCCTGTACCTCTGAGCCAAGGAAATTTACTCCTCGGGATGAGAAGTATAGAAGCTAATGCCTCAGGTGGCACAAGCTGGCTAGGGATATATCGTGTCCAGTGGCTGCAAAAGAAAAAAAAAAATCTTGACCCTGAAAAACTATTAGTATGTACAGAATAGATTTAAATGATATTCCTCTATGCTGTATTTTGGGGTAGAAGCATCTGAGTTTGCAGCCACAGAGAGTGGAAGTCATTACAAGTCACATAAATGGACTGAGACGTTGTGAAATAAGCAGCCAGCATTTCAAGCAGGGAAACCAGCCCTGTGGTTAAGCCCATATGCTGGTCAAGAAGAGACAGGAGATGATGGAAGGCAACCAGCAAAGGAGAAGGAGAGGGAAATCTACTCTTCCCAGGTACCGAAAAGAGTATTGCCTTTAATTTCAAGGGAAACAGGACTTGGTTCCATATAATATTCAATCAACTTACATGTTGTAAATTAAAAATTAAACCAGGAAGAAAATCTTTCTTACATTCCCAAAGTTCTGCTCTCTGCTATTTATTTTCATGCAGGCTCCCCACATGACACAACCCAAACCTGCCCATCACTGAGTCCTCTTAAAAGAGTGCTTTTAATTTCCAAAACTTCTAAGACTTTCCCTGTAGGGTAAAATACAGGTTTGACTTCCTGGTGTCCACCTGAAATCATTCTCTGCCCTTTGAGACATCATTACTACATCAAAAGAAGGGCACTACAAAGCCTCCAGAGTAAGATATGAAATGCTAAGTACATTTGATGAGAAAGTCTCAGCATCTCCAGGGGAGAAAACACACCACAGTAATTTGGAATAAGCAAAGGCCACTTCACATCCCATGGGTCCGTGCTTACAGACAATTTCTATTCTTAGCTCTTCTCTGGAAGGGTGGAGGAGAGCCATGCTTTGCCTTCGTGGAAAGCTTTAAATGAAGCTGAGGCAAGTTGTGCACATGTGGGACAAACCATACAACTACCACTTCCAGGGCTGTGCCACCAGCCTGCCCCAATGCCAGGCAGCAGGAGAGGCAGAAGTGGGGCAGAAACGCTGCTGGTGGGGAGCACAGCACCGCAGAGGTGCCAGCAGTCGAGAGGAAAGCCTCATGCCAGGCACGGTGGCAGCCCGAGTGCTCTCAGCCCCCCTGAAGAGTTTCTCTGCTGTGTCCTGCAGCAAGCGGTGCTGCCTTGGCCCCGGTCCCTGCTGTGAGGGGCCCACCAGGTCCCACACAGCCAGACAGACATGAAACAGGACCATTAGCTCTCCCTGGAGGTTTCTTCACCAAAGCTGAACTAGACTGGCATGCACTTCTGAAGTGCTGCCAAGCACTTCCTATCAAGCTATAACTGGTTATTTTCTTCTTCGGGAAAAGTATGGATTCGGTGCTAATAACGGCCACTCAAATAACTGCCAATATCATTGCAGAAGTATGCACGCCTGGTCTGGTATGTGCATATGATTCCTGCATCTCAGTGTTATTACAAATTAATACTGAAGGTGTTTTTTTTTTCTCCAAGCATTATACTTTCCTAGCCTGTGTACTTTGTGAAGAATGACTGCGTCCTATCAAATGAAAATTAACGTACATTTTGACAGGATAAAGATATTATGTCTCAATATTTGCAAACATTACCTGATGCATAACTTTTGTATGGCTTAACGTGTTATTAACAGTACTTTAAACCTTATGTTCTTTTTTATTTTAATGCTTATGTCTGAAAATAGCCCCTTTCAAATTGAGTCGCAATGATGTCTTTAAAAGCAAACTTTAAACTTAATTTGCTGCACATACAATTATCCAAGTAAGTTGCATAGTTTAAATAAGTTTAGTTGTGCTTTGTAGCAGAACTCACAGTAATTACTCATCTCTTAAAAATACAGTTTGCAGATGTGAAGCTGATGATACATTTAAGCATTTTTGTGACATCTAGACATCAACAATATGAGTTTTTGTCACTCTTTCACTGACTTTTGCTGTTCATAATACCTCACCCTTACATTGATATTAGATCAGAGCATGGACATTTAATGGACACATCTGAAATAATTACAAACACAATTTTTAAAACTCCATTGTCAGGAAGGGAGAAATAAGAACTTGGGTTGGTTTGAGGTATCCAGCCCTCAGGAACATACTATGGTTGTTTGCATTAAGCTTTGTTGGTTTTATCATGTGTTACATTTAGATTAAAAATAGAAGGCACAGGTGTTTTACAAGGCGCCGTAATTAAGTCAACCAACAAAACTAAACACTACATTACCAAGCCAGGGGTCTATATCTCAGCAGTGACTTCTTCCAATGCATTTTCATTTGAGGAATTTATTGCTTCTGAAAAAGGGCCAGGGTATGTCTGTGCTACGCAGTTCATTCCTTCTGCCACACCAATGTCTCCTCGAGAATTGAAGGTAGGGCAGGATCTAGTCCGTGCATAGTTTTGTTGGAGTCCAGCTTGGCCAACCATCTCACTCACAGTGTTCACCGGCGAAGCCCTCCACCTCTGTCTCTGCAGTTGCTCTTCTTTACACTTAATGGAGTACCAGGCCAGAAAAATAAAAAAGAATCCCACAAATTTGAGAGCAGCGGCCAATCCAAAGTAGACAAAACGAAATGAGGTGACATCGTATTCCCAGCAAGATCCTTGTACGCCACAGTCCTGTTGCCAAAGCATGCATGTGGTATCAATAACAGCCCCAAAATAAATTGGAGTGGGAATGTAAGCTGAAATAAAAATAGCGACAGAATTAATATGTGTTAGCGTACAGTGGAAGACCTCTTAAGAAACTATATATCTAAGCCAAACAGGCGTAGGTCAAGAAGTTTTGAGATTTTGACCCTGCTATTCTTACCACCACCACTACCTATCCCACACATGAAATATATCTCACATGTGACAGTGTAAGCAAAGAAGACAAGGCAGCAACACCTTACTATAGTTACCGCTCCAGTCTGCGGTCCCCAGACAGCTCTTCGTGAACTACGTGTCCCGCAAAAGAGACTCCAGTATTGCTCTCAGGAAATAAAATCAGCAGAGGAACAAAACAAGGTTATCTCCAGAGTGTTACTAGTTGAACACCCATTATCCATGAGTTGGGAAGGAGTGGGGGTTGCTGCTTTAGATTAAGGAGAGAAACCCCCCAAAATTGCAAAAAGTTTATCTTCCTGAAGAAAGATGGAAGTGAAAAGACCACGAAAATTTCAAATTTTCTTTTGAAGAGATCTTCCTCAGAAACAGAAGTAAACTTCTAAAGCTGCTACAACTGCAGCCAGACCCTTATATACCCTACTTTCCCTGAAAATATGACACCTTTAAGACGAGTCAGAAAGGGCCTGCCTCAGAGACAACCGCTGCCTCACTGACCAGATGCAGCTAGATGGGGTTCCCCTCTTGTTCTCTCTTAGAATAGTCATTGCTTGTTCTATACATGTTTAGCCGTAGCTGAACACCTGGACTACTTGTTAGGCAGAATTTTAGAAGTTCAAGACCTTGAAAGAAATCACTTCATGTAAAACACTTTTAACTTGCTTTCTTTTTGCTTTGAAAAATTTTGAATCATAGAATATCCGAGTTGGAAGGGACCCACAAGGATCATGGAGTCCAACTCCTGGGTGCCCTAAAGGACCACCCAAAAAAAAATCAGACCATGTGTCTGAGAGTGTTGTCCAAATGCTTCTCAAACTCCATCAGGCTCGGTGCTGTGACCACTGCCCTGGGGAGCCTGTCCCACTGCCCGACCACCCTCTGGGTGCAGAACCTTTCCCTAACACCCAGCCTGACCCTCCCCTGTCCCAGCTCCATGCCGTTCCCTTGGGTCCTGTCGCTGTCCCCAGGGAGCAGAGCTCAGCGCCTGCTCCTCCGCTCCCCTCGTGAGGGAGCTGCAGGCCGCCATGAGGCCTCCCCTCAGCCTGCTCTGCTCTGGGCTGAGCAAACCAAGGGACCTCAGCCGCTCCTCACACATCTTTCCCTCTAGATTCTTTACCCTCCTAGTTGTCCTCCTTTGGACACTCTCTTAACAGTTTTATATCTTTCTTATACTGTGGTGCCCAAAACTGCACACAGTATTTGAAATCAGACATTAGGTAATGTTTGATTCTTATTTTGAAAAAGCAAAGACCTACTCCTACTTCTGAAAGCAACAAAAATGTGTTTCTAAAACAACAACAAACAAAAAAAACATTTTAAGTGATATATAGTAACTGTATTAAGACATTGAGTAGATTCACATGGTGACAAGTGGTATTTCATTTTCTTTTCCAAGTAACCCTTGTTTTTGTCCTTGAATATGTAATATCATGTGTGGGAGAGGAGAAATTCTGAAGACATTCTCCTTCTACAAATACTATTTAAAAGACTGATATTGGTTTTGTTGTGTTATCTAACCGGATCAAGAAGTTACCAATAAATGTTTGTCAGAAGAAATCATTAACTTGTCAAAAACTGAATCATTTCATGGGGAAATTGACAAATCTCTTCTTTTCTTCTGGAATGATTCTTAAATAAAAATTGAAACTGTAAAAAGAAATCTCTTTCTGGGACAAAAATGTTGTTCTGGAAAGTCAGTAATAATAAATAAATATATAGATATATATGAAATACATACTCAACTACAACATTTTCAGGAGCTATTAATTTTAGGTTCCTAATACAATTAGTCAAGCAATTAATGGTGTATTTATGGAATTTTAGTACTTTTATGGTGTATTTAAGCCAAATATGGCAAGCCTTTTGGGAACATTGTGGTTTATGTGGAAGCTTAGTAACTGCAAGACTTACCAAGAGTACGTAATAAAACAAACTGCATTCCTAGTGCAAAGGGCCGTTCCCCATCTTCCACAGACCTAGCAGACAAAAAGAAAACTCCCTTGAAGAAACAGTCGATAACAGATAACCATTGTGGTATGTTCTGCCTTCATCTCCCAGCTTTTTTTTCTGAGCTATAATAAATCCTCGTCTAAATTTCTTCTGTTTAGCTTCTAATATTGTTAATTTTTATTGCTAGAAAAAAAAAAAACTAACGTCTCCTATCCCTGTTCAATCAAAATCTCAATTCTGTTTTAGAATTTTTCTTTACCTATGTAAGGCCTGAAGAATCCGATCCAAAACTATTAAGGAAATTGGAAAATCCATCTAAAATGTTTGTGACTTCTCGTAACAGTTTCCTATTATTTCATCTAACTTCTTGTTTTGTTTGCCCTTTTATTTTTCACACGAATTATAATTAGTGGATAGTTAGGCTGCTGAAAGCTGGACTCAGCTTCTGAATTTAACAGATTTCTGTTTGCATAAGCACTTTGGAGATACATTAGGAGAAATATCAGTAGAAACATCCAAACAGCCTGTCTAAACACCGTTCTTTTTCAACACAAGCAATATGAGATTTCTTCCAATAGTTTCAAAGGAAAATGTCAAGATTTCAAAGGACTAAATATAGTGATATTCCACAATGCCATAGCAAACAATTTTAGAAAATAATGGATTTTCTTCTGATTTAAAAACTATTTTTAAATCTTAATCTAGAGGTCTGAAATTAAGATAGGCAGCTTGTAGTGACATTGTAATATAGGATAAAAAACAGGCAGAAAGATTACAGTCAAAGAGGTGCAGCTGAAAGGTCAAGCTTTTCAAGTCAAGCACTTACTCAGAAAATGAGAAATCAGAGAACTAACTTGGGCCACAAATCTTGGATGGACACACTGTGCACAGTATGTGCTTTGAGACAGTTAGCATCACTGTTCCATTGTGGAGGCCATTCTATTTTTTGCTGAACATTACAAAATTTTGCTGAAGATTTCCTTCATGCAGTGTGAGGCTCTCCACAGCACTTGTGTTCATGGTTGTAGTTTACTTTCCGTAATGGCAATACAATGACAATGTTTTATTACTGTTCCCATTGTGCAGGTGGAAAAGTTGGAGACAGAAGGGATAAGGTCAGAAGTATTCAAATGACAACAGCGCTGTGCACAGAGCAGTTGATGTGCCAGCTCCTGAATGTTTGACATTACAATCCTATCAGTGATCCTTTTCCAATTTTGTGGATATTTTGTAAATCAAACTGGAAGACAAACTCTGCTGTGACACAATACACTTTTTTTGCTGTGACACAATACACTTTTTTGTGTGTCAGCAACAGGCTCCTGCATACATAAACCTTAGCCACCTGGGCTGCAAAAACGACAGCAAGAAAGCTTTTATCCTCGCTGAGGATAGGACACAGACACTTGCCAGCAGTTTTCAGAGCCAGGTTGATGGCTGAGCCTAAGGAGAGAACAGCCAGGTTCTCATCTGTCTGATGTTTTTTCTAAGGCTCCATGAGCTACTACAAAGATTTGTGATTATTATTTTTAATAGGGAGCTAACTGTGAGCCGCATCAGAATGTCAATTGTCTTAAAATATCAGGGTGAAGATATAAAGATGACACTACAAGAAGAAAATTCCACGTGGTAGGGAGGAGCATTCTCACAGAAAGAAAAGGCCCTAGGCTGGTTTAAAAAAGCTGAATTTTGAGAAAGATCATATATAAAAATAGGCCAAAAGGCAACTCTATGTAAGCAGCTAATGCAGCTCAAGAGAAGATTTATAGAGCAAAACAGCTTGTGCTGGAGACCTGATGTCTACACTACATGCATTTCAGGCTTTGTAGGCTTTCTGCTTCAGACAAGCTCTAAAATGGTCCCAGAGAGTGAATGCCCATTTGCAGCTGGATCGTTTTGAGTGTGCTTCTGAAGAGCATCTTCCAGTTCATCTCCATCCAGAATGAACTCACTTCATAAACTCTAAGAGCTCTCCAACTTTATAGTCCAAACCAAATCAATACCTTCAAACCATTCTCTTTGGCCTCCTGCTACCAGTAGAACTGATACATACGAGTGTGCTTTTTAAGTCCTATTGAACAACTGAGTTACCTTTTTTTCCCTCTAATTCTTCCTGCTGTTCTTTAACAATGGCATTATACAAATACAAGTTTTAGTAATTGACCATATTCTGTTTCTTCAGCTCAACTTTCTTTAAAAATGACTGAAGTTCATGTACAGAGGTTCCATTTTAAATGGACAAAGATGTTATAGGGAGTGGTAATGTTTATCAGACCAGACGCCAGAGCTGGGAAGAGCCAAATCAAAAGCCTGAACATTTTTCTTTGAATGGACAAATAAATGACACTACCTTTCCCTACAAAGACCACTTTGTTCTCTACCCTTATATGACCACGGTGACAACAACACTACTACAGTACAGCACTTAAAAGTTCAAAATTATTAGGAAGAAAAAGAGGAAGATTCAAAAACAGGCATGTGGCAGAAATTAACAATTTAAAGAAACAGAAAAGGATCAGTTTAAAACTTCCTCTCATTTGAACTATGAATGATTCGAATATTACCTTTTTTCAATTGCATTTTAAAATCCAAACCATTGTTCTAAGAAGGCTGAAAATTTCTTTAAGAGTTGTACTTTTCTTATGTTACGTTTTTATTTGTTCTCCCTTTATATTGTCTGGAAATCCCTGGACATTTGTTTTCTAAAGTGCATTATCATGTTACATATTCTAAATGCAAGCAAGTTTCACCCTATCCATTTCATCCCTGTTCTCTTCTCTTTGTAAGGATACATAAGCTTGAAGGAGTTAGGCTGCATTGCTCCAGCCTCTCTGACACAGACACTGGTGAGAGCAGGCACAGCAAAAATACACTGAGCTCTTACCTGAGTGTCACTATGATTGCTGACGGCTGGGCACACGCTGTTATAAGGGTCACTATGAAAAGAAATATCAGGAATGGGATGAGCGTGTTGCAGGTTCGATCGCACTTCCCAGAAACAGCATAGCCATTTTCGTTCAGGTAGGTTTTGACGATAACCAGTCTGAGCTGACTGCGCTGGCCCACTGTCGGCGGGGTGATAACCTGGCGGCTTTGGACACAGGCACATTCTGTGTAATTTCTTACCTGGGAAAGGGAAACAAAGAACATTTCCACCTGAAAAACTTGTAGAAGAAAAACATTACACAGGAACATGGTATGTCCCATGCAGTCTTCTCATCTTCTCCATCTTCTGCCTCTAACACTATTACTCCAGGTACAACCAAGGCTGCCACTCCAAGGGTTTTCAAAGGCAGCCCAAACTTCCCATGATAGGACTGCCATTGCTTATGACTCCCACCATTTAGGCTGACTGTTATATTAAAAAAAAAAATATCTGGGACATTTTTGGAAAATTCTGCCAAAAACATTGAATCATTTCTGACAGGGAGACTGGAGGAAAAGAATGTTTCTGTTTTTTTTTTTACCAAAACTGTGAGGAAACACTCTTTAAGCAGTACTGACAATGCCATATTCTGGAATTTGGCAGGCTGTCAGCCTTCATCTTCGAGAGGTGTCTTCTGCTATCTCAATGGAAACCTACCAGACTCCGCTAAAGAACAAAAAGCTGCACTGCACACTTGGAGCCCAGAAACTTTCAGCTGGATGTAGGTATGGATGGGATGTAGACAGGAGCAAAAACAGAGAACAAGGGACTTAAACAGTGACACTGGAGGAAATGAGGGATTCCTGACTGGGCAAAGAGGCTGAAATTAGGATGAAAAGATTGTGTAGCAAACTGGCATTTCACAGGCAAAGGGGACTGTGATCTGAGCAAGGTGAGGAAAAGCTGTGTCAGAAATAGCCTCCCATCATATTTATTCTACTACTGTTTTCTAATGGCAAAGGGGTGTGCAGTAGATGAGAATATTCCAGTGTTAGAGAAGAAACAGATCAGGGCCAGTGTGATGTTAGAGAAAGGAACTTCTGGCTTTTATGTTCACGTTCATAAAATGTAGGACCACACGTGCACAAAAGCTACATTACAAGACCATCTTAATATTGCAAATTTAAGCACTCAGACATCAGGAAATATCCAAATTAGGGTTGCCTGTCAACTTTAATTTATGCCTATGTATACAGTTGTGTTATAACATTGCTGTACATTCTTTTTCCATGGGATTTAGCTGAATTTCTTAATGAGTATTTATCCAGTAGTTTACCTCCAATTTTCAAAATGTGGCTTCAAGTATTTTTTCCTCACACTAATCATGTTCCACTACAAAGACAGAATGGCTCATATTTCATATGGATTTTTCTATCACGCTCATCATTATAGCTTAACATTTTCAAAAAGGTGTAATTTATCTTCAAAACAGTTATGAGGCACTGAAGTTGTTATCCCTATTTTGCAGATCAAAAGTTTTGGAAACGTGGGTGGCAAATTTGAGACAACCATGATCCCTTTTTTTTCAGAATATTTTTCATTATATTCACAGCCTTTTCTGCCTAAACAGAACTCTTTCTGCCTTCAGTTACAGATTTAGGCACTCACTGCTTCTGCAAATGACACTTATGTTTATTGCTCATGTCCATTATCCAGAATATGAAGAATACTAAATTAATGGGCCATTGGGAAAAGTTTGGTTTAAATGACCAGCCCAGTAGTGTTTACGAATAGAAGCAATGACAGAATTCAGTTTCCCAAGGCAGCACTCCATTGTCTAATATCACAAGTATTTGCTTTCTTCCTACAGTCCTCACCTTAATCTTCTTATTGCTTCAAAATAGGCACCCTACAGAAAATCTTGCTTCATCAGCAGAGGAAACAAGTCTGTGCACTAAATGAGACAGAGGTCTTATGCAACTCTGTAGTGGGTTTATGTGGCAAGGTTTTGGTAGCAGGGGGCCGTAGGAGTGGCTTCTGTGAGAAGGATCTAGAAGCTGCCCCATGGTTGGTAAGGGCCCCACTGCTGACCAGAGCTGAGCCAATAACCAATGTTGTTTTGCGCCTCTGTGAGAGCATATTTAAGACAGGGAAAAAAAAAAAAAACGCTGCACCACACAGCAGCGGGGAGAGTGACAGGAGTGAGAAACAGCCTTGCAGGCGCCAAGGTCAGTGAAGAAGGAGGGGGAGAGGTGCTCCAGGCGCCGGAGCAGAAGTCCCCTGCAGCCTGTGGTGAGGACCATGGTGAAGCAGGCTGTCCCCCTGCAGCCCATGGAGTACCACGGTGGAGCAGGGTTCCACGCTGCAGCCCGTGGAGGAGACCACGGTGGAGCAGGTGGACCTGCACTGACGGAAGCTGCGGCCTGTGGAAGACCCCTGCCAGAGCAGATACCGGGACGGACCTGTAGCCCGTGGAGAGGAGACCACGCAGGAGCAGGTGACCTGGCAGGAGCTGCTGCCCGTGGGGGACCCAGGTTGGAGCAGTTTGCTCCTGAGGCATGGACCCCGTGGTACAGACCCGTATCTGGAGCAGTTCTTGAAGAGCTGCTGCCTGTGGGCACCCCACGCCAGATCTGTTCAGCAAGGACTGCATCCCGTGGGAGGGACCCCACAGCACAGGGGACGAGAGTGACCGAGAAGGAGCGGCGGCGAAGAAACGCTATAGACTGACCATAACCCCCATTCCCCCGTTTCCCTGTGCCGTTCAGGGGGAGGAGGTGAAAGAGGGTGGATGGGGGGGAAGGTACTTTTGGTTTCTTTCCTTTGTTTCTCACTTCTCTATCTTCTTAGTAATAGGTAATAAATCTTACTGTCTCCCTATGCTGAGTCTGTTTTGCCTGTCACGATAATTACTGCGCGATCTCCTCGTCCTTATCTCAACCCTTGAGCCCTTTTCATCGTATTTTCTCCCTGTTCCTCTCTGAGGAGGGGGAGTGAAAGAGCGGTTGTGGTGGAGCTTGGCTGCCCACTTGAGTAAAACCACCACAAACTGAAATGCTAGAGTACAGGAATGTGTGCATTACCAGTTCTGAACTGCATCTAGGCATCCTTTCTCCTGCTTTCAATTTATAAGTGGTTTATTTTGAAAATACTATATGCTATAAGCTTAAATCCAAATGTTATACACTATCAGCATATTATGTGTTATAGAGTGACTCAAACTTACATTTGTTGTTTCCAAAAGTACCCTACATAAAGCATTATTTAATCAAGAAGTGTATTTTCCTGTTCATTCTATTCACCTTCAGCTACCAAATTAAAACTTCAGGCCATGAAGGATCTTTTTTTAAACCATAGTAGGAAATAGCATGCTTCAAAATTTGTACTGAAGAGTGCATACTACCAAAGTACCTCCTACTAAATGAATTATTAGTGCCAGTTTGATATCAGGCGAAATGTAGCCAAGACCAAACCTGTGTCTCAGTGCAGTAAAGCACAAATAAGATTTATATAGACACTGAAAGTTAACCACAGGTTAACATTAAAGGTTCACATTGCAGGCTTTTAAAGCAATTTTCTACTAAAAACCAGATAGATACTTTAAAAAATATATAAAGGAAACTAGTCTGTTCCAAGTTGAATCTATGTAGGAACCTTCATTTATGGAATGAATATCCATTCAAACTGAATGGATCCAGTCAAACCTGATAAAGGGCAGCGCTGGAACCACCATCCTCCAGTTCACATGCTGGCTCACAACTGCAAATCAGGAGACTGATACATTATAAATAAGCTTTCTGGTAAGTACAATTAAGTCCTTAGAAAATCAATGTTTACATTACTTCCTGTCTTTCTTAATGATTTTTTAAGACAGTTCTGTAACAGAAGAATTTAAGAGTTTGCATTTGTATGAAACGAGCATAACCATACTGCTCTGTTGCTTGTAAGGTCAGATTGTATCTTTCAATGTTATCTTGTGCCCACTTCAGGAAACTGCCAAATTTCCATGGTGTGATTTCACCAGCAGGATGCCTTTCCCCAGTCCAGAAGACAGGAAGATTGGGCTGTAACAGGCAATGTATTTCTAAGAAGGAAATGGATTATTAACATATTTTAATTTCTGGTTACTTGAATTTAAATATAATCACTTAGCCTGGAAGAGGTCTCAAGAAGGACATGAGAATGGCAAAGTTATTTTACAAGAGCAGAATAAACAGGCAGTCTTTATTTATGACAAGATTGGCACAAACACCAATGGCTTTAAACAGGCCATAATTAAATTTAAACTGGAGTTTAAAACATTTCCAACTACCTGAAGAGTTGAGTTCTTCCTTCCATTCAAAGAGGGAACAACAACAAAAATACCAACTGCTCTTAAAAGTAACATCAAGGAACTCGTGAAAAGACTGTATGCTTCGAGAGGGGGGATGTTTGCTCTAGAAACAGAGCGGTCTTTGATCTGCTCCAGGCCTGAGGGGCTACTCGCTATTTGTAGGTTGTATGTGGATGGGTGGGTGAAGGACTTACCCCTGTGCTATGGTTTCCACCATTGATGCAGCCAGCTAGGCAAGGATTAAAATATGTTATTCCATCTGATCCACAGACAGGCTCGTACTCATGAATCTTACATCCGCAGTTCACATTACAGCTCCCAGTCAGATTCCTGTGGGCCATGGCAAGAGTGGGACTGAAGAAAGGAAAAAGAGCATGATAGTAGGGCAAGAACCAGCATCCTGCTATTCAGATGGAGAAAGTATCCTAGTCATTAACTCTGGAACTAGCACTCGATCATTAATGAAAGGCTGCATTAACTCTGGGTCACGTACATGATTTAAACAATATAGAAGAATGCCCCAGGCATCTCTGCCATCAACTGAAAACACAATACAAAAATAATCCCAAAGTATAAAACTTTTATGTTTTTGCCTGGGTAAGAGTTGTATCTTTTTCCTGATTTTTCTTTTAGAGTTAAGATGCCACTACTTTGTGTACCCACCATAATCTGCAGCAATTTGCTGTTGATTACTAATTAAGGCCCCATAAGCGAGATATAAGCATTATATGAACTAAGAGGAATCTCTTCCCACATACTAACAACTGTTCAGAAAATGTAATGCTTGCATTACTGGTACATGTATCAGTAATATAAAACACAGAAATCGCTCTAAATCTGGAGGAGTACTGTGTTTTACTAAATGTCTGTAAAAGAACCACTACTCCACCTCCTTGGATTTTTTCCCAATATCCTGCCAAAGACCAACTTTCTAAGTCCTCCCGTGAAGGGTTTGGTTGTATGCTCAGAACCACTGAGTTCTCACGTGCAGCTCATGGCTGGAATGGATTTTTATCCCCCCCGCCCCCCGTGGCTCTGCTTTACCAGTTGTACCACTGTGACTCAATCCAGACATGGCAAAGGCCTCAGTAATGGTAGATTCCATATCTGTAAGATCATAGACTCTTCATCAGAACGAGATGGAAAAGAAACCTCACTGATGAAATGCTTCTCTTTGCTTCTTGTAGAAAGAAATCAGCCCTGCTTACAACTGACTGCAGGCTGTCACAGTCAGAAGTTTTGACTCAGGCTGATGAAGATGGACAGTAACCAACTCACCCAGCTGCTGCCTTGCCTACCACATCACTTCAGTCCTGCCTAAAACAACTCTCAGGTCATTTGTAAACCACCAGCTCTAGGCACAAGCACTGAAAGAGTCACCCAGTTACACCCTGCCCCAAAACAAAGACCAGGGTAACACTGGACTTTTAGCATTCCTGGATATAGTGAGGGCTTGGAGTACAAAGCAAAGGAGGAAAAGCATTAGCAGACACAGACTCAACCTCACTGAAAGAAAATACTAAAACCACCTACATAACTGTATATACAAATTCCGGTCATAGACTAATGAAGTTAAAATAAAAGTTAAAGAAAGATAAAATGGATGCTAGTTTGTTTCCTCCCATGTTAAAAACAGACTGGCACAACTGAGCCCAGCGTAAATAGAGCTGATATCAGAGGGAGTAAGGTGTCCAGTCTGTATTATCTAGAACCTCCTTATTAATGAGGAAATATATGAGGTGATGATCAAACTGTATGTTTCTGTTAAATAATTGTTTTGAAAAGCCATTTACTTTTAGTAAGTAAATTTACTTACTGAAAGTATTACTCCTGCATAACCAGAGGGTGTTATGTTGGAAGGTATCTCAAGGTACAGACACAAATTATTACCTTTCATCCGTACTATTACTGAACATACTAGCTCAAGTACCAAAAGGAAAATAACTAATCTGCTTAGATATATATGCAGACACACCATGAAATGCAAGTTATTTTCTGCTGTCATTATGCAGCCAAAATATAACAGGCACGAACTTTTAAATAGACTGTATTATATTTATACCTATTTTTACTACACTTACCATGCTCTCCGTCTTGTTTCAGGTTGCTAAATTAATTTAAGAAGTGGAAAAGCAAGCATCTGCAGGGTGGTTTATTGCTGATTCAATTTTCTGCGTCTCATTTGGAATTTCATCTGGTTTCAAAATACTGCCAGCAACATGAAGGCATTAAGGCAGTGGAAAAGTTACCTGAATGATCTTATTCATACCAATCTATTTTCAAATGACAGCCTTGGCTGAGGCTGGGGAGCCTACCTTTTATTTCCTAAATACATTTCTGTTTAATGAAATCAAGGTTCCAGAATTCTGCACCCGCACTCCCTCTTCACTGCACAAGGCTATTCCAAACAAATGAGAACTGAAAAGCACCTGATACTGGTTTTCACTTGAAGCCTTCCTTGTTATTGAGGAAAACCATGATTTTATTATGCTTTCAGAAACTGCAAAGTGTAGTTTCCTGTGATGCTTAAACAGCACTTTTTTCTGGTGTTTACTGTTTAGCGCGCATCTTACCTTCTATCTCAGCTGTCCTCTAGGCCTGTAAATGCTATTTGGGGCCTCAAAGTACCCAAATATTATGCACTGTGATATTTGCAAAACCTAAGCCCTTCTGAAGACAGAGGGCCAGTCTCAAATCACTTACTTTAGGGACTGTAGTTTGTATTATCTAAACCTGGAAGGTTTTAGTCCATCCAGGTACCAAAGGCAGAAAGGCAGGTTCTCTAAAGAATGAGGACAGCTGACAGTTCTGAAGATCTCCAAAAATTCAGAACATGGAAATGAGACAACATAGCTGGCTCCCTGGCTGCTCTGCAAGGGAAGGTGAACTGGGAGTGAGACTGGCGGCAAGAGAAGATCAGAATTGGGTCCAGAGTCAGAGACGAGACAGACTCAGCCCAGTGATCACACAGCAAACCCAAAAAATTCGGGGCAGGCTCTCACTTCCAGCTTTCTTCACAATAGCTCTTCTCAGTGATGGGGCTGAACCTGGACTCAGCCAGCTGAACTCCGTAATTCAGGTGTCCAAACTCCCAAACACAAGTGGGGGAAAGCGCCCCATGCCCTGATATTTTATGGGAATATGGGTGCTCACTGACAACAGCTCAGTGAGTTCCTACACACAGAGCAAAAAGCTGCCCCTTTGTGCTGATAGCATTCTCCAGTTACACTGTACTTCATGGACTTGTAACAGATAATACTCCTCTGAGGTAGAGGAGGAAGCTTCCTCTTCTTCATCAACTCTGTCATTAACGGAGGTGGGAACATTGGGGTTCGAGGGCCTCCCCAACTTGAAGGGGTTCACACTTACTGATATTATTTTTATCAGCAAGCTCCAAAATGGAGTCTCTTTCCATCCCTCCTGCTGAAACTGAACCTGATCTTAATCCTGTTCATGTCTCCTCATCAGTGACTCTTTACTGCCATCTCTATAAGCAAAACCTAGAGCAGGGACCAAGATCCAAAGTCACTTCTTCCAAAGGAAAACTCCTTTCAGCAGGTTTTAAAATCAGATTCTTTGCTGGCTTACTCTTTCTTCTTCTTCTGTATCTCTATCTGTTCATCTTTTTTTTTTTTTTTTCTTCTCCCTCTTCCCCTGTATCCATTGCTGTAAAATAGCTTCAATCCCACAAAATGGAGGGCAGCCCTGTGTCAGAAGACTGAACTATGCAATAATTACGGTGCTCTTGTGGACATCAGGAGTTCAGGGTCAGATTTCCTTTAACTAAATTGCTGGTTAGAGGCTACCAAGCAGAAGGTGAACAACTCGCCTCCTTTTGTAGCAACGAATTTTCTGACTTCCTAGCAAAAACAGTCAGTCCCCATCTTCTCCACAATAACTGTTCAACACAGTGGCCAATGCTTATCAAATTGGTATCATTAGAAAAAACACATCCATCCCTTCTGGATTTAGAATTATTTCAAATGCGTCCATCCCATCTTTGAATCGCAGCAACTTAAACGTCGGCACCTCCTTGCCTCAGATCATAAAATGTATAAGAACCTGTGCTTGAGCACTTGGAGAACTCTGGCCAAGACACAAACCATGGCTTATTTTACTGCAGTAGTCCTCAAGAAAACATAACTGTACAAATCTCTGAGATTTAAGAGTTTTTGTGTAAGAGCCAGCACTTTCATCGGCATGGTTCTGGGACTCTTCAAATCCAGAGCTCTTGGTATCTGAACAGTGAAGAAAGCTGGTGCTTTGGGAATGCAGTTTTGGATATTTTTCAGTCATGGGTTTTATCACAGAAATGGTACCAGAACCCTTCGCTGTGGTATTAGCTTATTTTGAAAGGTTACTCTGAATACTCTGTGTGCCATGTTTCCCCCATGTTTAGAGCTGCAGGATGCCACAGCTCACAGCTACAGTCACCCTGGCCTTGATCCACAGTTTCTGGATCCTCTCTCAGGATGCTGGCTCTGTTTAGCTCCATAACACAGGGCTGTCACTCCTTCCTCTTCCTGGCTGATATATTTAAACTGGCTGACCTTTTCTTCAAAACTGGAAGCTAAGAGTGTCCTCCATTACATCATTTATCTAGTAGTCTACTAAGAAGATAGGAAAACCCAATTTCCAATGAATATTGAAGTAATCCCTACAAGGTTGAACATGATGAAGAGAGGCTGCAGGAGTGAGACTTGAAGGCTTTTCCCATGGACTAGAATATATATATGAAAATCCCCAACCCCTGGAATATGAAAATCCCCAACCCCAGGAGATGCATGTAACCTTCATCTTCTTACATCTGCGTGGAGAATGGAGCCACAGGCACCACCCTACATCTTCCTGTGGTTAGTGTGCAATCCAGTCCTGAAGACGTTAATTTCTGAGAACAAATGACAGTTTGGCTCCTTGAGAATCCACAAAAACAGATAGATTGTAGGTGTGAGCTAGGTACTGAGATCCATTAGGGCATGGGTATTTGCACGTGCACCATAAACAAAAATCTTGCCCTGGGAATTATGTTGGTATGCACAGCATCTCCACAGCCGGCACTGCAGCGTAATATTGAATTAACTGTGCTGCCTTGTTTGCCCTGCTCTCAGTACTGCTCAGTGGTGCCACAGAGAGGCCACTGCCATTCCGAGCTTGCTCAAGTGGCTGCTCTAAACAGATCAGCAGGCATCTCGGGAATGTTGGCACCCCCTCAGCCAGGCTGTTTTCATGGCTGCATCCCCGAGATGCTGTGCGCATGCTCACAGACTGGCACCGTTTTGGAGCCCTGTGAGGGCTGCTGTTTGCTCACCTTCACATCTGCAACATTCAGGCAGAACTGCTGTAAAGGTAAACAGCAAGCATCAGACGTATTGTTTCCCAGCAACCCCACGGATGATAAGGGATGTTCTGCTCCCACCTTCTACACCCGAATAGCTCAGAGACTTGGCTGAGGAGCCACTCTACACACAACGCCTGTCATCCATGTCATCTGTCACCTCACCTCCCATTATTAGTGACACTAAGCATTATAACTGCTGCTCGGTGGCTTCCACTTGACTCATTTTTAATGTATTTATACACCACTATTTGCTTTTGCTGAATATGCTTGTCCTTCCAGCTGTGCACTTTTGCAGCTGATCAAATGTTACTAAGTAGCTCTTAAATATTTATTGACTTGTCTACTGATCACACAAATCAGGTTCACAAATTTAGCTCTTGGAGCTACTTTGCACTTTATGGTCTAGTTGGATGCTAACCAAAGCCTTTTCTTTCTTGTACCATAAACAAACAAGGTACAGTTTTAGAAACAAGTTGCAGCCTGAGCAGGAAATTAAATATTCAGGACTGATATTGGTTCTGTCGCCTTCTCAGCTATCAGCTGAAACCTGTCTCATTATATAATGTTGGATTTCAGAAGGCGATATGCAGTAACATGCCGTAGATCGCCATGCGGGCTTTTCCAGTAATCTCTCAACAGAACCTTCTCTCTGATGGAAAACACCCAAATCACCAAAACATTTCTCGGGAACATACTGATTTCAGCAACGATGTGACAGACATTTTTCACAGAAACAAGAGACGCAGCATTTTTGGAGTTTCACAAGCTCCTTGGCAGCTTGGTGAGCTGGATGTCCCAGATGATAAATATCTGGGAAAAGCAGGGGTTCCCTGCCTGCCCTGGGGCCCTCATGAGGATGCCCTGGCTTCCAGCAGGGCTCCGTCACCCTGCACATGCACAGAATGGGGGCATCTCAGGCTGCTGGGAAAGGCACAGCTCGCGTTCCCCTCTCCAGCCTTTCCCATCCTGTGAAATGCATTCTTCTGGCCTCTTACCCCTCCTTCACATCAAAGTCTTCTCAGCAGTAGATGGGTTTGGGGCAGCTTTCTGGTACCTTACGTAGCCAACTTGAGCTGCACTGCTGAATATTACCATGACACGCAGGTTAGGAAATCAGCTGAAGAATGAAAGTGAATGAAATCAGCCATGGAAATAGTTAGAAGTATGAAACTGGAAACTGAACTGTGACCACTCTGAAAATTTACTCTTAGGGACATTTTTGTTTTGTTTGGAAGAAGCCTTACATTCGCAGATATTCAAAGCAAATATGCTCAAATGAATAACAAGCTACAAATGAATGCAAGCTGTGTGTCTCCGGCTTTCATCACTTCTTGTACCTCAACAAATCGCTGTATGGTTTATTATGGGTATTTGTTTGCTTTTTTGTTGTTGTTTAGAGCAAATGCCATGCACACAAAGAGATTTTTTTTTTATCTTCTCTAGAACATGTAATAGACAAAATTACCCATTAGCTCTGTTTCCAAAAGCTCGTTATCAGGCATTTTTAAGAGGTTCGTGTTTTCATCTGTATTACTTTCAGTCTTCGGCCATTGCTCATTCCTCTTTTAATGATGGGAAACTAGTGAAGGACTACAGATGCCAAGGACATGAAATCACATATGTATGTAACCCCATTTTCATCATGTATGATCTACTATATAGCACATTTTATAACACATTTCTGTGAATGCTTCTCACAGTAGTAGATCATTTTTTTCTTGAAGGTGTATATTTTTCTAGTACTAAGCCAAACCAAAGAACTGTAATCCTGTCTTCTAACACTGGAAAGCTGCCTACTTTCCCCAAAAGAAAACAGCAGTAAACCCTGAGTTACTGCACTGCACAGCACAGTTACCTGCATTGGTCAGAAAAAGCAGGATTTATACACTGGAGCTAGTTAAGTCCTGCTCATAAGGTGGGCTACCGGAAAAGCAGCTTGGTTTCAATGCACCTACTGCTGTAGACACACAGGATGTGTGAAAAACAGCTGCCCTGCTTGTTTCAGCAGAATGGATGCTATCAACTTGCAGTGAGGCTTCATGAGCTGCCAGAGACATCTGTCATGGGGTGAGGCACCTGTGCACACACAGAAACAGAGACCAGCCCCAAATGACAGCATTTCCTGAACTATTCTTTCAATTGTAAGCAATGATTCTGCTCATTTCATTAAGAAGCTTTAACTGCAGGTTTGCTAAACATGCATACTGGGACAAAACCCAGAAACCCATCTGGCAAATTGCATTTGTTCCCTTCTGAGGGAGACTGTTCTGTGTCTCCATGACACAATGCTGGTAAAGATAATAAAGAGAAGACCTTTCCTAGATGTGACTGATGATAAAAGGGACTCTAGTTCTTAACACTTTGTCTAAACTCTGTTATCCTCTCCAACTATTGTTCTGTGGAAGACTTGTGGTTTAGGAATAAAGTAAGAAAAGGGAAAGCATAAGGCAGGATATATTGCCTGGAGTCTTTAGATCTGTGACCTGTTATTTCAGGTATCCAGGCTTGGACTGAAACCTCACTGTGCTGGCAGTCTATGCACAGATACTAAAAAAGAGGTGGACCCTTTTCCACGAGGCTGTAATCTAAATTACATGAGGTTAAACAAAACAACGCCTGACTATATTTTGGTAACATCTAAACAAAGAATTGGTTCACACATGTTTTTATTAATATCTATTTAGATTGCTGTAGTAACCTACACTACCGAACACCAAGGAAACACAAAGAAAAGAAAACCCATCACCTCACCACACAATTTCTCTAATGTTAATATTGGACTGTATGATAAAAAATGTTATCTTAACTTGATGGTAATATTTTTGGTTTGGCGTTGAACCTTTAAGACCAAGGACATTCTGGATCTGCAGCCTCCTCGTTGGCAAGCAGTTGGAATCACAGCAATGATGCAATTTTTGTGTAGCTGTCAAACAAGGGACCCTCTCACTGTGCTAGCTAGATTCCTTCTTTGTCGTTATTGTTCTGATCCAATTAGTCACTGCTTCCAAAATTATGAGATCTGATTGGACTGAAAGAGATACAAGGGTAATAGAAACCTATACTGGCAGCACAAGAGGAAGAAATTTTTTGTTGTTAAGTGCCTCAGTAACTCAATTACGTTTTAACCAAACTTTAATTACACCAAAACAACAGAAAGCAATCAGAAAGGGCCTGTTTTGATTCATTACATGCCAGAAATATGAGAGAGGGAATTAACTAATCCAGGAATCTGTCATTATGAGTAAGCTTCCTGGGAGTCTGTTTTAGTTACCTGATATCACAAAACATAGAAAAGACAGGTCTACAAACCACCAAAGTAGCTACTCTCTGCTATTTCCCCTTTATTCAACAGTGGTGAGACCACACCTGGGGTGCTGTGTCCAGGTCTGGGCTCCACTGTACAGGAGAGACATGAAGCTTCTGGAGAGAGTCCAGTGAAGGGCCACTACTGGCTGAGAGCTGGGACTGCTCAGCCTGCAGGAGAGGAGGCTCAGGGGGATCTCATCAATTTGTAAAAATATCTGAAGGGTGTGTGCAAAGAGGACAGAGCCAGACTCTTTTTCAAGGTGCCAAGTGACAGGGCAAGAGGCAATGGGCACAAACTGGAGCACAGGAGGTTCCCTCTGGACATCAGGAAGCACTTCTTCACTGTGCAGGTGACAGAGCAGTGGCACAGGTTGCTCAGAAAGGCTGTGGAGTCTCCTCCTTGGAGGCCACCTAGTCCTCGGCAACCTGCTCTAGGTGGTCCTGCATGAGCAAGGGGTAGGACCAAGTGACCTCCGGAGGTCCTTTCAACCTCAATCATTCTGTGATTATGTGATTCTTTTTGGATTCTCTCTAATTAATTTTTAAGAAATACCAACATAGATTTTAATAATGCTAGGAGCCTTAGAAAGGCCTGCTTTATCTGGACTACGTATCATTGCACTGGTCTGCAAAATATAATCCCCCAGATTTCACAGCACGTCCCTCTGAAGGGCTAGGTGTTGTTGGCAGGCTGAGCTGTGGGATAGGAACACCTGAAGAAAGTTCTCAGTTGGATGTCAGAAACACATTTTCTGCTCTTTCATTAATTGCTTCCTAAAAAGAGTAGAAACACACTAAAGACAGACTACTGTCAGTCACATATTTCTTGTTCCTGCTTTCCTCACTGAAGTGCTAAAACGTTCAATTTCCTCATGAAGAATTTTTAAAGCTTCAGATGAGGTAGAGGATATGAGATGCACACCACCAAATGACTTCCATCAAAAGCTCTCAGTACTCTGCAGGATGCCAGCCTGAAACACCAACTTACTGCTGACGTTTAGCAATTGCAGATTAAGAAATCTGCTATAACTACTGAGGTTGAAATTGAAATTTATTGCACTGTGATATCACTTGCACTTTTTCAGTAAGTTGCTCGTTGGGGCAAGTTCTGAGCGTTTGGCTCACATCAGAGTCTCAGTGGCTGCACATCAGAGGGACGCTTGAACTTGTTGAAAGCACTGCATGCTGTTTTTCTTCAATTTTGCTCTTTAATGCACTTTTATGCTCCTATATTAAGGTACAAATCTTAACTTTCTTCTGCCTACACTGTCGCCCAGTGTAGGGGCTGCAAGAAGACAATTTGCTGATTCAGGGCTTCCTATCTGGGTGCTAGTTATGATGCAAGAGAAGGGATGCCAAACAGCAGTTTGACATAAAGCTCTCTATACTGTGTTCAATATCAAACATGCCTTTAGAGGCAAGGCTGGGGAACTGAAAAACAGGCTCTGAAATGCTGAAATGTATAATATAGGGGTGTCCTTGACCTTCTTGATAACAGAGCTGCTGATAAAGCACCAACAACGGAAAAACTGCTTGTGCCCAACAAAAACAGCAGAGAATCCTTGCATGTAGAAATGTATTCTAATCTGTGTGTGACTCCAGGTCCCATCCATTTCCCTTCAGCTGGTACAGTCAAAAAAATACGTAGTTATGAAGCATACTGAATCATAATGAATCATTGCCTACATTGCTCAGTGCTTATTTGCACGTATTTCTATGCTAACTAAAACCCAGCTTGTCCATCTCTTATGTGCTGGCTTATGTCTCAGCTTGCCAAAGGAAAACAGCTACTTTTTTAAATGTAAGAGCAAAGAAAGGTAGAACTGAACATACAAATCCAGAGAAAATCAAGAAAAGAGAATCTCCCCTACAGTATGTCTACACTGCTCAACGCAGCTGAGATCTCCAGGCTGCTGCCAGCACAGGTACCTCAGACAACAGACCTGACATAGCCATGCTAAGGTAGAGCACTGTGCAAGACAATTTACTCTGAACCAAACAGCTGTAGTGCTTCTTGTATCTGATCTGGTATGTTGAACTGGCTTTGATGTCCGTACACTGTGCTGTGTGCAGTGAATGAAGAACATGTTTTATTAAACCTCAGAATGAAAGCATGCTTTTTTTGTTGCAAGAACAATTACATTCTTTGATGTCTGAGCAGAAAAGCTCCTTACCAAGTAAATTTGAAGCTATCAAATGATTGACCATGACGAATAACAGAATTTTTACCATGTCATATTTTCAAGATGAATTTATGAGTAGTAGTGCTTCTTTATTACCATTTTTTATCAGCTGATTTGATCACTGCACTAATAAAAAGTCATATAGCACTGAGGCTGCAATCTCCTGAACCCTGATTTACCACATGCTGGTTATTCTCAATTTCTGATGACATTACTGCCTAAGCAAACCAACTTTTATACTGATTTCAAAGACTTGATATACCTCAATATTTCACCAAATTCTGCCATTACTATGTCTCATCTCTTGTAAGTAAGAAGAATTAGATGAAGATGTAAAAGAACTAACACTACTGCACTTTCAGAACAGGTGTGGATAGACTCCTCTTTCAATTCATGCATTTACTGCAAATACTATTTACCACAAAAATGAATTAGATACTCTTACAATTCTAATGTGAGTGTTCACATACCAATAGTTTGCCTTGACTTCAATTTTGGAATAGATTTAAATTTAAAAAACACTTTTTCACAGGCAGAGAACTACAACCTTCTCATTAGTCAGACAGGGACATTCTCACTCACTGCACAGTTCGGTTCATTGCTATCTGAAGTTTATATTTTATTTCCTAATAATTTTCATTTCTTCATCTACCCCTGCAGTCTTTCAACAAACATCACCAGAAGATGGACAATTAAACTGTCCTACCCAGCTTCCATCCCCATTTTCTCCTTCTTCAGCCCACTACGCTCAGATCAGGATTTACTGACCATGCTACTCCACTCCACAGTTAGCCCATTGGCACTGAGATTTAACTCTAGGTATTAAGAACAAAAAGAATCATACAAGCTTTCCACCAGCTCAAGCCCTTCAGTTCCTGGTTTTCCTTGCTCTAGAATTAGGGTTTGACAGCAACTTAGTAACACACACAACATGCAATGCAATATGTTCTCTAAGAAAAGTGTCTATTTTCTCCCTCCCTTGTTTCCTAATCTTCCTCTTTGTTTTTCATTTGGCTTGCTCACTGCCCCAATGTAGTTTTTTCCTCATTTGATCATCCCTTTTCCTGCTCCACAATTCTTCTACAGTTTTTTCCAAAACTCAAAATGTTAAGCTGAGCCTTAAAACCAAGATATTGAACTGTCTTTGATACCCAGCAACTAGCCATAAAAAAGAGGCAGACATTGTCTCAGATGTAGAAGCAAAGTGAAAAATAATGATTCAGGTAAGTTTGCATTCATCTGAAGAAAGCAATTTTGTGGAAAAGTTAATGTATTTTATAAGAAAAAAAAATAAAAGCTCATGATTAGGCTTCTGAGGAACTACCTTTCAGTGAAATACCTTCTCACAACTTTTACCACACTTTCTTGCTTCCAAATATCCCCAATTTTTAAAAAATGGCCTATCATGCATTTCTTGATGTCACAGCCTAAACCTCTCTCTCCCATTACCTTCCCACGTCCATTCTTTCTTGTTCATGACAGCCTTCTTTAAGGGTTATAATCTGGTCAGTGCCCCTGGCAAGCAATGGAGAGCCTTCATACAACTCGTTAAGGGGTTCAGAAGCAGCACACATCACGAATGTCAACAGCATATGCACAAATAATTTATCCCAAATTTGGACTGAAGACGTAAGATACTATTATGGTCATGTTAAACAAACCTATTCAGAAATAATCTTTACAATCCCTTTAGTATTTTCACAATTTTCCTGAGCAGAAAACATTTTGAAACACTATCTAAAGTTTTGGCAATCTACACAGTATATTATTATTATCCTGTGAAATTCACTGAAATCCATTCTAATGCATTTTTCCATCCCTCAAAAAGATGAGTTATAACATAGACTTCATTAAAAAACTGACGTAAAATGGAAGGGCCACGTAATATATGTTCATACTACAATACTCACCATATTCCTATTTGATCATGTGGCTTCTTCAGCGTATCAGCCATCAGCATTTTTTACATTTCTTTACCAGGCTTATTGGAAAAAGCTGGTAATTCAAAGATACTTACCCAGTTGTATAAGGTATATTTATTCCCCCTAGATTAATGCTTTCACATCCAACAATGAAGAGAGTTGAAAAGCACAGCAAAGACACACCACTGCAGATCATAGCCAACTTTGCAGACTCTCTCGCACCAAGTTTCAGTTTTTTGATAATGTAGCCACCTAGGACAATACCAACACCAGCACTTGGAACAATAATCACACCTGCCAGGAAGAAATTCAAGTAACATTAAAACAGGATGTACAGAAATAGAATAAAACATAAATATTGTTTTAATTCCCTAATTAGATGACTATAAATGCTGTACTAAGATCTCCATTGTCTGATTCTCTGCTAGCTAGCAAACTGAGTCAGACTTTTCAAACCTCTGGAGTGTTGTCAAAGAATTAATAAAAGCCTCCTTATGATATTACCAGCAGCCAAAGCACTATAAGAGACCTATTGTATTTACAAGCAGAAACATTGCTTTGTATTTATTTTAGAATGGGGAGAAGGGATATGCATTGCTCCCGATTACTAAAAATATGAAGAAATCCAAATTTGGACATGGATCTTCCTCTTCTTACTCACATGATTTAGTCCAGCAAAGCACAGATGTTAACCTAAGGCAGGACCCCTGAAGCCTGCCCAACTGAGAGCACACGCAGGCAGCTGGCTGTGAATTCTGCATTCTGGTAACTTGGCTCAAGTGGAATAGCACTTTCCTACATCAGCAGCCCCATTCATTTCAGCACAGCCACTCAAGGTCTAAACTGATCAAACATGACTAAAGAAATTAAGATATAAGAATTAAATCAAAGACAGTAAGTTTAAGTCACGAAAGAAAGTCATTGGTGACAGTTTGGCTGTATGACACAAGGCTGTCCTTACTTCCCTGTGCCTGAGGTGTTAAATTTTTTTAACTGACATGTGAGAAAGACTTTAAATAAGGTCTTTGCTAATAAAGATGTGTATATAAATTCCATATATAAATATGGAATTTGAACAACTTTGGCAGCTGCATCTAGGGAGAAAGAGCTAAATACTATAATCCAAATTCATAAAGATGTTGGTCTTGTTTCTAAAGAAGCCTGCAAGACTATCACTTGAAAATATCTTTAATATCATCACAAAGCAATAATATTCTCATATAATATTCTCATTCTCTGCTACTTTGTGTAAAGGTGAAGGAGACATTACATTATCAAAATGTTGAGATTGAGAAAGCAAAAATAAGAGGTAAAAATAGTTGCTACCTTAATTGTACTTCCATCACCAATGACATTATAAAGTAAAATGTCATTTCATGGGGAAGATTCTTAATAACAACCCATCACAGAATCAAAAAGTTTCAAAAGAGCAGAATTTAAATTTATAACCCTTTCTAGGAGAATTAAATGATTTCACAAAGTTCAGATCTGTTACTTCTCTCAAGTTTCAGTGAGCGAAATATGAACAAGGGAAGAGATGCCAATCCTTTCACTTGCACTGAAAATCTTCTCTTTAAAAGACAATGGTAACCCAGCCACCTAAGCCTGCCATGCATGCCCTGCTCTAAGAAGTCTACATCACAGAAGCTCATGTACCCAGCGAAGGCAGACTGGGATCACTTGTGATGGCTTCTGAAACACCCATGTCAGATGAACCAAATTCCATGAACCAAATCCTTGATTACACTAGTTACATGAATTAAGGATATACCTCAAGGTAAGGGCTTATTGGATATAATTAAACTTTGTATTTTATTACTCCCTCCACCTTACAACTTAGCTTTGAGTTCTTAACATATTCTGGACCTGAATTTATCTTCTCGTTCGTATTCTCTTGAGGGCACATATGTTAGAAAAGCCTTTCATTAGGTGTGAGACTGTGTGTGTCTATGTCTAGTTTCTTGTCAAAACTGAGCATGTAAGTATATTGTGAGGCATTAGGTTAGTGGCTGTTCTGTTAGTGAGTTATACTGCACTGATGTTTGCAGACATCCTCTGCCACAAAGAGATTAGAACATAAAAAAGATTAGAACATAAATAAAGAGGAGATGAGCAGGAACAAACTGCCTGCCCAGGCTGTCTCTCATTCAGGAGGATGAAAAGGTAAGGGCAAACCTACACAGAGGAAGCATAAAGAAAAATTCCTCTACGCAAACTAGAGCAGGGGATGGAAAAGCCTTTCTGGGAGAAACTGGAAGGGCAGAAGCAGATTTAGCTGCTTGTGGTGAAAAGAGCAGACATAAGTGCTCATTCCTTCTTGCGTGTCAGGAAGGCTGAGAAGTTCCTTTGCCCCAAGTACAAATTCTTCATCCCTGTGCTCTTCTCCTTTTCTGCAGGGCATGTAAAATCAGAAGTGATATACTGTCAAGGGAACGCTGCTGCTACACTGCACTTCAAGGAGAGCTTACAGGGCAGAGCAAAGCGTGTACATCTAATCAGGACACGCATTCTTCATTTTCAAAGCCATTTAGAGGAATAAAGCTTAAGATCTGATACTATGCTGTTGCACTGCACTTTCCTTCATTTTATAATGACTGTTTGGCTTACAGGAATTGTGCACGTGCCAAAAAAACTCCTTGCTACAGTGCTCCAAGGCAGTATCAGCTTTCGGTCAGCAATTTTCAGGCTTTGTCCCTTTTTGCTGTTGTCAGCTGCAGCACTTGAGGCTTTCCACAGTGGCAAAAGATGATATTAACAGCTACTAATAGTCTAGTAACAGAAAACTGCAATATCTGCTAAGAGGGATACACTTCCAAAGAGAATACTGTAGAGATTTTCAATCCAATTCTGTCTGAGATAATGTGCTACTACACCATTTCTACAGCTAAAGGGGGATCCAACCTATTTGTAACCAGCTTAGCACAAGTTAACAGAGCAGGGCTTTATAATATAGCAGCTCTTCCAATTACAAATTATTTGAGCTCTAACTCTTTTTCACAAGTAAATCTTCTATCAAAGCATGAGAAATGTTAACTGTATTTGTCTAATAACTACCTGCAACCTAAAGTCAAAGTTAATTTGGGGGTAAATCAAGAAAGCCTGAAGGAGGCTACACATGGAAAACAAAATTCCAAACAAGACAAGACTGCAGCACAAACTGCACAAGTTCAAGACGTGAAATTTGGCACATGGCATTTTTGCTGATGATTAATGCCATGTTTGGTTAAAAATAGAAACAATTAATTCTAGCTAATTAAGGAATTGCTGCTTATGAATTGTGATGGAAAATGACCAATATAAAATTTATATCAGTCACATAAGATTCAGCAAGGCAATTTATATATAAAACACAGTAAAACAAATAAATTGTAAGTCCTCTTTTTGCTAACCAGAAAATTTTGTAAACTGAATGTGTCATTTATTAGATTAACTAATAGCAATCTAATGCAAAATCTCATTTCCTTTTCCCATTTTTCCTAGAAGAAGAATTTAGAAAATTAATAACAACTGTTGATATTCATGGTACGTTTAGGAGTTGGAGGTGTGGAAGCAGTGCTCACTTGTCGCTGTTGAACATACAGTCTAGCTATTTCATCTTCTTCTGGTGCCTTAAAATTGTCTTTATCTACCAATTTCTAACAGGGGAAACTACACATCCCAACAACACAGGGGAATCTTCATATCCTCAATAGGGTCACATCTTTTTTTTTCTTCTTTTAATGTGCTGGCTATTGAATGTTTTGGCTGGTAACCATGTTTTTGGCTTATCCTGAGAATGGAGTGAGTTACTAAGTAGCAATCCCATTAAGACTCATTGCAGGAAAACTCCTAGGCATGTGTAGCTACATTAAACTTCAGGTAGAATCCTGGCTCCATCAATCAAATTTTCCTGCTTAGATACAGAATACAGGGATTTCATGCCCCATAAGAAAATCTTATCCTAGCAAGTTTTCAAACAGATGTCACCTCATGGTGCTTCTCTGATGCTTCTCCTCAACACTCTAGAGAGATTTCTCATGTTTCTTTAAGCCACTGTAGGTGACAAATGATTCCCATGTGTCTCTGTGTCTTGCCTCTATTTATCTCAGTACTTTTTATCTTCTCCTCATACTTCACCCATAACTTCCTCCCACAACTCACTCTCCATCTCACTATGCCTTCTCAGGTGTAATACTCGGAAACATGGGGGAGCAAAGAATTAACCTGCCTAGCATTAGCAGCTATTCTGTATGGGAAGCACTAAGGAGAAGGCAAAAAGATGCTTATAAACAAAAAGAAGACACTGACTGAGACAAGTGTCTTTGATGCACTTAGGAGAGAAGGGAGATGACCTTCCTGCTGTGGGCCCCAATTCTGCACAAAAATTTAGCCCCTTCCCCTAGGGGAGTTGCAGGTGGAGCTCATCCCTCCCTCATCCCAGAGCAGTTATGAAGCTGCAGAACAGAAACTTTGAAGCTATGTTAATAGTTGACTTGGCTGAACTTTACTACAGCAGCAGGGGAAGTACCACAGCTGCAAAAGAGGGGCCTCAGACCTGAAATGCCAGGAGAGGGAGCATTTGGTGAGCTCTCCTGACTAGGCTGGACTGCTGTGTGCTCAGTGTTAATAAGCAATTAGGGAGAAGACCATCAGCCTGGAGGGGAGAAATGAGTAAAGGAAGGATGGTACACATAAACAATTGGTCACTGGAGAGAAGGAAAGGTTATGATATTTTAAAGATCAAAGAGGAAGTAAAACTCACATAAAATAAGAACAATTTTAAAATATCTTTTAAGCCACACAAATCACAGCAACACTCCTGGGCATTTTCTAGCTTGTTTTTGTTGCTTTCTTTCCCCCTGAAGGCTATTAACATATTAGAAAATGTCACTATCTAGGCTTATGGGAAAAAAAAAAACTCTTTAACAATATAAATAGGTTCACATTTTACTAAACAAATATAGCAAACATCAAAGAACAGCCTGAATATCTAATAATCACAAATGCACAAAGCTGAATTGAATAACCTGCTCTAAAAACCATGTTCGGTTCATTCCTATATTGATTTATTTCATCAGCCAAAGAACAACAACCCTTGCAACATTACACTCATTGGCAATGCCTTACCAGTGTAGATGCTGGCATTGGAAGCTGGGATGCCAAACTGTGACTCGATGAACTTGGGAATGAAGGTAATAAAAGCTGTAACAATGGCACTCTCAGCTGTGTATGACAAACTCACAAAAAGGAATGTCATGTTGCTTAAGATCCTGACAGCTGCTCTTGGAAGCTCTATAAAGCGACAAAAATGAGAAATGAATGTTATAAATAATGAGTGAAAAACAAAAGCAAACTGGAACAAAACAAATTGATTTTCTTTGAGATGGACTGTAAATAATGGCTTGCTAGCATCTGGCTATTTGCTGAGCGGAAGGGAGAGTGCATATTTTTGCATTGCACTCTTTGCTGATTGCTCTTACACTATCTCACTGCATCGCCCCAGGGCTGCAGTCCCATTTTTCACAAACCGAACTGAAGACTGCTTTAACAAAAAATGTCTAAAGAAACAGAGCCCACGCAGTAACAGTAAAAAGCAAGGAAAAACAGCAAGAAATTGTAGCAAATTTGGAATTAATCTGATGTCTTATTTTGAAATAGCACCCTGCTGAACCAACAATACTGAATTTTGCACTCCACATGAGGAAAAAAGACCCCATACCCTTCTGTAACTTACTGCTTAAAAGACCACAGTTGGAAAGCTGGAGTAATAATACTATAATTTGAAAAGGAAACCAAAAGATTTTATATTAAACATTTTTGTACATGATTAAAAAATTTTTAACAATGCATGCAGACAAAGCATACTGAAATAATAATGTCAATATCCATGAATCTCAACATACGTTACATACAACTAATATTCCCAGAAGGGATAAAAGAATCAATTAAAAATGAGAGCATATCATTAGCTTAAATTGAAAAAGTGTTCATAGATGTTGCAATTATCCTCAAACCAAATACCAAAACCCCATGAAATTCAGAACTGTAGTTAAAAGAAACACTTAAATCATTTTAATTCAGTCCTTTAGCAATGTCAAGGTGATGATAGCTCTATTCACGACTTTTTTTCTTTTTTTTCAGATTAGATGGCACGATTTTTAAACATTTTTTTTCCCTTGGGGATTCTACCAAGATCAGATGTTCTGTCCAAGCATGACAAGTATTATTTTCAGCCCAACATTAGCTTCCTACTTTTCATGTGAACTGAACCAAAGCCCACTGAATTCAATGTCAAGAATGCCCATTATAAATATAATGTATTGAGTAAATGCAGAAGAGCAGAACTCCTGAGCAGGAACATTACTGAAGCTAAAAGTTGTCAAGTCAAAACTCTGTCTCATTTACTCCATTGACTCCAGCAGGTTATCTGTATAAAAGCAAACAGAGTTTAGAATCCTGTCAAGTCGAAGCTTGTCAGACTGCAAATTAGCACCTCAGTTGTCTGACTGCATCCAGCCTTAGCTTATGCCAGTTGTCAAAAATAATCAATTCATTATGAGCATGGGGTTTATAATTTTAATGTAGACAAATGCTCTCTTACTGCCTCTATGAAGAAAAATATTAAATGTTAAATACTAAATTTGCTGGAAATAAGTGATGAATAACCTGTATTGAGAAGCACTGATAAATTTGAACCTTAACGTTTTTAACCTCTTACTGTTTTTTGTATTTGTTTTTGTTTTAATTGTGGCACTGTTTACAATTGCAGAACAAAAAAACAAAAGAAAAGAAAACACAAGTCTAAGGCAATATAATATCAACGTGTCTGCAATATATGTAATGCAGCTGTCCATGTGCAAAAATTACATTACGGTAGTGAGTACCAAAAAAAAAATTTACTGGTATTTATTGTCAGATATGATGCGTGTTCAAAATACAACTGATCAAAATTGATTTCATTGTCCAAGAGGAAATGAAAGAGATAAAACATCAATGATTTACAATACCTTTAGCCCTCAAACTTCATCGACTTTTGCTTTATGTCTGTTTTTGGTTTGGTTTGGGTTGGGTTATCTGGTAGAGTCATAGATGCAAAAAGAAACCAAAGAACAAGAAGCTTTTGCAAAGCTTCTCATGACGCTAAGATGATGCAGTTTAAGAAAACTGCTGCAACAGGGTTGCAGTGGTGCAGCTGTAGCAGGATTTCCCTGGGGACATGGTGCGGGATTGAATGCCTCTCCCTCAAAATGACAACAGTTACGACCATGCTGCTGCCACTGTGAGAAAGGAGTCAAGAAAAATAAAGTGTGCCAGGATCAGATCTGCTAGAAACTGAGCTATTGGGTGTTTTTAATTATGAGCAGCAACATTCAGCTGTCTGGGTGAGGAGGAGATGACAGAAACGCTGGCAGAGAGACCATGCACTGGCTGAGGCAACCCATCACAGCACCAAGAGCCAGAGCTGGCAAATGCACGATACCAGCCTCAAACAAGAGACATCTTCACCTTACAGGATCTTTTCCCTCCCGGGAAGACAGAAGTGACATAAGGGGAACAAAGAGCAAAAAGAGCAAATTTTGCTCAGAGAAGAAAAAAAAAGCCAACATCCTCTAGGACTCCTGGTTGGCCCCTACCATTTTTTTTGTGTGTGTATCAATGCTGACTCAGCAAGAACACAAATTTCCCTGTTTTCAAATGCAGCAAATAGATAGGACATCTTTACTGTTGCTTCAACTCTGTCCTCCCTGCCAAAGTTTTAGTGAAAAAAAACACAAAAAGGTATACAATTGAAAACTTCTTACGGAAGTGAAGGTGCCTGTTCAGTAACAGTGAGTGGCCTTACCATCAGCCAGCCACTCTGTCAGTGTACTCTAACTTTGTTCAAGGCTATTAGGATCATGTATGATACGTACACAGACATACAACTGGTATGAGTAATCCAAAAATACCTGAGAAAAACAACAGCATCTTTCACATTTCAACCTCATAATACTGACTTAAAGTAGGTGTTGGTGGAAGAGTGACTTTGAGGAGGCCTCCTAAAAAGCTTTGCACGTCAGACAGGTGTTCACATGTGCTCAATAAATGTGGAAGAAAATAACAAGATGGTAACTTTCAAAGACTGGACATCACAAAGAGAAATGTCATTTCACTAGGATGATGAATTTGGTATTCTCTGTAGAAACTAGAAGTCTCTGGCTCAGAACTAAACCCAAGGTCTCTGCTAAAATTATTATTTTAAAGGACCTTGTCCAAATATAATACCTAGTAAAGTTTAGCTCTTCCTGGTAAAACTGATCTTCGGGAAAATGTATGGTTTAGAATTTTTTATCTAAAGATACCAAACAACTAATTAGATAAACAACTGCGGAGCTATTGAACATTTTGCTCTGGCATTCTGATGTAAAGCTGTGCTTTCTGTTAACTCCTACTTATATCTTTCAGGGTACTGAGCACTCAGCCTAAAGGTCATTATTAATTTGAAAACTAATTAGCACATTCAAAACTGGATTTGTACTGCTAAATAGATAAAATTCAGAGCGTCTTGGAATAAGCACAAGTTCTCTTAAGCCCATGTGAAGGATTCTCCAGGGAACAGCTCTGTTCTGATTGCTGTCATTTCTGGCACGAAATAAATCAGATAATTCCTGTATGCTGCACCAATGCATGCAACCTGTAGCAGTTGAGACTTGAAGCTCTTTGTGATTTCTGAAGAGCAACTGTCTGATACACAAGGAAAAGTTGTAATATATTAAGAATTTTTCAAATAAAAATGCATATGCAGAATTGGCTTTTCCCTGGTTTCCTCCTATGATTACAGTAAAATCCTGTGCAACAGAACCTATGTCCAGAATTTAAGAATTCTAGTAAGAAGCAAGAATGATAAAAACCCTAAGGATCCTTTGTACTACATAATCAATCATGCATTTAAAACATTTCAATGTCACATTATTTTTGTGTGACTAGCCATAGGCCTAGTCTCTCATTTCAAGGTCATTATTAAACCTGTCAGGTTCGGATTTTTAGTAGGTCTCATTTTAGCAAGTGTGTAGCAGAAACAAACTTCATTCTGTCATTTGAACAAATAAGCCTCTTATCAATTACACTCCTAAAATGGAAGCAATAATTCAGTATGTCTGCAAATACACTCACTCTACTGTGAAGTAATTAAAAATTTAAATTCTTTATTTTATTATAATTTTTTAAAATAACATAAGTATATAACTAAACATAAATTGGAACCTGCCTTGCTGGACTGGTTTGCTAGCTTACTGGCAGTTTTCTTCCCCTGCTGCTCTTTTGCCATATTTTACCTCTAGCCAGTACTCATTTTCTTTCACTGGTGTGCGGGACCACTGCTTGACTCATGGTAAGGGAAAAGCCTAAGAAAAATCTGCAAGCAATACAAATATTTGTAAATACTGCTCTAAGCAAAACTCTTAAAGCACTGTAAACAGTATTTCAATTTAAAAAAATGTGAAATAATCCCAACTTTATCTCCTTTACCATAATTTAATTTATATTCTTTTAGCCCTGTTCTTTTACATCTAGCCAAAGGTGAATACAACCAGGGGAATAAACCGTCTGGCTCTACAGCACCGTCCTCTTGTGGCCCATCACAAATCCCCTTGTAAAGGTGACACACCCATCAGCAAGAGGATCTCCTTCCCACCAGTGCCCAAAGCCCTGACAGCTCTGTCCAAGTCTGCAGCTTTGAGAGTGGCTTCTGCCGTACTGAAGTCCAAGGGACAGCTTCTGCATTCGCACAGTACAAAGCAGAGCCAATATGAGACAGAATTTTGTTTTTTGTCAGAATGGAAATTACCATTTTCAGTCACACATGACTATTTGCTTGCTTTTGAGCAGCTTCTCAAGGCTCCAGCTAATGCTGCTCATCACTGCATGGGGCCATGCCAACCTTTTCTATTTCGAGTCCTCCAGGATGACAGAAGCCAGGAGCAGGGGGAGTGACCTGCTCGAGGTCAGTAGCACGGCAGGACCTCCAGCCCACGGTCTCCTGACCTCTCTGACATTTACAGGGCTCACTGAGCACCTCTGCGCACAGCCCAGCATCTCCTGCTTTTGTGCTGATTCTTACTGACTGCTCTTCATCTACCACAGCAACTTCAGTTGGGTTCCTCGGGGGAGCACTTTAGCACTTCACATCCCCCAGGAACTTCTTTTACCTTGGTTGATACCCTGCCATGCATTATTATCCCATCTCAGTCCCCGTTCAGGATTGACTGGGAATGGCATACGACAGCTGGCAGACGTGAAAAGGCTGACAGGAAAATTGCACTTTTAAGAGGCTGGGCTCAGAGATAATACTGCTTTAAGTACAAATATATAGGAAAAAAAAAAAAGACTATAAAGTACATGCAATTAACACCCCTTAGATTAGATCAGTACATTTTAGGTGAGTGATATATGCATTTGCTTTCTTTACTCTGCTCCTGTATCCAATTGCATAGTCAGTTGCATTATAGCGGTAAGAAAAATGGACCGCAGAAACAGTTTCTATGGTGCAGAACCCTAAGGGTATCCATATAATAAATGAAAACAGAGTTTTTGTTTGCTCAAGTTCCTGATTTATCTCTGTGTGTGGGATTGCACTACGACTTCTTCATTATAAATCTTCTTTATCTCATGTTATTTATACTACCTCCATTTCTTCCAATAAACAACATCCAATTTTCTTCCTCCGATGACCTATTTAATGCTTTTGATACCTGCCTCAGAAGCATTCTCCCTCTCACTTTGTTTACTTGCAACATAAATAGGAAAAGACTGAATTCCAAACCCTTGTGTCTTGAAAAATGAGAAAAAGCAAAGATGGATCTATATTTTTATCTGATTGTACCTCTATCATGGGCCAACATAAAGCCTAGGTCACTGAAGTTGGAAGATACTTGCAATAGGAGATAGTGTTGTTTTATATCTTCAGCCTGTGCTGGCAGCTATTGCAGGAAAAATGACCCTAGCTCTCTCCTATCACAACTTTTCAATTCCTTTTCATTCACCTAGAAAACTAACTTACATGAAATTAGGGCAAGTTAGAGCAGGACAAGGTTTCCCAAGAAAGACAATGTCAGATCAGAAGATAAAAGTAAACAGTCTCTTCCATGAAACTTTCCCTAGCAAAGATGCACAGATTTTACAGGTTAATGGCACTGACCTCTGTCATGACAGACTGCGACATCACTGATATTTATTAGTACGGAGCAGAAGATGTGACCTACTAAATCATCTGTCTCCCAGCTATTGCCTAAGCAGAGTTTCTGCCATAAGATTCTATTAAAAGAAGCCCTGAAACTCAATGGGAAGTATAAATTGTACATGGCATCTCAGAAGAAGCAATGCTAAATGACTTAGACACATGTGGTCCTTTTTCCTTCCCATTATAAATGAAATTACATCAACTGAGAAGCTTGAGGCATGATCTCATTCCATAAAGCCCACTTAAACTTGAAAAATAATTAAATGACAGTGCATTCCTGCTGCAGGCCCTCTTTGCTAGGGCAAATGACACCTAATAGGAAAGCTATTATCAGTTTATAGCAAAATACTTTTCTCTGTGTTATCTCGACTCGCTCAGTGTCTTTCTGACGTGTGGAATACAATGCTGTTTTTCACTGTTCCACATGGCAAAGTTTCTCTTCTAAAGAAAATGAAATGTTTTGTATAGGAGAAGCTCTAATTTGGAGGCACAAGTATTATTTTAATCTAGGATTTTGTCAGTAGAAGGTACACTACACATTTAGGCTGATATATACCTTAGACACTTACAACATGACCTGGAAGGTGAAATTATGTTCAGAAATGGAGAACCAGCATCAGGAAAATCCTCCAGATGCAGAGTTTGGCTGAACACCTGTATCTTTTCCAGGCACACCTACAGGATGAAGCAGTTGCTCTACTGTGACATTGCCAGCAATGGTTAGAAAGGAGTCCAGACTGATCTCCTGTTCCTACCTCCCTGACCTAGTTGAGAATGCCTTGATAGGAGAACCCCACAACTACTTTTGCTAGGCAGAGGCCTATAGGTTTGAAGGCCCAAAAAAAAAAAAAAAAAAAAAAAAAAAGAGTTTAGAGTACAAATGATGTCTAATGACACAAATGACATTTCATGATTTCTCTAAGTCCTAATTGCATCAGAGTATCATAAACCTGGAACACTCAGCTTTCATATCACAGAAATCAGGGTGGACAAAACAGCATTGATAACACATAGGCATTAAGTTTCTTTCATTTTTGTCCTGTACTATTCAATATTATGACACTTGTAAGCCTACATTGTGAACTTCTAATTTACTTGTTTCACATTGATTCATTTTTAACAGCACTGCATTTCTTCCCATGGCATTTTATCCATCACTAGTAGTGACTGTTAAATTTCACATTAATATTTTACTTGTCAATCTTTAGAACTCTTCTTGTTTCAAAATTAGCACTGGTTTCATTCATTCTCGCCTTTGGAAAACAAAAAAAGCTTGCAATACACAATAGCCAGGTAATGCATATGAAATAAAACAATCTTCTCCAGTTAACTTGCTAAAATACATGAAGGTAATTTAACTCACTTACTAGTATTCCTTTTTACTTGTTTTGCTTCTTTTTCAGAAGAGCACTTTACACACAATAGTGTGAAGGACAGCTTAAGCAAGTATGACAACTGCAAACCGCAAGGTGCACAAACGTGCCTGGTAATGGAGGTCATATAGTTTCATACAGTTATATGACCTTACAGTTTGTCATATAACTATAGCAAACAGACCACCTATTTGTCACTGATACACAATAAACACTTCAATAATTTAAGTAAAGAGATGTCTTACTCTCACGACTGTACTTTGTAATTTTAAAAGACCGTCAATAGAAAAACATAGTATTAAATACAACATGCAAAAAATCTGCCTTCAATTGCACTTCATACAACCCTAGAAGATGAACCTGTAAACAAAATTTAAAGCATTTAAAACTTAAAAACAAACCTCACCTTTAACATTTTTTCCAAATCCCATAGAGGTAGGAACTGCACTGTCTGCTTGTATTTTGCTATTTGTTTTCTCTTTCATAACTTCGTCATCACTTGAGACATCATCAGAGTTCATCTTCTTTTTCTTTTTCTTTTTTTTATGTCGAGGAGGAAGCTTTTTTGGAAAGGTAAACATTGGAAATATCACAAGGAGCATTGCAATGGCACAAAGGAGAAATCCACTCCACCTAACGCCAGGAGATAGGAACAGAAATGAAAGCCAATGCATTACATGAAATAAAAACACCAAAGTGATTATTACAGGCTGTACTAGCTGGAAGGACAAATTTGTAAAATATGGAACATTGAAATTAGAGTAAATTAATTGAGTGGAGGGGAGCTTTTACTGCATTAAAACCTTTTAATTAGAAGATGTTTCTGTCGGCTTTTCTACTGATAAAGGTATTTATACAGAAACCAGCAAATGGTTTCTGAAATAGTGCCAGGTTTGAGTTCCTGTAAGTTTTCCCTTCTGATAACTAGTCAGTACCAAGGTCTTAAAAGTAGGCATTCACTTTTACTTTGCCTTTCTCAGATAATTCACAGTAAAGCAATACAGTATTTCTCTGGATAACATGAAAAAGGTTATCCATGGCATTATCCATGGCATGATGTCCAGATGGATATATCAGGGCTGAATCTGTTCTACTTTCCAGTGCCAAATTCTCAGCGGACTGACTGTCCAACCCTCTCCCTTCCCAGTTAAGAGCTCCCGAAGCCTGGCAATGTGCTGCAGTTCATGCCAGGGCTTACGCCTAGGACCTTGCAGCTCTGCTCTGCTACCATGACCAGAAATACCCCTTCACAAATAGATCCCCTCTTCTCTCCCTCTGTTTTGTAAGAATGGGATACAATCAACCCTACAGAGACCCCTTGGCTCACGCTGAATGACTTGGGGCCTACCCACAGAGGAGGATAGTGCAGGGTGCAGTGCCAGAAACGTGACAACAGTATACACACAATTATCCTCCCTGAGGCCACAAACCTTCAGCAACTTTACCACGGCCACACAGGGCCTTACCAGATTTGCAACAGGGCCTTACCAGAAAGTACACTAGAGTTAACCTTCTGCAGTCAGAAGGCAGGTAGTGCAGTATAACGTAATATAATTTTTCCTCTATGTTTTCCTCTACTGAAAGACTGCAAGGAAACATGTCTAACTCACACCAATGCTTCCATAAAGAAGAATGACCTCAGAAGTCCCCCACAGAGTTCTTCCAATGTACTGAAAGCACGGGTCTCATTAGGTACCAACCTAATTTACACCTTTGCTTGGAAGTTTCGTTGAAGTTAATCACCTTACTCCAACGCTGAAGCACAACAATGAAAGTTTGAAGCTCTTTGCTTTCAAATCACAGTTTGTGGGACAAATTTTATATTTTTGTACATCCTTTACCCTTAATAAAGTAAGCTACCTCAGGAAGCTACTAATTAAATATTTGTGCAAATTTTAAACATTCAAAAGTATAGAGGAGACAGGATTTTTTGCAGAACAAACAAAAATGTTTGACATGACTTTTGCATTGCAAACATACTGCAAACTATATTTTTAAACAAAAGCTGATCCATACACATGTGTAATGGTTTGTGTGATAACAGGTTATGCAAAGGCAAACACCAAACAAACTTCCATGTGTAACACTGATTTTGTTAGTAAGATTGTGCAGGGAGCTTTTGTGAGGCAAATCTAAGTTACTGAAAGTTTTCACTTGTTTCGATATTACATAAACAGAAAATCCTCTATTCACTCATTTTAGCTGATAAAATACATAGATTAGAAACCAGTCTTTCAGAAGGATCAGTCAGCACTATCTGATAGGGAATAAATCGCCAGGCTGAATAAAAATGTAGGAACATCCCTTTCAGGACCTCAGAGGCAGAAGCTGCAAAGCACTGATCAAAGAAACAATCTGTGGCAATAATAGAGAGAAATATGAAACCACCCACTCAGCGGGAAACAGCAAAGGAGACAGGGCCTTGTGATGTAGCACGAGATGAAATTCAAATCCAAAGGGACCATTATGGCAGCATACCAAGTGCTGAAGATGTCACAAATACAGCAGTGTATGTAATTATGTGCACTGTCTACATTTCACATCTTCCTGGAGCAGTATCAAAGAACTGGGAAACAGACAAAAGAGGATATCAAAAATAATAAAGACACCTACAATGGGAAATGAGAGGTCAGAATGGGATCTGTATTAATTAAAAAGCCCTTGATTTCCTGTGTTCTTGAAGTCAAAGAAAATATGCAGAGGAATACCTCAAAGGTATCTGCACAAGCCCTAAGACCTCAAATAAAAGCAATTAAAACTAAGGAAGGACCAGAGAGTGCTGGAGGAATTCCTTTAAACTTCTTCCACTTGTGTGGAATGATGATGAAAGACTATATAAGAAGATCCAAGTATTAAACAGATTCAGAACTAGGTAAACACTTCAAAAAGTGTCAGCAAAAGAAAATTTGATTCAAAGCACTTGACAGGCTGCCAAGGGCTACTCCACAACTAACGAGATCCCTATACCGCACATTAGCAGTTCTTAAAGACAACAACATGACAGATGATTTCTAACAGATGTCCCCACAGTTACCACATTTGAATAAAAAGCAGTTTTAAACATTTGATGGGATGGCAAAGACAGCTGGCCTGTAATTTAGCCCAGAGCACCTACAAAAAACAGGTGTGCAAAACCCAGGTGTGCAACCCAAGTTCTGCGAAACAAGGAAAATCAAATCAGAAACAACCCCGAGAGCAGCACTTACTTTATCAGGTCTGACATGAGATAAACCAGGTTGCCTGTCCTGCATATATGCAAAATACCTCTTCGAAAGGAGCAGCTTAAGTAAAAAATAGACCTCTGAGCAATTTTTGTTGCTGTATATCACAGTTGCTATATCTTGTCTGTAATCATTGCCTCCTTTAATAGTGGAATTTTTCCACTGGTCCCTGTGATAAGTAGAATTAGGAACCTTACAGCTATAATAAACGGAAGATGAAAATCAAAGACACTAATTCACTTCAAAGGAGACGAGGCTGAAAAATCTCAAATATGACTGCCCATTAGCTTATCTCAACTGCACTCTACTTTTGAAAAGCATGTCAGCTCTCTGAAGTAAGTGCTAGACTACTCTTATATTTCAAATTGTTAGATTACATACATAAATATAAACTTGGCTACGTGGCATTTCCCTGCAAGGAGAAAATGTCACAGTCCCAGAAAACAGACTTCAATGGAAGGAAAGTCTACACTTTCAGAGCCCTCTGTAACCAGGCAGTCATTAAGTAACAAGGGACAAAGGACCAGTTGTCATACCATTAGGGTTGTAATTTTAAAGGGTAGATAAAGCCTCAGAAAAGAAAAGAGAATAATGCACAGATGCTCTAAGCACCACTTTTATTATAAGCCACCACAAATAGTGAAACTAATTACCAGAGATTTGACAGCAGGCAATACTCTTGAGAAATTTAACAGAAAAAAAAATAGAGACCCAAAACCAAAAGAGTAATACAGAGACCTGGAACACCATTTGGCAGTAGCCAATCTACTGATTTAACCAGCGTGATGGAAAAAATGAATGACTTTTACTTTTCTGTGCTGGCTAGAACACGACTCGCCTGCTGAGATCCTGTGACAGCTGATTTCCTGCCCTTCCTTCAGTCTTATTTGCATCACTTCTACCAGCACCCCTGTCCAAAATTGAAATCACCAAGATACCTGTTCAGGTGATATTGGAGTTACATAAAACCCATTTAGCAGTTTAACATAGAATCTTCCAAATGCACAAACTAGGCTCCTTAGTCCCTTTTGCTTGCAAGGCCTGGCACAGGAGATACTCTCAAGGCCTGAGCACAGAAATATTTGTATGAGGTGACTTCTCACCGCTACTGCCACAGGTTTGTTGGCTACAGCACTCCTGAAGGATGCTGAGGATCCAACCCTGGCACTCAGTCTTCTGAGTGAGGGAAGTTGAACTTGTAATTCATGAGAAAGGACAGGCATTTTTTGCCAGATCTCTCTTATACATTTGGCTATGACAACGTTACAGATATCCAAGCTAGCTGTATACTAGCAGTAGTGGCAGTCCATCTGCTGCGGCACAGAACTCGGTGCACCTGGCCTGAGAAGCAGCTAACTGCTTTGGTTATGTCCATGCTGCTTTGGTTATTTTATCCTTAACTCATGTGTTTAAGCTACAACCACAGAGATGTGCCCACACTACAAGGCAATAACATCAGTGGTTACATTATAGACAAACACAAAAGTAAAGCTTGCCCCACTTTCACCTAGCCCCATTAATTTCAATTAATGGATACATTTATGGGCCTGTTCAAGATTTCAGCTGAATAACTGAAACATTTCCCTAACTGAAACACTTCCCTAAAAACACATGAAACATAAGAATTTTACTAAGAATGTATAATAATTTGCTCTGGTTTCAAATCTCTTATTCAAAATTAGTCAAAGCACTTTTTAACAGTGTAGTACATTCACATCACAGATCCTTCCTGTGAGATATGTCAGTATATATATGTGTGTATATATATATATATATATATATATGTCAGTATATAAATGAGAGCACAGAGTCATTAGCCCCAAGGTCACAGGTGAACTGAGCACTCAGGTTTGCTCTTCTCTCATTGAAAATTCAGCTAGACCCGTGCAGCAATGCTCTTGGGCTAAGTAAGATATATAAAGCAGTGATAAACCTTCAAAGACTTAAGAACACTCTAAAGAATTATTTTTTCATATCAAACTGTCAGGAATGATCACTGTAGGATAAAAAGAAACAGATATGGTCTAATTGAAGTGGCATAGCGACAAATACTAATACAGTGCAGAAGAACCGAATCTGTACTCTATACAATACTGGGGTCAAGAATCAGAGAAAAAACACATCAAAGATGTGCTGAAACAAAAGCAAGCCCCCCAGCTTCTCTAGAGAGCCAACAAAATGATTGAAGGATGCTGATAAGCTCCTTGAAATAAACCACCAGCACAACTAACAGCTGAGATGCACAGTAGGGGCACAGTTCCTCCTGAGATGACAAACTTCAGTCTTTTCTGGGCTTGCATGAAGATTTCAAGACATATTTATGAATTACCTGAAAAAAAGCCAGTCAAAGCATCCTCAAGACCCGCTTCCTCAAGAAGACGTTTCCAAGCAGGCCACATATCAAAGGCCGCACAAAGACATCATCTAAGGATTATGGTCGTTACATCTCAGCACTGCTGGAAACCTACTATTTACTAGAGAATAATGTGATGGTTTATATCATCTGCTACTCAAACACAAGCCATCCATCATCCAGAGTTACAAGGCCAGAAAGGCCGTGTTCTGACACCATCCTATCTCCTTCTAGACAACGGTAAACGAGTTTACTATTTCTCATTTGGATAACAGAGTTCAGCACTTCTAGCTGCCTGTTTTGGAAAACCAAAGCTGGGATTTATCCAGCTTCCATCAGGAAGGGATAGGTCCTGGGAAGCAGTGACCTTGATAACCTCATAAAATAATCAATATTCTGTCCTGCCATTCCTGTACTGAGTGCTGTCACTCAGCACCCACATTTTCAGTCAGAGCAAGTTATGATTTCCCACCCTGTCTCAAGTCCCTACTGGCAATTTAGAGAGTAGCTCTGAAAAATGCTTGACCCTTACCAGTTTCCAATGAATCGGGGATCACTCTGGTCAATATAAACAGTTGTCCTAGGATCAACATAGAAACCAATAAGAAGTCCTCCCAGTAAGTAGCCAGCTGCAGGACCAAGTGCTCCCATTACATACATGATGGCTGAGGAAATAAAAGATCAGAGTTGTTAATCAATAACACCTCACTAGTTATTTGCATGTAAATTGGGGATCTAAAAGTGAAGGATGCCTCTTAAAGCAAGGAATTTTGTACCCCAGAAATTTCAGAGCCCTTTTTTGCAATCTTCAAAGGCAGCAATTTCTGTATAAGTAAAATATCAATAAGGAAATTACTGCTTTCTGCACATTTTCAGTCAAATTACAGATGGAAGTATACACTATTTTGGCATTTTGGATGGAAAGCAGATATCATTTTGACAATATTTTTCATATTTGGTAACATTTCCTTTGAATAAAAACTTAAATTTTAAAACATTAACAGAAAAAAATATAAGTAATGGTAAGCAAACAGAAAAGCGAAGAATAAAAATAATGTATGGCACCAAAGAACAAAGTACTATGTTCCAACTTAGTTACCATCAGATTAACACTGGATTTTAAAGAACCATCAAAGTTTAGAAATCAAATACTCCTATTTTGGAGATTGACAGAAATATGTTTTTATCTGTGCAACCACAGACTTGGCCCTGTTGTACACACTGCTACCAAGAGATCATATATGCTATATTTCCACAAGACTCCTGCCTTGTTCAGGACATTTAAAATTTTAATATTATTAAGGAAATTTCCTAATTTAAAAAAGCAAGTTAAATGAAAAAAAAATCTCAGTTGCAAACATACAAGCATATATTTTACAACATCATTGTTCTGAACATTGGATGACAGCAAAATCCTTATCACTCGAAATAACAGAGTAGGCTCCTGTCTGTGTCTTGTACACGATATTCTTCACAGTGGAGCCTCCAGTTCTTGCCGTTCAATCATCCATTGAGAAAGCATCGCAGCTTCCATTTGGCTTGTGTGCCAGTGCTGTCAGGAGCAAGGGTGAGACAGAGGCAAGAAAAGACGGTAGATGTGTTTCATCTTAGAGTGGGGCCAAGCTGCCACTGGACCACGGACCCAGGAAAACTTTCTGCAGCTCCCAGTACAGACATAGTTGTGAGACACGAGCAGGAGCAGACAAAAACATCTGTTGCTTGCTGACAAGAACTGACTGCTGAGATTTAGAAATCCTGCTCTCGTTTCCAGCTTTTGAAAGGTAGATAATTTAAAGGCTATCATTTGTCTTGCCCTTAAATACTGTCAGTTCCACTCCTTTCCTCTTCTACTTCTGCAAATCCCAAATCAACTTCTGAACTAAGCCAAGGTCAGTTACCTCAGCCTTAAAAATAGACACCTTTACCAAGATCCATATATTCTTGACCACACAACCATAGCTATCTTCCACAAATTGTTCTCATATTCTCCATCTATTTTCTTCCTTAATGCATTTTGCAGCACTCATCCCTTTTAACATGCTGCTCTTCTGCTTCCCATACTGGCTGTCTGGAAGCATGAAAGACCAGATGGGTTATAAGGGATGCTCTTTGCTGTACACTTCCATGTCTGAGACCACAAAAAAATCAAACTCCAGCAGCACAGCAACATTTGCTTAGGTGCTGCAGTCTCACTACGCAGCACATCAGAAGAAACCTGATTACCGAACTATCTGATAACAACATCTTCACTCCAAAATCTCCACCGCCACATGGTTTCTGCGGACCAGTTGCTCTCCCTGGCAGTGTGCAGGCTCCATACTGTTTGGTCCCATCCTCAGTCAGACGTGCTGCAGCCTGGGGTTGCATAACGGGGTTGTAAGCGCTTGGGCTTCTGTGCTACCAGGTATAGCAAACTATATCTCACAGGCAAGACAATTAAAAGGAAATCAATAGATCTGCCTGATTAAGCCAAATAACTTGTACATTTTCATCTAATGTTTTGAAAGAAGAGAAGGAAAAGAACAATCTCATGAGTAAGAAGGTGACATTTATCAAAGAGCTAGAGTGTGAAAAAAAAAATCACAGAAGCTACCACAAAAAGTAAACTGCGTATAGAAAAAAATGTCTTCAGACTGCAAAATGATTTATTACTTTTAAGTTACTCTTTCTTAAACACATTTTCAATTTTTATGAAACTGCAATGACTGGATTTCTCTAAAGTCGTTTTTGCATAATGGTTTCCAGAACTGTGTTCACTATTTAAATTTATTCCAGACATGTTCCCCTCTGGATTGATTGCAAACAATCCTTTGCATGTGTAAAATGCTCCACGAGACATTGTAACACTGCTACTTAATGGTAAGTGGTTAGGAGAAAAACATGCTAACTGTTATTTGTAAAATCCACATCATAAGGAAGGGAAAAAAATAAAATAAACTCATTCCACTATAATAAATTATGTTCAATAATGTTTCATTGGAAAATTGATTCAAACAACTACAGCAACCTCAGGTCCCTAAAAAGTTTACAGAAAGGAAGCACAAAGGGAGTAAAAGAGTGACCTAAGCCATTCATTTCAGCATTCAGAAAAAATACTTATGCTGTATTTATTCAGCCTCAAGTCCACTAACGAAATAGGCAAAATGCAGCAACTGTTTAGGTTTAGAAGTACTACTCGGCACTTGCATTATATATACCTGGTAACCTCAGAGGATATTCTTAGTAAGCAGGAATACTGTAGAGTAAAAATAAAAATATCAGTGTACACTGTGCTCCTGTAGAGTAGGGGATGCTGCCAACCATTTCAAAAGTATTTTTAAATTACTATATGCTGTTCAGATTTCAAGATTTTTTTTTAAATGTAGCTTACAGATAACATGTAACATTCTGGATTTTTCAGAAAATGGGGGTGCCCCACATGTCTGGTCCAGGGCATAAGGAAACACGTGAGCACATGAGCTCCACAGCTGCCATTTTAGGACACTTTGCAGCACCTTCTCCAGCACCCAGTAATGACCACTATCACAGACCAGATACCAACTGCAGTAAATTGATCTGGATTTCTAAATAGGACTAAAGGTACCGCATGGCAAGTAAAATATGCAGGTATTTCAAAACGGGGTACTTGAAAAAGTCTGCCCCAAACCTTGCTGTGAAAGTGAAGGTAGAGCCATCTCCAGGAGTCAGCATGGCAGGTTGCTCTGCGATCCTGGACCTGTGAAAGTCTGACCACAGACTCCATGATATTGCACCCCAGTGCCTGGGAAAACTGATTCCCAAAGAGGCCGCCGAGATTGGTGGATGATATAGAGAGGAAACTAACGAGGAAACAGATTCAGTCAGGGCATCATCAAACCTGAACCCTCTTCACAAACAGAAATTTCCGCAGACAACTGCTCCATAACGTTTTGCACTCAGGCCACCAGAAGGTCTGCAGCTTCTTGATGAAGAAGGTTCTGAAGCACGGAGGTGATGTGGGAGCACCTTCCTTTCAGCCCCCTGCCTGGCATTTCAGCTGGCCCTCTTTGGGCTGCCCTTTTTGGGCCACAGTCAGGTCTTGATCTAGGAAGATGCTCTGATTTAACTGCAGAGAAGTTTTGACTACAGAAGTAACAAACATTTGTTATCAAGAAGCATGTAGGAATGCTATGTTGCCAAGGCAGGCTGCGTGGCATCCAGATGATTTTTTAATCGTAGGAGTTGGACTCAATGATCCTGGTGGGTCCCTTCCAACTCAGGATATGCTATGATTAAGTTGCACTTAAGGAAATTCTGGATTTGCCTCTCAAGCTCTGAGCCATAATCTTGACAGGTGCTTATATGTGCAAGCTATCTTCAAATTTCTTAAATCATAAAAAATGTACTATAAAATAGCAGTAATATCTCCTTTTTCATGATAAAATAGAGACGATGTGTGCTATATGTTACAGTTCTGTTCCAAAGTATAAGTCATCTTCCAGAAATAAATAGGGAAACTATTGTTAATACAGACATATGGGCTACAACAGATATCTAATTCTCTTCTGATTGGTTTCCACTGATGAATTTGTACCTTTCAGAATTACTGTATTAGCCATATCCACACTCAATACTGGCAAGTCACTGAGTACAATTCTCAGGGAACGTGGCTGTCTCTAGGAAGAAGTACCTGCAGATCAGCCACTCTTAGCTGAATTATATTTGAGGACTACTCGTTACATTCAACACAACCAGCTCAGGTCAGACCTTGCAAATGTATTTTTATTTTTCTTTCCCAGAGCTTGTAATAGCTTGCTGGTGCTGTGATGTAGGATCTTCTGTCTTCAAACCAAAGCACAGGATAGTCTACTGAAATTACATGTCATTTAGAGAGATAATTTCAAAGACCAAAAAGACCTTGTATATTCTTTCAAGTTTCCCTTTTCTTTCAAGAGGTCAGTGTTGTGGGGAGAAGTTTGCACTAGCAAGCATACCTCATTCTCTAGGTACAGCTTCTCTTCAGATTGACCAGGGACAGCCTTTCCCTGCCCTCCCTAACCTGGTCTTTCAGATCGTAGTTCTACATCTGACATAGACTGTAGAAGAGTAAAAATATCCTAGTTCAGACACACTTAGTTAACTGTTCATTATATATCATTGTCCCACTGATATCTATCAAGCTAGAGGTATTTTAGTTCCATTGTTTTATTTGGGGAGCTTCTCTGCCTCACTGAGGATGCCCTTGGCATGGCATATTATCTCAGGTGCAGTACCATAATAACACGGCTACATGGCTTGTTGGCTATGGCTAGCTACGCTTAGACACAAATGTCTGTCACAGCTAAGATGCTGGATGGGAGAAAATGGGAGTCAAAGCAACTGTAAATGAATTACACATGGAATTTACCTACCTAAGTGAAATAGGATTAAGCAACGTCATTTTTCTCCATTGAAAAGCTTATCCTGGGACATGTTTCAATGAATGCTGCCATTTTGACAAAAATGGAAATAGGAGGACTTTTTTCTTCCAGAGAAGACTCTGCATAGCCTCTACATAGTTGCAGCAAAGTCTCTATGATAGCAATAAGATTGACTGAATCCTCTACGGGTCCAAAAATCCCTATGTTCACAACACATGCATAAAATTACTTGGTTGCCAAATATACTTTTTTAGTATACCCAGAGCACAAATATGTACTTAAACAGAGGTCACAAAAACACCTTCCCTTTCCTCCTCTAATTGCACCAAATGACAACTTCAATATGTTTTGTGTATGGGAATACACAACATATCCCTGTGGCATCTTGAAATGCATACCATGTTACTCCTCCAACTTTGACTTTTTGCATTAGTAATGCTAACATCAGTTAAAGTAACAGGCATCACGTTGTGCCTAGAGGAACAGAAAGTCCACATTAGTGGCCTACACCAGGTCATGTAGCTTCTGGGTTCAGAAAAAGCCACTTTGGTTTAAGAGTAAAAACAAAGGAACACATCGCTCGGTACCTCTCATCTCTGTGTACACACACATGTCACCACACAGAGTTTATCACTGGATGGAGAGGAACATTTCTCAAAGGTCCCATTGTTGCAGTCTTGGCAGCACATCACCACAGTACAACTGTTCATTTCATACATGTGTAAGGCAAGCAGAATTTAACTTTTATTCTGTTTTCAATCAAAATTTAGAATTTGCAAATTCCTGCAAAAGCTACAGTGTTCATTCTGGAATATTTTTATTTCTTTTTCATATGCAAGCTTTTTCCTGCAATAGAACTTCAATTTTGGTAGATTTTGCAGGATACTTTTTAATGAGATACAGACATAATCCTTTTTTATGTGTAGATTTCAAATTTTTACTCCAAAAATTTCATTGTCATTATAAAATTAAGCTATAGACTAGGAAGCAGAGGTACAAAAAATAAAATAAATCACCTACAGTTACGTAGTAGAGCAGAAAGGCCAGGAGTATAATTTACTTCACCAAAGCAATAACTGTGTCCTGCCTGCTGAACAACACTCATCCTGAAAGAACAACACAAGGGAGAATAAAAATAACTCAAAAACAAAACGCTTATGAATTCGTAAGAAATGGCCCATGTTTATAGGTTACCTGTCTACAAGCTGAGGAATGAGCTTTAACAGAAATGGCAAAATGAACTTTACATAATTCTGACTGAGTTCTCTGTATGTTAGGAGATTTAGGGGACTACAAGAAGAAAGAAAGAAAGTCACAAGGGGTTACAGACTGGGATTTTGTAAGCCAAAGAAGCAGTGCCATGCGATGGTACCACGGCATCCTCTCTACTCCTACTGGCAGCATGTTTCCTATAAATACTGAGCTGTGCTGTCACTGAAGAGTAAACAGCAGGATATTTCTTCGGGGTGGAGAGCAGGTTTTGATTCACTCACAGAACAAAGCTGGCAGGCAGAGACTTCAATGCAGAACACGACTGATTCCCAAGCCCTCCCCAACCCCTCTCGTGTCGCAGCACCTGTGATGGAGTGGCAAGGAGCAAACATAAGGCAGCTTCCAAAGAAGCATTACTCTGCCAAAAGGCACATTTACCTCATTTGTCTAAATTCACCCACAGAGAAAGCTATCCCAAAAAAAACGTAAGTTTTAACCACACTTTTGAGCCTGAGGACACAAAACTAAGAGGACTTGTGAGCAGAAGCCAGGCGTACTTCACAAAAGCCTTGAAGTCAGGAAATCATGCAGTTCGCTTCCTTCTTTTCTTCATGAACACCCAGCCAACCCTATCTATACATGCTTTAGGAGATTTTTCTTTTATGTGGTTATTTGCTTAGGAAAAAAAAAAAACAATGCTTTGAGCATTGTTGCATTTCAGATAACAATGTAAAGTTCAAAACTTTCAATTATTTCCTTTCAAAACATATTAGAGTTACCACAACTTTAAAAGTGTATCAGATCCAATGTCATATGCAAAATAATAAATAGAGAAACAAACCTACCCCAGTAGCCTGCCTTGATCTTTGTATAGAATGTGTTTGAAAATACTTTCACAAGCAGATTCAACAGGTCTGGAAGACAAATTTTTAGAGAAGCATAGACAAAACATAATCTTACATGCCTACCACGCAAACTAAAATGAATGGTCCAGCTCACAACTCTATTAAAAAATTCTGAAATTTAAATTAAATATTAATATATGCAGTGACTTGCTGATATCAGATTAAAAGCATTATATTTTTAGTATTAAATCTGTAAGAGAATAGTAAGATATCATTTGTATCAAAACAAATTCATTTCCTAGCTTAAAGAGCTGTCATTTCTAAACTGCTTTATGCTTTTTTTCTCCATTTGTGACCATATTCTAAAATACTACAATCATTTTCACAGGACCCAATTCTAATGTCACAAAAAACAGGGAAATAAGCCCAAACAAAACATGCTAAAATCAACTGCTTATGCCAATGTGTATCTCCCACATACAATGTCACTGCAATGCTGCTCCGTATCACTCACTATGCTATGGAGTCACAAGGACTACAAGGCAAAATTTCACCGGACTCAGCACGTGTCATTAGGATACACTATCAATAAGTATCTGCATCCAATGCAAAATTTTAAAACACTCAAAATATTGAAAAATAAAGGTTTGCATTTGTACCAAGCTATTTCAGCCCTAGAGAGCCCTAGGTAAAAGATTGCCCCAAGGAAAACTACTCCAATGCTTAAAATGAAGTCTTTATTTCTTTATTCCTAAAAACAGAGAAATTCTGTTAAGTAGAAACCCAACAGTCAACTGGAAACCATTCTGCTCTTTAGAGACAATTCTGTTTCATTTACAATTAACTTCTTCTTACTATTTGTTTTCTGAAAAATCTGTCTTTTCTGTCTTTATATTCATCTATAAATAATCATTTGCTGATAACATTACCAAGTATGACTTGTGGTTATTAAGTAAATATGGGAAAGGAAGATCTGCTGCAAGAGTTCAGTGAAAACAGCTGCAATTTTCATGTGCAGTTTCCAAAACAATGTGGTTAACTGAATTAAGACACCATGCATGAGAAAATTCTTGGATCAGATAATTAAGCATATCAAGCATTATCAGACTTTAAACAAATTTTAAGGAAAGAACCTTCTGGTGACAGTATTACAAAAGCACACACAGCTATCTCTGATTCGAAGAATACCCAAAGTCCTTACTGATGTAAATGGTTTGTGTGACCAAAGATGAGCTTGTCTATACTTGCAGAATCTGAACCTAAATTGAAAACAAAGATGCTCTGACATTCTTCCTACAGACTAAGAGGTATTAGGCACTTTAGGTCTCGTAAAGAAACGTTTTTTAAAAAACAAGTGTCAACAACTACTTAAACACATGAATAAGAGAACAACCAAAACTGTCTTTCTCAAGCCTCCAAGGTATTTTTCCACAATTTTGATGTGGAAATGCACTTTTATTGAAATTTATCTCTCAGACAAACACGCTCACTACTTGTACTGAATGCAATTAGGATGTCAAAAGATGAATTGAATGGCAAAACTTTGCTCTTAGCTGTTTTTCTCTGGAAATCAGTTATCAAAAAAGCTCTGCATCTTACCTCCAAGTTTTTCAAGTCCCTGTCAGTATGTTGCATTATAAATATAACGACTCCCAAGATGGTTACTAGCTCTCTGTTCCCAGACTTTGACTTTTAAAAAAAAAAAAAAGAAAAAGTTTTCTGAACATATTTTCTTATGTGGCAACATTTAACTAGTAGAACTAGGCAGACATCAACCATTCAGTAAATACCTACTGAGTGCCTCCTTGGCCCCTTCTGAATGCTTGACCTGTCAGCATCCCAAAGTTACCTTCAAAGAAATGTCATAAACGTAACATTCACTTCCATACAGAAAATGATCTACTGTATATAATCACTAACCTAAATCCTAAGCCAACTTCTACTGTAAATCATTTTAAAAACTTTGATCTCCAAAATCCAAGAAATAACTTGTTAGATAATTTATTTCCCATTCATTCCAACACTGAAAGCTAGTGAATTTATTATTCACACAAGCAAGATCCTGTAAGTTAGTGGGGCTATTCTCATGGGGCAGGCAGGCATTTCTGCCATATTAGTCAGTTACGGTCCTAATAACAGGACACTGAAGCTGTCAGCTGTCTTTAAGAGATACTGAAGCAGCCCCTTGACTAATAGTCATTCTTTCCGTTACGTCACGTCAAATGGGAATATCTCATCTCTACCTTTTAATTGCTTGCCTTTGTTTTTCTATTTGTTTGGTAGTTGAAGGAGCATGCACACAGTTACTTTGCATTGGGGACTATCCCCGGGTGTAAATTTAAGCACGTGCTCATGGACTCTGTTGATCTCTTCAAATAAAGTTTCGCTTCTTTAATATTGCTTTTAACTAAACTGGAATGAGGCTGGCTTGGTCATTTGCATCTCATCCCTTTTTCTTTAGATGATCATAACTGAAAAATATCAAACCGTGAAAGCTGAAATTTGGCCTGCAAGCAGACTGACCTCACCAGGTACATCACTAATAATCAAAGGCAAGAGAGAGACTGAAGTATTTCAAAATTAGGTGATTTTAAAATTGCAGTGAGAAAGCTCGGGTCCACAGCCACAAGACCAGCAGAACCCAACAGAGAACAGTACTTCAGAATACTTGCATCCGTCATAGTTTTATATCACGTTCAAGCAGTGTGACCAGGCACGAACATGTCATTCAGGTCCTCTTGTTCCGTTGTGCAGGGAGAGCACACGTACTCTTGGAAAAAAAGGAGGGGAAGAGCCTGGTCAGATTTTTCAGTCGCCGGACCAGATTTGAGAGTACACCATCCCACATCACAGGAAGAACCAGGAATAAGCACCAATTCCTTAGCAAAATCTACATATATTAAGTACCCAATGCCTATGGATCTGGACTTTAATAGTTATTGTGTACAGACTGGGTAACAGCACACACAAATATTAGATTTGCATTGGCAGGTTTGACACAAATTTTGTATACTTCATTATTGTGCAAAAATAGACCCCTTGTGCCTAAGAAAGTAACTGTGAGAACAAAAGTCAGAAAGACCAAATATTCCTCAAATGGAACATTTGACTATCTGGTGATAGTCAAAGACTTTCTATATATATTTATTTTTCCTTTGTCCCACCTGCAAGACAACGGAACAAAGATGTAAAGAAGGAAATTACTTCAATATTCTCTCAGAATTAATTTCCTCTCAAAAATTAGTTTATGCCTAGGAGGCACTGGTTAATTATTGAAAATGTTGGTGATTGTTTTTCCCTCGACTACCTCTCGCTAATAGACTGCAAAGAAGGGCAAGCCAAATATCATTTTTTCATGATTTCCTTGTAAATTGCACTTACATTTTCATCTTTCAAATGAAACAACAGGAATTATAGTTCATTACTCATATCTGACTGAAAATCTGCCTGTAAGCAAAAGCACATTATTCCAGTAATTTGCAGATGACCCCGTTACTTTTACTAACATTTATTGTGTTGCAAAAGAAGTTACTTTTCTACATTCAAAAAGGTTGAAAGCTGCAATAGCCCGAATAAAATAATATTAAATAACATTCGATGAAGTGAAATGCACAGCCCTATAGTCACATTTGAAACCATATTGAAAATATTATTACAGGTCATAGTCTGAAAAAAAAAAATCCATCCATATGTAACAGTTATAAATAGTGGAAGCTATTTTTTTTGGCTATTGGACAACACCACCATTCTATGAAAACCTCTAACAGTTTCAAAATTTGTCCTTCACTCTCATAAGAACAAGCCTTATTTGGGCATTTTCACAAAACTGCAATTATGCTGAAACGCTTGTTTCTGGAACAAAACTTAAATCTTGGGTTCTGGATAGGGGTCTCCTCTCCTTCCCTGTGCCTCTACAGGGGGATTGCACGATAGACTTGAGATTTCATTCACCTCCATGTTCTGCTAGGACAAAGCCGAGTTCTTCACGGCAGCACCAAGAAGATGAATCAAAATGAACTTCTTCACTGTCCGAGCAGTTTCGTTATCAACAACAAATGGATGATAAAAATGTCAGGCTATCTTCTCTACCACTACCCACAACAAAAAGCTTCTGGTATTGATGCAACAGCAAACTGTTCTTAATGGCTTTAGCCACAACTTCTAATAGAATTAGCGCAAAAGAAGTAAAACCACCTAGAAGGATACAGTGCTTAGTCAGATCTTTGACAGCCAGATACCCAGCTCCTAGATCTTAGATATGATCTAACTGGTAGGTCTTGCAGGGAACCCATGCTACGCCTGACCACAGAATGTTCCCAAAGTGCCCTAGCACTCTTGAGACAGTCCCATAAAATACGATACAGAAACGGAGCTGATGATGATGATCCCTGAAAAGGCTCTGCTAAACTCTGATAGATCAAAGAATGTGAATGGCCAGAGATCTGAAAGTCTTTTTTTTTAAAAAAAAAAAAAAAAATACAGAGAGAGACATGGGAACCTAACAGAACCATGGAGGAAAGGGAGGAATACGGTTCTGTAAGAAACTGAAGGGAAGGAAATTCATTTATATATTTACTTTGGACAGAAAACTATCACAAACACCATTTGTTAGCAACAAACTGATTCAATGTATAAATAAGATTGCTCAGCCTGTTTTAGTTGGGGTCCTGAAAGAAATGAATATCCACCTCACAGGAAAAAGTAGATATTGACACGCAAAGTCAACAATCAAATAAGAATTATGAAAATATTTTGTTTTGACATTATTAAGCAATGCATTTTATTTACTTTGGTTTGAATTTATATGTCAAGTAAAAATAATCTTTTTTTTAATGCTAATCTGTGTTCCTACGTAAAAATCAAAATAACGCAATGTAAGTTAAATATTTCACCCTTATCAAAAATAAATCATTTTTATCTACATGAAAAAAAATGACTAAATCAATATATTCTAAAAATCAAGTTTAATTGAGTAATAATTTGTCAGAGCAAACCCAAAAGCATATTTTAATCAGTTCGACTAAATGTCATAGTTTGAACAGAGTGCAGCATCAAGAAAGTAATTACTGTTATAAAAGGTTATTTTTAATGGTAATATTATAATTACATTTGTCTTCCTTTCTAAAATATGAACTGTAACGGTGATTTAGGGCCTCATTTGGAGCTGATTCCCCACCACAGTAAGATATGTTAGTATGTTATAAAAAATAGAAGTGTTACTAACTTGCAATGTTAGCATTTCTAATAAATATATATATATATATATATATATATATATATATATATATTACAGGAATCCTCCCAAGATATTTCCTCCCAAGATATTTCAAAAGTCCATGCATGGTTGATTTTGTAAAATTGAAAAAATTATAATCAGCTATAATTCACTGATTAGGTAATTTAATTATTCAGCTGACATGTTGTGGGAGAAAAATGGCTTTTATTTACTCTGTAATTTTTAAAATTATTTTAGTCTGCAATTTTTTAAATAAAGACTGTTCATTTGTTTCTCCCTTTTGTCAGTGGAATAAGACATGACAGCTTTGTTCCTCAGCTACTTAAATTAGCAGGTTATTAAGCATATTGTAGTTCTCCAGTAGTATAAGGTGCTTTCACATTTAGCAGATAGACATGAAAATCATAGGGGCTATTATTCAAAGCCCTTACCCAGGTAAGAAAAAGACCAGAGCAGGCTCCATGCCCCTTACCCATTTCTCCAGCGTATCAGCAGGAGCCCCAGGACAGGTGGGCTGGCGACCCACTGGGTTATTTACATCAGGAGGATTCAACTGGAAGACGATGACACTTGCATATGCAATCTGCAAACTATCACGGCCTTTAATCAGCTTTAAGCAAGTTAATTGTTGAAACTTTGGGCTTAAGTTTGCAAGGAAGATTAAACGTGAGCCCTTAATCCCACTGAAACTCATTGAAAGTTGGGTCCCTGAGTTCCTTAGGGTCCTTGGGAAACATTAATAACCTGTTATTAAATAACTCTGACAGAGAGTGAGATTGACAGGGAGGCCTTCAAAGGATGACAGTGAAGTTACTCAGAATAACCAAGATTGCAAGTGTTACTAGTGGTCTCTGCTGCTGACAGAGCACAACTGAGTCTAATGACAATCCACTTGGCATCCTTCCCCTCCATGGGAGATTTTTACAAGTGACAGAAGAGAGATGTCTTCGCACGCTGCTGGACCCTTAACCAACTGTTCAGATTCAGACTGACAAATTTGCCCACTAAACAAATGAAAGCACACATCTTACAGGTGATTTTAACAAACTGTATTGCAATGAGATTATTTTATGACAGTATAGACTCAGTATAAATTTAATACAGTGCTCACAAATAGTCACCAAGATGCAGTGAAAGCCTTGCTTTTGCTTCTCGTGAAACAAATGAAGGTATAATGTAAAAGTAAAATAATCAAATACAACAACACTGGCAACTTTTTTAGCTTTTCACTCACTGTTTAAATCATAGTTACTTCTAATAACCTCCATAAATAAAAATACAATCTACAATGAAATATTTGCCTTAAGAACAAAAATCTCTCTGGTTATCACTTTACTTTGAACTAAGGCTATCATGTGAATTATTTGTATGTTAACATAGCATGCTTAGATCCATATTTTTATAGCATTACACAGATAATTATATTTGACGCACTCCTCTCTACAATCTAAATTGCACATTTGTAACAAATTTTAAAAACCACCCCAAGATCACAGTCTTCTGCCATCACTGCTGCCAGTGCCCTCAGAGACCCCAAACCATAACGGAACCAGTTAAAAAAGGGACTTTGCACAACTTGTGAGAAATGCCAACCTTTGGCATACTGCAACATCTTACACAGGTGAAGCTCTTCAGCTATTCTGTAGAGCATTTCCTAGTAACTCACACCCAGAATGCAGTAATCACACACCACAGAGTAAATTCAATGAAGCACACCTGAACTTCAAGGTGCCTCTTGCAGTAGTTTCATCCTCTCCTTCACCAAGCAGCTCCCCCATTGCATCACTGGGGTTGCTCCTCGGACCAGATGCACTGACATGACGGCACTTATGTACAGCATGCTGGAGGGACACATCACTGTCTAGGGTCCAATTCTATCCTCTTAATTTCCCTAAACTGTCAAACACGTCACCGCTGCTCCTTTTGTGCTCCCAAACAGCACAATTACTGCTACTACTGCTTTGCTCACTTTGTAAGTGCTTTGCTGAGATTTTCTGAGCCTGAGACAGACGCACAGAACCACCACTCTTTTTGGATCAAGTGCAGTTGAATCACCATCTGCTAGCTCGTATAATAAACCACTCAGGCAAATGTTTCTTTCAAAACAGAAAACTGAGAGTAAAACAGTATTATGGTTTTTTAAACTCTAAAACTGCTGGGGAAAGCTTAGCAACTGAAAGATCAAAACACTGCAGTGAAGAACCAGCAGAGAGATGACAGCAGAATAAGACATTTGTTCTTAGCCAATATAGCTGAATAACCAAACGAAAATGTTATTTCTTAGTTTCACACACATGAAACTGTGTAGAAAACTCCAACGGCATGCCTCTCGTTTTCAACAGAAGAAACAAATCAGAGACGCCCCGTCAGGTCCCAATCTTTGGAATATTTAGCACAAGGCTGATGGGCACTGCTTTCCCTAGGATTTTTTGTGAATCTATCCCTTCATTTCAATTGTACATTTGTAAGTGTCCAGACAGACAATTCATTGCTCAGGAGTATTTTAATAAGTTTTTTTTTTCCAGTTTTTAGTTTTCAGATATTTGGGGATGGGAAGGGGAGTGAAAGTAATGCTTTGGTTATAAAAGAACTGGCTGAGGAGATGAACTCAAAACTAAATTATTTGCATAACCCTAACCTGAAAACAAAAAGTGAAAAGTTTAGGGGAAGAAAAAAAAAAGTCAATAAAATGTCTTCAGATTTTCTCAGGATGAAACAAAACTAGAACATGGTTTGCTGTTCTTACTGCCCAGTTTCGGGAATGTCCTGAAAACTCTGGGATGGAAAATCAGAGAGATGATTTGGGGAATTATCTACCTATCATCTACCTGTCTATTATCTACCTACTATCTACCTATCTATCTATGACCCATTGGTCGTGCATTTTATGTGTTGTCGTTACTTTTCTTACTTTGTTCCATCCTAAACAAATGAAAAACAGAGGGCTTGCATTTCTATAGAGATTTTGTTCTAGGAGACAAACATTTACAATTCTAAAATATTGCAGTTTTTACTATTGATTGGTTTGCCCAAATTTCTCTCCAAAGTCCTTCCTACTGTGGAGCCATTGTGTGAACTTCCCTGTGGTCCTCCTGCCGCCCACTCGAGCCTTGCCTCTCCCTTGTCCTTACTCCTATAATACAAGTTCAAATATCTGTGTTTAGGAAAGATATAAATGAAAAACCAAACCATCAAGTTTTAAAGAACGGAAGCTGTTTCCCCTGCTGCACTTCAGTTAAAAAATAAACACATAAATATCAGCTATCTCTGTGACCCTGGAGATGCTAATCTCTGCAAAGATGCATCAACCTTGTTTATGAGCAGAAACAGAACAGCCAGGTTTGAAAAAGAGATCCTCCCTGCTGCTGGTTACATGAGGTTCTACAAATGTTTTTGGCACATGTGTTGTCCTGGTTTGTGACTTCACACAACTGTACAAGCCTGTACATTTCTGCACAAACTGTACATTTCTGCAGGATTGCTTACTTCTACTTATTGCCATTTCTAAAAAATATAAGGCATATATTTTATGTCTCTTCCCATTTTATTAATTTTGAAATGAAAATTCTTTGCCCTACCGTTGTAAGAATAATATACTTAGATTCAAAAGAAATGCCTTATTAGGCTGTAATACCTGTATGTGCTACTTAGCGAAAGGAGAGCACGTAATCTCAAAAGGTTATCCTACACTATTTTAATATTTTTTATATCAGATTCATCACTGCAATATCCAAAAGCAGAGAACAATGTGGACACCTCAGCATGAATGTAATTTCTCCTGGTTCTCAGAAAAGAAAATGAAATGTTTGAAGCAAGGCAGAACAACATAAGTCTGGCAGTATCACAAGGGGTGTCTGCTGGGAGAAAGACTGAAGAGGGAAGAAAGGGAGTATGCCTGTTACAGAGGATGATCAACTCCACGTAATTTTTTATTTTTTACACGAATTAGTATTAGGTGTCTTCTCACATCTCCAAAATCTTTTTAATCCTGTTGAGATACTAGAAAATGTAACACCATTCAACAAAATGAAGACTACACGTTACTTAAAAACAGATTACAATCTCCACCTGTTAATACACGGGCACTAATAAGAAATGACAAAACTGGTCCCATCCAACAGCAACCAGGCATTAATGTCCTGAAAACCACACACAGTGCTGTCGCTAGACAGCACCTGGCCATGTGTGAGTATTTGGATCTGAACAGAGGCCACACGCATGTGCCAGTGTCTTCTTTTATCAATAACCCAAACAACAGAGAAATGTGTTGGGTGGTGTTACAGAAGTTTTCCATCAGTAATTTTTACAAATGCAGAAAGTACAAAAAGAAGATCTTTGAAACAGAGATCAGGTTATACAAGGCTGAAGTCATTAAAACAGGTTATATATACAAGACTGAAGTCAGGACAAGGCTTTTAATTTTGCCAGGACTCTACATGCTATATAAGGAAAAACTAGTTTTAGAGGTTGGTGTTAATCCAGAATAAAAATTAGTCTACAGGCAGCTACAGAGTCCCACGAGTAACAGAAAGATGCAAGATCAGCTTTTCTGCACTACCATCCCCCACAAACAGCTAAGCTAGCTTCTGCTACAAAGACATATGTTTCTGAGGGAGTATTTTAGTTATCCTATTTAAGGGCCAGATCCTGGTCTTGTGGTCAAGCCAGTTTCAGCTACAAAGCAGAAACCAACCCTAATGGTGGGACACAGAGAGGCATGTCCAGTTACGTTCACAGCATCTAGCACCTCCATCTGCTCACGGCATCAGCATGGATCATCAGAAGGGAAAGGAGATGGGAAACCCTTCCTCACTTGCACGATCAAGTCTTCACATTTGTGGAAGGGAAGAGAAATGGGTGCATCCCAGATGTCCTGGGTGCATCCCAGATGTCCTGAGTGCCTGCCCTGGAACTTCCCGGTACACCCAACACCTCCTCACCTGGGAATGGTGCAACTCACCTAAACCTGAGCGATCTTAAGCTTGTCACTGTAAAACACAAAAATCATGTATATATACAGTTGTTTCAGGTGCAGGTTCTATGATCAAATTCCACTCTATCTTCAATTTGTGGAATGTCTCAGAGCCAACTGAAATATAGACCAACGCCCAACAGCATACAAAACAAAACAGGTTTTCTATTTAGCTGCTATTCTACACAAGTACATTAATTACTATTAACTACAATATTACCTTGCAAATCTATATTTACAGGGGTATAAGAAGCAAATTAATGGGTAATGTAATGTTGTCTACAGTGTGGGAGATGAAAAAAATGTACACAGAAAATACTCTACCAAAAGATGTGCAGTGACGAAATCATGATTCCAAAAGTGATATTAAAGAAAAATCTTTTCTTACAAAATACTACAACCACATGAGCTATTCAGCTAACTATCTGTCGTTTCAAAAAAATCCTATGAGTAAAGGAGTGAAAGTTTTAGGGAATTGTTAAAAACTCATGTATACAGCACCGGGTGTTTGCTACAGCTGCTTCTCTTCAGATTGCCACAGAAATCTGAAAGCTGCAGGAGGGAGCTGCCCTGGGACAAAGTTCGTCCTGCTGCCACTGGTGGTGAGAGCTCCCTTCAGAGCAGCCAGGAGGTCTGGTTCATGCCGCAGTCACAAAATCATTAAACCCAATGCCAGGGAAGTGCCAACAGCATGCACCCACGGTGCAGGGGAAAAGGCAGCCAAGTGAAAGCCCTCCCTTCTGGCAGCAGCCCTCACCCACGCCATGCCAACACAGCAACTGATCCCTAGGCTAGCAAAAATTAAGGGATGGACATGTGGGAAAACAGGCTCCAGATCTGATTCAGGTTAAAAATAGCCCTTTTTTACACGTTATATTCACAGCATATTGCTACTAGTAAGGGTATTCAGAAGGCCGTATTTCAGAATTCAAGCATTTATGACCATTTACCAAACCTGTAAGCTATTACCATGGTATTAACAACATTCAGATGGAAAGTCCCAGATGACTAAGGAAATGAAGTGCTATACACTTAAAAATCCATCAAAACAGGAAAATCCACATGTTTTTGTTCAGCTTTCTTCTTGTGACATTATCATTAAACACTGCGACTCTAATCCAGAACTTTGATTTATTCCTTGGAGAAAGTAAAGACAAATTACAGTAAAGTGCAATAGGAGCACTTTAATCACACAGTACACACAAAATCTGAATATATCTAGTAGCAGTCAACCAGCACAATGCAGCAATATATTAAATGCAATTTGATATAAAATTTTGCTCCCACAACTGAACAAGAAAGCTGTTGGTACAGATAAGTGCTTATCAGGTGACGGAGGGTTACCTAAACATAGGTAATCTATAAAAAAAAATGAAAAGTCTGTGGATAGCCCCTTATGGTTATACAAATAGTCTGTGATAACCAGGTACAACTCAAAATGGATTATGCCAGTGCTACTGCACAAATAGTAAGTCAACACAGAGATCGTCCTTGTACTAATACACACTGCTAAAACCCACCAGGGAAATATTTACAAAACGTCAAAATAGGTAAACCTGAATCACAGAGTATTCCCAACGGGAGCAGATGGAAAGCTTCTTTCTCTCTAACCTACTAGAGTCTAAATATGTCATGAACAACACACTGGATAAAAACAGGAGCAAGAGGAGTTGCACAGGCAGTGATCTTCAAACAGGAACATGACTGTTTTCCACCCAAGAATGAACAGAAGTTGAAATGAATAACAAGAACTGAAAAGCAAAAATGCATCTAATAATGCCAAGCTATACAAATAAACACACACTGATGGCTAAGCATTTTTCCATCAAAAGTACTTTTGCCATCAAAAACTGATTAAGAAAAATGATACCAGTTCCCAAGCTGTTTTCACAATGGAAAAGAAACCCTGTTTTATTCTTCCCTAACTGATTTGGTGACTTGAGAAAATTTTAAGAGACCACATGCACTTTCATTATTTCAGATTACTCAAATTGGGTACAAAAATCCCAAGAGGATCTGTTACCTGTTTAAGAATGAAAAAGCTTTATAGATCTTATCCTGCTCCCATTCAGCATCAGGTGCACCTCATTACCTTCAGAGGGAAGATGAATGTGTCTACAGTTAGTTGTGATTTATTAACTTTTCTCAAAAGCTTTTCTGAATCCAACATTCATTACATGCCAGACTTCAGAACCACAAGGCCAAGACAGCAGTAACCTTGCAAGACTCTGGCATTCAGAAGCACCAAGTCATTAATATTAATTAAACGCCTCCAGACCTTCCCTTCTGCTGTGACTCCACTTGGTGTACAGCTAATTGCTTCCCTCCTCCCGTACACGCTTATCCTGCGTGCCCTGCTGCACAGCAGCCAGCTTCATGTGCTCTAAATCGGATGAGCAGCTTGTGGATTGCAACTCCAAGTGTTCAGGTCTTCCCTGGGTGCCTCGAAAGGCAGCTGAAATATTTTATGCAGACTAAATGATTTTCTAGTTTTTCTTAATCTGAATTTTTTATATTAGGAAATGAGCTGAATTAGAAAACTCAAAACCTCAGTGGCCTGTTTAAAGTAAGTGCCTCAATTAGAAATATGAATAGAGGTCTTGACAGCAGCTGACATTACTACTGTGAAACATTAATATTTCCAGATGGAGAGAAGGACTTCGTTAATATAAAGATTAAGAAGTGCAAAAGAATCTAGGAGATACAAATGACAAATATGTTTATAAAAAAAATGAGCTCTGAACTGATGACACTGACTTGTGCTCTATTATTACTTGCTTCACAATCCCACGTAAGAAGATTACTGTCTATTTTGGCACTATGTATAACAAGAGTATACAGCACATAACCAAAGGGTTGTGCTAAAAGACTGCCTCGTATCATCACTCCCACACATGTATTCTTCGAGGCAGATCTCCCACACCACAAAACAGCTAGCTGTCAGTTCCCTGAGACCCGCACTGCTTTGTTGCTCAAGAAAATGGGAGGAGGGGGGAGCAAAAAAGTCAGTGAGTCTTTTTCCTTTAATTTAACAGGAGTGCAACACAGCCTAAATTAAGGGCAGAATTGCTGTATTATTTTGCAGTCCTCTGCAAACAAAAATAACCATCCTGCACCTCATGCTCCATATCCTGCCTCAGTACCAAAGCAGCAGAAAGCAATCCTAAGAGCAGCCAGGGGCTGTGGCACAGTCACAAGGGTCATACTACCATCTCTTCTGATGCCATGCTACTAATTCTTCTAATATCTCTGGACAGGCCACGCAAACTGGGATTAATCCAGTTCTAGAAGAGTTGCTTAGCCCAGCAACCATACTTTGGAGAATTTTTTATGTTCAGACCACAAAGCAACTTATCTGAGCATCTTACTAGAGCAGACATGGGAATTTCGCCACATTCCTAATATACTACACCATTTTTTTCCTGTCAGGCACAATTCAAACAAAAAGCAGCTGGCTCGTAGTATAGGGTGTCTGTGTGCTAATATAAACCTCACGGCTATCAAACCCTTCTACCATGACCATTCAGCAGTCCTCCCACTGTCTGTGCCAGCTACATCTCCTCCTCCTACGGGAAGCTGGTCAGCTCTGACCCAACTGTTGGCAAAAGATTTCGGTGTGCTGACTTGGGCAAACAGCGAACTGTTATTTCTCACATACCGAGAGAATGTCGCCTGGAACTGTGGCATTTCTTCCATCACGCTTTCTTCAGCCTCTGTAACACTCAAGATATTTATGAAAACAGACAATACAACTCTGAGAACTAAAACATGGGGTTTTCCCGAAAGCACTGCACTACACTGGACCACAGTGTGCTCTTCTTTTTGTAGGATTTATGTTTGGAGTGTGGGGGTGCAGAGAAGGACGAAGAGAGAAGTAGGGATGAAGGGAACTTAATTACAGATCTATCTGATCATAGACAGTTCATTTTTACCTTATCCAAATACTCAGTTTTCCGCTTAAAATGTAGTTAGCTGCTCTAACTACATCGGTGTGGGAACTCTTCAAATTACATTAGTTTACACATTCTTTTTTTTCCTCTGGTAAACTGAGTCTCCAACCCTTACATTAGGCTGAAAAGGCACAAATACACCCAAACCTTCTGACTCAACAGGCGTAAAAGCTTTTTAAACTCCTTTCTTACTAGCTGGCTGGGCAAATACTAGTCAATCACGTACATCTCCTATCTCATATACGGCTGATCTTCTTTTAACTGTCTCAAACACATGGATGCACTTGCCTTATCCAGTTTTGTTTTGTTTTGGTACTCAAGGTGAAGTACCTCCCTACTTGCTGTGTCCTGCTTGCTTGAGTGTTCAAAGCTGGAGCAATTACCCATAAAACTCAGTAAAAACAAAAAATATCCAAATCTAAGCAAAAATCAATTGCTAACACATATCAGCCATAAAAAAAAAGAGCAAATGCTAATGATGAAAGGCCTTTTTTTTGAATTTCTACTTAGGCTCAGGTGCAGAGGTACTCCCAAATGCAGAGGGTACTCTTCCAGACATACTCATCTTCCTTCTCCTGGAGCTCCTGGAGGAGCCATGGAAGCAAACATAGGGCTGTTAGTGCCTACTTGCAACTAATTCCCTTTGCTTCTGCAGCAAAGGAATGCACACTGGCCAGCTGTAGCTGTGCCACTATAATCACGGCCCCATGAAAATACTCACTCACTGAGGCCAACACAGAGCTTCCAGATGATCCAGAGACGGCAATTGCTACCTGGGAACTCTTACTTAGAGCAGAGCTCTTCCTTCAAGCCTCAATTCGCTCCTCAGCTCTGCCTTTGAGAAATGATTTACGTCGTGGCATTACATTACAGCGATGAAGGGCTGGGTTCAGAGCACTTTTTATTCTTGGTGTGTAACAGGACCAATGTTCCTCCAATTACAAAACAAATGGGGATAACAAAATAGCAATCACTTGTTTCAGACCCCAAAAACCCACTTCCTGCCCTCAGTCATGCTATTAACAGAAGAAACTGAATTTTCTGAAATTCCCATTTTAGGTCAATGACGTAACGTTCCAGATGAATGTCTGAATTTGTGTGCATCAGCACTACCACACTACAGAATTAAAACCTCATGTGTTATCTGTATTCCCCCATGAACAAAATTCTCCCCAGAGATACCCTCACTATTTCTGTCACTATACAGCTGTATTAAACCAAGTTGACGCAAATTGCTCATCGGGTTTACGAAAATGAGAATCTGCAATGTTATGTAGTGGTTTTCTGTAATAGGTGATTTTTTCACTTTTTGAAATGGGTTATTGCTGAAGCTATCGGCACTCCAGAAGACTACACTTTCTATTAAGCTTCTTTTTCACTCACTGGAATGAAGTAATAAACAGAAACATAAAAACAGATTAAAAATCAGACAGTGGCAAACTATTTCCTCACCACTTGTTAGATCCCAGCTCCTGAAACATCAGGGGTGGGTGAGCCACGCTCTGCACAGCGGTGCGGAGAGGCACGACAGGCAACAGCAGGACATGCTGGGTTGGGGCTGGGGGAAAGGAAAGTGTGGGTGGAAGCAAAGCTTCCCTCTTCTCGTAATCCTCAAAAGTCCTCGGCCTTGCCACGGGTTTTCTGGGACTCCACAGAAGCAGCATCTCTGGCTTTTCCCACTGCAGCAGAGAAGAGGCACAGACAATCCCACACCACTGGCACTAAACCTTCCCTTCTCCTTCAAAACCTCCCGGTTTCTATTCAGCCAAAAACCCCCATCTAACCAGCAGCCTCAGGGGACTGTGCTCACGAATTTCCCTTATATTTGATCTGCAAGGCTCTGAGCTTACTCCTTTGGGACCTTTGGTGGAAAAGGCAATGTTCTGAGTTGTCTGACACATAGCAAAATCTACCCAGTCATCAGTTCGGCTGAACATAGCAATTTCTCCTCAAGCACAGGGAAGGCTTAACACATAGCAACGTCAGATAATACCTTACAGAGTATTTCCTTCATAGATATATTTTGGACACAAATGAGGCTTGCTTAACACATTCTGTTTGAGTAATTATAGGTCAGCAGCCACAGCAGTGTGCTCACAACTATTTCACTATCTACTCTGCTTTATCTACACAAATGCACTTCTTAAAACGACTCTTGGGGAGGTCCGGTGTTCAGATTTTTATATAAACAGGAACTGAAAAAAAAAAAAAAAAAAAAGAAGTGGGAACCTAGGTGTGATTCAGAGCACATGACGCCAGGAGCACCCTGGCACCTCCAAGTGCCTGCATGAGACCTGGAGGAAAACACTGGGAGCAGAACTGCGAAAAACACTGTGGTAAACTACAACAGCAAGCATTGGGCTAGCAAAGCATCTATCAGAAGACATGCTTAGATAATACATGGATTGTCCGAAATATTCTGACTCCAGAGAAGAGTTTAATGAATCCAGAAAGTAAGGATAAAACCACAGAAGAATCCATACAGGATCTACTTTTTATCAGTCAGAAGAAATTCATTGAAAACAGACACATAAATATAGGATGTATTATAAATATATCCATAAATATAGGATATATAGATATACATATACATACATACATAAATATATGATATATATTTTGTTGCTAACTCACAAAAGCTGACTAAATTCAAATGAGTGGAGAAGTGGTAGCTCGTTTCAGAGCACCACTGGATTTTAAGAAAATACATGCTGAGGCTCTCGAAGCTTTCACTCTCCTCCTGTAAGCACCGATGCTCACAGGAGCGGAGGCAACTGTCAGACTGAGGTCCTGCTGTGCATGCTGCAATGTGAAGGAAGTGTTAAAATCAATACGGGTGTGGGAAGAAAATAGGAGCAACCAAAAAAATCCCAGCAAGATAATGAAAAGAAAGCAAGCTGCTACAAAAGAACCTGCACTGAAAATGGAGAGGAGACTCAGAGGAGCAGCAGAGGAGTGCGCAACCAGTGCTGTTCTACAGGTACTTCACATCATACAGTTTGTGTTTATTGTCTTACAATAATTTGCACACCAGCTTTTTCAAGTTACGGGTAAAAATATACACTTTTTTTTTCTCCTTATGCCAAGTAAGCTATTCACCTATGTGAGAATCAGTGCCTCCCGATTAGACCATCAGCTGTGAGTGCAGCACAATGCAGCACTTGAGTTTCTCTGCTCACACATCCCAGTTTCTCAAGCAAGAACAAACTGGCTGTGCAGAAGAGAAGGCCGTAGGAAAGAGAAGAGGAAAGACCCAGGTCTGTGAGCTCTCCCGGTAGCACTGCGCATGAATTTCTGGCCCCATGACAGCACAACAGATGTACAAACTCCCAACTGCTCTGTCCTGATCAGAGACAAAGCAGGACGTAGCCCTTATCTCTCTGTGCTGTAGTACCCTGACATATTCTTTCCCACCATGGGAAATGTCCTTTTTTTTTTTTTATTTTTATTTTCCTGGGCACTTGGAAGGAGCTGGGGTACAGATCTGGCTGACTTAAGTGACAACCTCCATGACACTTCAGCCCACTCCAAGCATCCCCTGTGGCTGCTGATGGGTTTGCAGAGGCACCCTTGGACTGGGAACTGAAACTTTGACAACTCTGGGGATAATTCACAGAGAGGAAGGCCACCGGCTTGCTCTGTCCTCACACAGCAGTCCACCTGGGTCTTTCCTTTTCCCTTTCCACTTCTCAATTGTTTTCAAAAGAAATATAAAAAGCATGTAAAAAGAACAAAGACCAAAACTGAGCTCATGCCTCCCACATTTAATAAAGGCTTTAAGAATATTACCAGGATGAAAAAGACCCAAAACAGGTTAAAAAAGAAAGGGTGAGACTAAAGAAAGATTCTCATACGATTGAGTTACTTTTCTGCCCTTTTAAAACCCATGGACAAAATCCACTCACCAGTTTTAAAAATCCCAATTAAAACTTTTAGATGCTGGCAGGTCGAGCCCAGTTTACACACCTACCTGTGTTCTCTGCACAGAAAGCTATTTATTTATCTTTGAGTGAGGGTAGGGAGAAAGCCCATCTGCACACCTAAACGACACACTCCTCTCCTTTGACTGCAGAAGCACTTTCATGACTTATACCTACATAAATTAAGCCTGGACAGGTGAGGAGGCCACTTCATGAGCGCTAAGGGAAGCTCAGAAAGCACAAAGCATCCTCAGCCATCTACACTCCAACCCACCTGCAGCAGCAGTGGTTACGTGAACTCCTTACAAAATAGGCAGGGTACTGAGCTAAAGTTTCCAGCTCCGGGGTAACTAGACACTGGATCCCGAGTCTCCAGTCCCTGGGAGAAGGTACAGACAAGCTGTTACTCAAAGGCTGCTTTCATGTCTAGCTTTCCGAGATCCTCTGGGGAACTCTGCAAGTCCAGACATTTGTCTGCTGAAATCTGGATGGCGGCAGAGGCTCTCCTGGGAGGAAAGAGCTGCTCTCCAAGAAAACAGCATTCCCGAGCGTGAGCGGGAGAAAAGGGCACTTTCAGACCCAGAAGGCTGACATGTGCCAAGCGCTAAACAAGAACAATGATTGGGACCGAGACCCCACTGAACTTCAGACTCCTGGGTCCCATCTGATTTTGTTATCTAATATAAAGGGGAACAGGCTATCAGGGAAGTATATATGTATATAAAAGCCTCTTCTTGCTCCTAAGAAGGGCAAACCTCATTTTGCCAGTTACTGCCAGTGACGCTTTGTCAATAGAGCTGCTTGTGAATGATGACACGGCTAATGGCAGGGACATGAGGGGAGAGATGCAGGAAGCATCCCTTAGGGACACGACCCTGACCACGCAAGTGAAGGTGTACCACTCGCAACATCAAACCCTGCAGGCAGAAAACTTCAGAGGACAGGCTGCACCCACCCTTCGCTGAACTTATTACACACACACAATGCTCAGAACCCCTCCTCTCAATGCCTTAAAAAAATGATAGAGGATTACACTATGAAAAAAAATTAGCAGTCCACCTGGGAGCAGGAGACTAAAGCAGAAAAGTAGAATTTGCCTTTCTATTGCCATTCCCTTAGCTGTAGAACAGGGCAATAAAACTGCACAATGGTACTTTAAATAATCATTAGGAACAATGCCTGCTGCCTGATCAGCGTTTCGACATACAAGCGGTTACAGGAATGCCCAAGAAGCACAGTACAGCATAATCCGTATGCACAAAGAGACCTGCAGCTGCTTCACCTGCATCCCAAGACGCTAAGGCCAGCCAGGAGCACACTGCTCTCGGGGTGCAGCCAGCTCTGCCCAGCTGCTGCACGAAGCAAGCAAGCACACGTCTGTACAAAGGGCTGCTGATGGGCCAGCTCCTCGTGTCAGCCGATGGATAAACCAAGACGCAGCTTCCACTCAGATAAACTAATCCTGTATTTGAGGAATAGCCTGAGCACACTGCTCTTTTAAATAGGAAATAGAGCAAGCAGTAAAAAATGCTCGTGAGGTTTTTTGCCAGTTTCAGCTTTGATGCCTTTTTGCTAATGTTAGAAACAGCAGCCCACAAATGATCCTCCTGAAAACAAAGCCAGAGTCCAAATATTTTGGAAACCAGTGTAAATATTTATTCTTCTTCCACGTTAGGAAAGGATTTTACTCCCCTGGCTCCTATGCCATTATCTGTACCAACCCTATTTACACACATTTATCCAATTTTTCTCCTATGCTCTAATAAAAGTTTTATCTTTGCATTTTGTAATTACTGTTTGTTCCCAAAATTACAGAAAGCCTGCCTTAAATTAAACTTCCTTAGGCCATTTTCTAATATCCCATCATCACCAGCCTACATCATGCTGGAATATGAGAATAAATCATCCCTAGCACAACAATTAATTCATCCACAAGTCTTTTCTGGGGTACTGGTGAAAGTCAAATATTCCTCAATGCTGAAATGTTCTCATTAACACAGTATTTCTGTAAAACTAATATCATCTTCTTATGCATGAATTTTCAAATGAAATTCCTTTGTTATTACAACATCCACTTGCAAATTACACAAAATATTTAAAAATTATTCAGGCACTATAATGCCACTAATAAACGTTCCTTTTCCAAGTGCTACAGCTAATTTCAGAAACAGCTCCTATAATTCAAGATACAATCACAAGGTAAACTCATAGTCAAGGCAAACTTCTGGAGCTCTACAAAAACACGCTGTGCCTAAGTTTTAGAATTTGATGAGTAGCAGAAACACCATCAGGAGTACAAAAACAGACTTGCAAAGTCCAGCCTGATTCCAAATGAAATGGGAGGGTTTTCACCCTGATGTAATTACAATAACCTGCACACCTTACGGCCAAGCACAGAAGGGAAAGACTTTAACAGCAGACAAAGACAACTTAGCAATTGCCCAGTTTTTACAGAAAGCGTGTAACTTCCATTTCGGATTATCTGCGATTAACGGAGCCGGTTCTTGTATTTCCTAGGCACCTGTTACAACCCTGACTTGTTCCCAAGTCTGATGTCATGCATTTTCTCAAAGTCAGCGTTGTGGCATCAAAGCACCGCCAGGGCCGGGGGGCAGGAGGACCCTGAGCTGTGCCTTCACAAGGAAGAAACATCCCACAGAAGGGTGAGCTTGCACATTGCTATGCAGGCGGCCCAAACACACATCCCTGCTTGGCACCTTTCTCCTACTAAAAACGACATACCACCTTGTAAACTGGCGCGGTGCCACCCCGACAGATGGACTTATGTGTAGGCAGCCAAGAGACTATGTATAAGCATCAAATATGTTTTTTCTGAGAGCAGGACTTCCAGCCAGGAATGTTAAAACAGCTGTCCACATTGAGCTTGCATGCCTACACTTAAGAGGATATGCTATTGCCACTCGAGCCCTGAGTTGGATTAAGTTGGAAAATAAATAAAATAGCTTCCACAGCCGCATAAGGTGAGTTTTTGCAGAATCAGGATTAGTGATACCGAGGGGGCTTTAGCACCCTGCAATTAGTGGGCAAACTTAAGCTGAAGAGCTCTCAAGTTGTGCAGCTCTATGGAGCTTTTACAACATGCACTCTTCTAAACTTTTCCCATTTGAACACATATTGATGTTACTTCTCCTACGAAGAAAACACAGCATGCAACACAAGCTTGATTACGAACACGCTAGTGACTTTCCACCCTGTGTTAGAGGATGCTTCTATTTTGAAATTAACTCATCTTCACTGAGATGTGTTCTCTTGTCGATGGGATCTGTTTCACCAGGCTTTCTTTTTTTTTTCAAAACCTCTGAACAGCCCAGTCCAAGACTTTTTGTTAGCTCACGGCTGCATGCACACATGCATTTTACATTTTGACACCATTTGCATAACTTGCCCCAGTAATAAAACCACACTGCCTTGAGAAACGAGCATTGCACAATGCAGGATGTGTGCAGGCTGGCCCGACGAGCCATGCCCTCACCACCTGTATCCCATCCCAGTGCCCAGCTGGATGTGAGACATTCCAGACCTCCGAGGAGCTCCAAAACCCAGGTTTGCTCACATCAACACGTCACACGATGCTCTTTTTCTTTTTTTCCACAGAACTCAGATTTTATTCCTACCCCTGAAAAAGTCTTTGACCTAGGTCTAAAGAGAGGAAAATATTCAAACCCGGACTAGTGAAGTTTCTTCAAAATCTCACACTGTATAAAAACAGATAATACCACAATTTCCAGTGGCAAGCAACATTGACAGAAAGCAATAATATATCTTACTCCATTTCCAAAATGTGCTTTGTGTTCATTGTAATTCTTTTTCCCTGTGGACACTATCAGATGGCTGCATAAAATTTGCATTTATTCCTCAGATGGTATCTCATCTTCACTGCTCTGAATCGCTACATACGAACATCAAATCTGCGAGGGTATTCCCAGTATAGATCAAAGCTGAATTCACTGTGAGCTCCAGGGTCACACAGAGTCTTCCAACAGCTGCTGGTGTCCTTTACCTTTGTTAACTTTAAGGCAGATCTTTGCAGTAATTAAGTTATCCGAGTCACTTTGTTACGATTTCCTGAGGTAGGAGCACTTCCATGGCAAGCATTGCTTCTCCCGCAGTGAGGACTTCCAAACAAACGCCGACCTTGCTTCCCCCTTGGGCAAGGGCTTTCTTCCACCTCTCACACCGTTCCTCTCTTTTGCCCTTCATGTCTCGCCTGCAGCTATTCCCTCTTTTTCTTCCCTGTTTCTGAGGACTGTATGAAATCATCTACCGCAGAAAGTTTCAGCCCCCTCTCTACTTCTCCAAAATACAGTTAGGAACCTCAACAAGAAGATTCTTTGCTTTTCTGTACCACCGATAGAGCTGATTTCAGGTTAATAGAAATTTCCATATCAGTTAACCTTTCTCAAAGGTTGGGGAGAGAGGGAAAATGCTTTATCAAATAATTCACATCAGCAATGCTGTGAAAACAGTAGAAAAACCACAGACAATCCCCATCTTTCCTTCTAAAGCCCAACAATGCCCAAGGCTTTCTCACGACACTGCACTTAGAACTGGCTTTAAAATGGTTCAGGGAGCAGCCAAATTGCTGAAGAACAGGTCAAAAGGAATAAAAAATACAGATCTAGATCATTACTTCCGCTTAACAAAGTAATTACACACACACAGTGTGTATTCCTTTTGTGACAGTCTATTTTACACGGAATGATTATCTCCAAGGTTATCATAACGATGTAGCAGATTAAACTGAAAATGGGAGTGCTGAGCATCCACAACCATTTCACAGCCCTCCCGGCACCATAAGTGCCTCCCTTTATTTGAAACTTATTTGAAGGAGTGAGATTTATTTCTCAGAGAATCATGTAAGATACTAAGAGAATTCAGAGAACAATCTTCCCTCGCATTACACTTACTATCAAAAATTTATGGTGATTTCCAAACTCCAAAAAAGTTTAGTACCAAGTTACTCAAGAAACTCCTTTCTCTCATCATAGGAACAACTATCAAGAAGACTATCTGTACCTGCCAAAAGCCAGGTGCTAGATATTAACGGTATATAAAACTGTGGTTTTGTGGTGTTCTTTGAGCTCCTGTAAGTGAGCTCTTAACCCTGAAGGTTTTCACTTAATGTTTTATCAAAGTTGGTTTTTTTAACTCATTCTGAGTTCCCAGCTGATTTACTGACGCCTGCCAAAATTCAGCGCTTATTAAATAAATTCTGGGAAAGTAAAACAAAACTTGTAAAAATCTGTCAAAGCACTAATAAAGCACTAACATTATAGATACTTTAGGCTACAGGCAGGCTGACCAAATTTTGGAAATATATTGGTTCTGTATTAGCAAAAAGAAGCCCTTGAAGGGGAACGGCTAACTTTAACGCTGCTTGCCGAAGAAGTCACCTGCTCAAGTCAAGTGCTGAAAAGCGTTAGAGAGGACGACCTTCTCTGATGTCCTGCTACGCATGCAGCAGGGTGTGAGTGCAGCCACTTTTACACATGCTGCCTTGGCTTCACCTGTTACTGCTGTTCACCGTCCCACGAGAAAGGGGGGGAGGCAAATTTTAAAGTAGGAAAGCACGGCAATTTTACCTCAAAAGTTTACTTTAGAAGGAAAACTTAGCACAGGTGTTGTTCAGAAGGTACAGCGCCTCAGAGACCTGGGGTTCAGCCTTTCAACACGGATGCCTTACCTAGGTAAAGCGAGGCGTTTTCTTTCTTGACATTGTCATCCAAGTAGGTTGGTCCCAAGGTATAGATGGGTGTCGAGCCCATGCCAATGAGGATTTGGGCACAAATGAATAAAGCTACATAGAGGGAGTGATCGTTGCCGCCGGAGTCCTTGACGCAGGCCGGCGAGTCCCACTGCTCTTTGGCGGTGCCATTGCCGGTCACGCACAAGCCCTCGTTACTGACGGAGGAGTTCAGTTCCTGGATCTGGTACGGCGGGGAGATGAAGTGAGGTAGGGAGAAGAGCGCGGCCCCCAGCGCGATGAAGAACCCCCCTACGGCCAGCCAGAGCGGCCTCCGCCCGCGCCCCCCGAAGTAGCTGATGAACACCACCACCACCAGGCTCCCGATGTCGAAGCAGCTGACCAGCAGCCCCGACTCCGAGCTCTTCAGGCTGTATCTCCGCTCGATGGTGGTGATGACGCTGCTCAGGTAGCCGGACACCATGAGGGACTGGATGAAGGTCAGGAAGCACATGCACACCAAGAAGAACCGCGAGTCCGCCAGCACTGCCCGCAGGCACGCTCTGCCCGGCGGCCCCGCCAGCAACAGCGGCGGCGGAGGGGGGGCTCCGGGGGGCACCCCCCGGCCCGGCACCACCGCCTCCGTCCTGCGGGGCAGGCTCCCGACGGCGGCTGCTGCCGGGGGCCGGGCAGCCCCGGGTCCCTCGCCCTGGGCAGGAGCCGCCGAGGCGGCGTGGCCCGGGGGGACTCCGCCGCCGCCGCCGCCGCCGCCCCCGGCCGCCAGGGGGGAGCCGAGCACGGGCAGGCTGCGGCACCGCGCACCCGCCTCCGGCCGCTCCGCCCCGGGGCTCCGCGGCGCCGGGCTGCCCGCCGAGGCCATGCTGCGACCGGCGGCGGCCTCAGAGCGGCCCGCTCGGCTCCATCGGCGCCGTGCGCCCGGCGCGCTGAGGGGCCCGGCGGGCGTGCAGCATAGCGCGGAGGGAGGAGGAGGAGGAGAAGGAGGAGGAGGAGGAGGGAGGGGACGGGGGTGGCCCTAGCCGCGGCCGCCGGCCGCCCCGCCGCACGTGTCCGATGCCGGAGGCTCCTGCGGCTCCGTCCTGCCGCCGTGTCGCTCGAGGGGCCGCGGGCCCGCCGGGGAGCCCCCGCTGCCGGCGGCTGCCGCCCCCCAGCGCCGCTCCGCAGCCCTCATCCTCGCTCCTCGCCGCCGGTGACACAGCTCCGGGGAGGGGGGCGGCCGCCGACCTGCGGGACGGAGAGCGGGAGGTCAGCGGCGCCCGTCCCAGCGCGCCCGCCCCGCTCCCTCCCTCCTTCCCCCGCCGCCCCTCGGGGCAGAGGTGGCCGCGCCGAGCTTCTCCTCCTCGGGGCTAAAAATAACGGCGCCGGCGTAAATCGGGAGGACGGGAGGGGAACAAAGCCCGGGCGGCAGCGGGGCCGGGGCCGGCAGCTCCAACGTGCCCCGCCGGCACGGCTCGCAGGGGGTCCCCCGACACACGGCGCCGTGCCACGAAACGCGCCTTCTGCCTGCCTCCTTTGTCCGCTTTTGTCTCCCTGCAGCAGCTCGGTGCAGCCGAGAGGAGGGCGGGCGGGGGAGGCAGCGGCAGCCCCGGCGACGAGACACACACACACACACACCCCGGTGCATCGGGGCACGGGGCAGGGATGCGGACAAGGACGGGGACATGGAGCCGGGGGGTTTCCTCACCGGGGGGGGGGGTCCCTCTTCGGGGTGGGTCCCTCCCCGGAGGGGGGTCCCTTCCCCGGCAGCCGCGGAGGGGGAAGACGGGGCTTTACTCACCGTGCCTGCGGCGCAGCCCGGGGCCGAGCCGGCAGCCAGCCGGGCCCTGCGCCCCCTCGGTGGCTGTCACCTCCCGCCGGGCTCTCCCCGGCCCCCCCCCCCCCCCCCCCGCCTTCCCCGGGCAGCGCAGGCGCGGCCGCGGCCCGGCCGGGGAGAGCGGAGCGGCGGCTCGGGGATTGCCAGAGGCGAGGGGAGCTGGAGCTGGAGGAGTTGCAGGAGTTTTCAGAGCCTCCCCCCCCGGGCGCCTCTCCTCTGGAGCCGCCGGGGGCAACAACTTCGTGCTTGTCCCCGAGAAGTCGGCGGGGCGCGGGTGCCTCTGGCAGCCCCCAGAGGCGCCCCGCTGCACCGTGCTGTGGGCAAGGCGGTGAAAGGCTCGGGAGGTGATACCTCAAGTGCAGCATCTGTTGGAAAGTGAGAACCAACGACAAAGGCGTTCTTTAGGGAAAACAGAAATCCAGGCGGCCTGGTGGCCCGTTCTGTGCAGGGGCTTGTCTCCAAGCAGAGCCACGTCCTAAAGTGGGAAACACACACACAACCTGGAAAAAAAAGAAAAGGAAAAAAAAAGTAGTTTGGAGAGTTCGTCTTCATCCCCTTCTCTCAGTTGGCATGATATCTTGACTCACACTGCTTTATTTTCCGCCAGCTCTCTCTGTTTTTAAAGCTCTTCTAGATAGTCCTGCAAATCATTACATTTGTTGTGGACTGACAGAGAGTGACCTGACAAGGCATTCCTCTTTTTGACCTAAGCTTTACCATAAACTAATCCTAAAGAATGCACCAGAATAATACACTATCCTATGCATTTCTGAATAGATCATATCCAGTGCTTTTCCAGCAGGTTGGAGGATTCAGTTTGGATTTGGGTCCCCTCCATTAAAAAAGGCAGTGTCTGAGATTCAGTCACTGAGTATAAGTCACTACATTTGGTAGCTTATGTATAATCTTGATCAGTAAGATCATAAGATACCATCCTCTATTTTAAGTTTATGCTTGACATCTGTTTGACTCAGCCAGGTCAAACTCAACACAGCCAAAGCACTTTTTCTTTCCAGGCTTTCACCAGGTTTCTCCTGTTGGTGAGGCGCCTTGAGTTCAGTGGTAGTTTGGTGGGGTTGCTTAGTTCAGTGGTGAGAGAGGGAAAAGAGGAAGGAAAGATAGCCCAGTTCAATAAGAGCGAGCTCTTGCTTCATCTCAGCCATCTCACTGAGCCATCCCTGAGAACAGACGTAATCCAGCTGGTAGTAACCTATTCAGCTGGAAGTAACCTCTTAGACTTCAGTAACTCAGTCATATTTAACTAGTATATGAACCAGTACCTAGCTTGTAAGCCTTCTGGATCATATATTTACACCTTAGCTTTGGGATCTTGTTCTACCGCCAGGATTCCCAGCCATTACTGTATACAAACAATACTTTTCGTGAGATCACAGAACAGCTGTAGATATTGCAAAAGTGTTATCCAACCCCATGGAAAAATATAAGGGGATAGGAAGCATTTCCAGCCTTCACAGCTGCTGCAAACAGTATAGCCTGCAAGCAGGTACAACTTCAATTCTTTCTGCAGCAGCAAACCTATCAAGAGAGAAAATTATCCTTCGAATAAGATGGTGTTTGTTTTAGGAAGCTACTCCAGCTAACTACAGCTGCCAAAAGGCCAGACTTACCTGCTTTCTTTTGGCTCTGAATACTTAAATAATACGTTAGCTGAGCAAAGAGAGCATTTGTAGTCTGCAGTGGATATGAACATCCAGCACCAAGTGATGAAAGGGAAATCAATATTACTGTCTTCACTAGGAGAGGCTTTGACAAGGTGATTACAGAAGGTGCGGTAATGGTCCCCAAGTTCACAATAAGATATAAATGTATAAGACATTCTGCAGAATTTCTGCTTTTAAAGTTTCACCTCAGTAAATTTACAATGCACAATCTCCCTCAAGCATACAGTAATCAGTTGGTGTTACAAACCAGTTGTTTATGGCTACAACTGGAAAATAATACAGTTTCCATTTTGTTAGGTTAAGGCATGGGCTGACACAACAAAAGATCACACTTCATGGTTGTGATGGATTTGGGGGTTCACGTGTTTTTGCTAGTACAGGGAACTGCTGATGCCCAATGAGGTGCTTCAGCCTGATCAGTTCCAGGCCATGAAAGGGGGGAAGACCTCAGCTGTAGGGTGGTGTGAGTCGATGGCTCTGCTTTTCCTTCAGAATTTCACATTTTCAACCAGGTTTTCCACTCAACACTATGCCACAAATGCAATAAATTGGCTTATCTTCCTTCCCCTTTTCCCTAACACCACTGCCATTTTGGGGCAACATCTGCTCTTCGTTCCCAGCCCACTATTAATAAAGCAATAAGCAAAACAGGATGTGCATTAGGAGGCTAATGGGCTTTGGGTCCTCCTGGAGTGTGAGCACTGGGAAGCATAAAGCGAAAGGACAAGTAACTTCATTCCTCGGGGATCCTCACCGAGCCAGTGTCCTAATGAGCTCCTGAGGGCAGCTCACAGCTCCAAGAGAGCAGCTCGTTATTTTTATTTGGGACATCAGAGAGAGCATTTGTAGCAGCAGACTCTAAACTAAAGAGCTCATTTAGTACAAGAAATGAGCTTAACCACACTCAGATCACTGCTCAGATAAATCCACTTTAACTTTTATCAGTCTCCAAAGCCAGCTACAGGTTCGTGATGGAAAATAAGAAACTGTGAATGCAAGGGAGATGCAAAGTAATAGAGGAATGGAAGAAAACTGGAAGGGCCGTCTAAAGACTAATGGTTAAGCTTAGGGGTGATGGCTATCGGCATTAACACTGCACATATCAGGTCAGGTAATGAGCTGGGCTTGTATGAGTCCCAGTGGCCCCGCCAGAAGCTGCAGGTGACAAGGCTGCCTGCAGAGGTAGCTCAGGGAAGGCTCTCACACGTCTTGCCTTGTGCAGGGCTGGGGCAGGCACTTTGGCTGTAAGCACAGACTTCCCCTTGAGTGCCTAATACCAGTGCAGAGCCCATGCCGCCTATGGTAGCCATAGTAATGGCTCTGTAGGGCTTACTGTTTTACACAGATGCAAAGTCTGAGGAGGTAAGCAATAGTGAATCTACTTGAGATAATTTTATCAGCTGCATTCGGAATTAGACCTTCCTTCCCAAAGCAAAAGCCCAGTGTATAAGTATGTTTGAAAAAGCTACTCAAGCATCCTGAAAGTGGGACTATCAATCATTTAAGTCTATGTCCTATGCAAGCACACACAGAAAAACTCTTTTATTTTGAAAATAAATTCAAATGTAAAAAGCCTCCGAGTTTTTTTAGACATAAGGAGCATAAAGAATAAAATAAACATATTAATATAATTCTTAAATTATTAATATAATTTAATTATTATTTAAAAAAAAAAAAAAAGCTAGAAGGGATTGTGTAGAAGAAACAAGGAGAAACTAAGCACATTGTGTTTTTCTACATGCCGTTAACCTCTGGAGATCATATTGATAAATGATAAGTGACAAACAAGGAGAGAAGGGCTCTAATTCCCAGTGTTGCAACACTGACTGCGAAGTCTGACTGTGCTAGGAATTTGTACAGTGGGACAGAGAGAAGGGGCAGGGGGATGCAGAAAGCTTTCAGAGTAAGGAAAGGGCCTTTGTAACAGTGGTCTCTCAGGTCTGAGGAGACCTGCACCGGGGAGAGGAGATGACTTTCCTCAGACGTCTTCCCTCTGCTTGGGGCCGGGAAGGAGCCCGCACTCGGGCAGGCAGCACGCCGAGGCTGTGGGCAGCTCCAAGTCACAGCTCATCCTGTGGTGCAGTGCTGCTCTAGCCCTGAGTGAGGAATATCTAAAGGCACACAATCCACCAGCAGACCACCAAAGATTATATTTTCCCCACTCATTTACAAGTAAGATAAACCACATTATTAAACACCAGTATACTTTGATAGAAATATACACGGGGCTGTGGTAGCCGAGCACTAATAAAATGAGCTATGGTGTATGCCTTGAAAGTAAAGGCACATTTAGTGCTTAGAATTATTTCCTAAAAAGACCTAAACCTCTGATTTTAAGCTTTTTTTTTTTTTTTTTTTTTTTTTCCCCTACTGCCACAGCAGTATCAGACATCAAAGAGGCATGAGATACATGATATAAACAGGAGAGGAAGATGGGAGTTATGCTGTGCCTTTCTATGCTATTTCACTCTTTATGTTCACATTTTTCCCAAAAGTCCCGGTTACTCTACTACATTCTGCTTTTAAAAGGGTACAAACATTGGTCTGAAACCGTGGAAACATTGTTTGAACCCAGGATCAAAGCCAGGAACAAAGACTGAAGCACATTTTCCTCTCACTCTCATTCACAGAGATCTTGCCTCTCAGCATCTGCTGCTTTATTTCAATGTCACCTTTCAGCAGCCTCTTGGCAAGAATCCTGTATTCATGTATAAGCTAATGTATTTATACTCAGTTAATATATACATTATGACCTTAACCATCCTTAAACATTATTCCCCTTTCTACACTTACATGCCTTTAAGTGTACTGGTTTTAAATGTTAAGTGACAAAGTCAAAATACTTCAAAACAAAAGTTTGAATCCATTTGAATTCTTTGCCCATATCCTAATTCAAAATTCCGTATTAAAATAGAACATTTTCTCATTGTTTTTGTCTCCCACCTGATCACTAGCTTCTCTCAGGGGAATTGTACTGGCAAACCCACACAATATCAGCACCACAATAGAAGAAACATGGAAGAACGCCACTAAGTAAAAATATCCTCTCCAAAAGTCAGTACATAAAAGTCAGGAACATAAAAATGTCTGGGAACTACTGTGTCAACATCCCCTGCTCCTTGTTACCACAACATGACATGCCAGCCTTTTAGTCTGCTGTGGGCCACGGCACTCCTTGACCACAAACATCGCCAACTGCAGAGCTCATCTTGTAAAAAACTGAGGGGTTTTAGAGCAAATGACCAAAAAGCCACAAAATCTATAATGCGCCATTAAACAGAGAGCAAGAAAGAAATCGATTCCATTGCCAACATCTAAGTTAATCCACAGTGTGTTTACAAGTACATCTAATGCATCTTTGTGGACCATGCTGGTTTCTGAGTTGTTTCTCCAAGGTGTGATCCCAGCCAGTCACCTCAGCAGTGAGTCAGGAATATGCCACCTGGAGTCAGCATCTGTGCCTCGACACCAAGGGAAATAGCATTCATCCAGGGAAGGCACGCAGCGTTCAGAACCGATGCCTTTAAAAAAATCATGAACAAGTTGAATTTCTGAGTAGCAATAAAGGAATTGGACACTGATGAATACAGAAAAAGGTAGCAAAAATAAGAATAACACAAGACTTGTTGGAAGGAGTGATGAGAATAGGCTCATATGAAATGCATTACCATCTAGAATGGGATTTAATATCATCGGCTCAGTAAATTTGAGAATATTAAAAATGTTCTTCAGCTGCCAGTACAGAAGTTAGTTTCCTCCCCTTTTAGTAGACCTGAAAAGGGAGAAAACTGCTGAAACAGGGAAACTTATAGCCTGAGATAAATCCATAAGACTTTTACTCCCTACATCTGGAATGACAAAGCCGGTTCAAAGCCCTGGGGCAACTGTACATCTCCTGCACTTAAAACAAATTCTCTGCTTAGAATATGAAAACCAGAAAAGTATGTAGTGGGCTATTGACAGTTATTGGTCTGAAGCGATACAGCATAAGAAGCAGAGATGCAAAAAGTATCCAGGAAAGCATCTGGTAAATATGCACCAATGTTCAAAACGGATTTAGGCCAGATACGTGAGCAGGATTTTGTTGTTTTTATAGGAAGAATATTTTGCCCAGCAGGGCATATTTTACAGCCTTAGGGTCTCTATGCAAATAAAACTTGCAGATCTCTTAGAAGAATGCATGCAAAATTATCCTGAAGTTTTATATTTGTTATTATAAGGCTGAAAAAAGAGCCAAAGGAAATGCTCTAAGAGGAACCATATGCTGAAACATTATTCACCTTTTATCCTTGAAAATATGTTTTCAATGTGGCCACTCTGGAAGCTTATTTCAGAAAGCAGTAGCCTCCTGCAGCTGCTGACCCCAAAAAGCTTTCAGACAAAGCAGCCATGGGGGCTTATATATGAAATCCAATGGGAAATTCAAACTACTGCTGCCTCCCAACCTGTGTTAAAGACCACCCCACTATTTCACTGAGCTCTAATCTCTGTGGCCCAAAATCTCAACTGAGTTATAGGCCGAAGCAGTTCCTCTGGGTTTAGGAAATCCAGGGTTTATGCTGCACTGCCCTGGCAAGGGTGAAAGTAACACAATTTAGAGTTCTTCTTCTGTTCCACATGGCTTCATGTGTAATGAACACTAACTTTAATCTGATACTAAAGGTTGGTTAGGGACTGGGGAAACTTTTTGCACTGGAGCTGAAGTGAGAGAGGGGAAAAGGGGGAAAAGGCAAGCCAGATCTATTTCTGCTCCAGATATTTTCCTGCCCTCAGTCTCCTACTGCAGGCTCTCCTGCTGCCTCCAGATGGGATCCAGCAAACTTGTTGCTTTCAAGAAGAAGAGGAACATAACTGTCCCAGTGTTTCAAATAATAATATTCTGTATCACAGAAGCAAATCATCCCGGTGTCGCTCTTCAGCGTAGAGTCACAGATACATGTAAGATACATATTGTCATGATATTTTGGAGAAGGCCTATTCTCATGTTAGTCTTAGTTAGCAGGTTAAATCGTAGCAAGAAGATGGGAGATGTTCATTAGAAATACTGGCTAGGACAGAGTTAGACATTGTCAGAAGAGGAGTTGCAGAGGGGCTGAGGGACCACAGGTCCCTCTTCTGCAAATGCAGTTTCCACTCTGCTGCAGAAGGAGGCTCCGTCTGCTCCCTTTCTCCACTCACACCAGCTGGCATCTGGGTCCTGGCTGGGATATTATGTAAATGTTATTTGGTCTGTTATTTCTGTGACCAGTAATGTAACCTGCAAAAACATTAGGTTCTCAGCTGTATCTGAAGGCTTTCGATCCAAGGGTGCCCCAGAGCACAGTTCAGCTCTGCCAAAGTCATGCACTATAGCCCACTATTTACCCAGATAGATTTTTTTTTCCTTTGGGGGGGGGGAGGGTGGTATGGAAAAAAAAATACTTTATATTAATTCTTGTCTTATTAGTAGAAGTCAGTAGGGATCATTAAGACAAGAGTGCTATGTGATGCTCAAGGACATGCTGCTGAGAGTGACCCCAAGGCTCTCATGGTAAACTAGAAGTCATATATGGCATTGATAGGACTGATATTCCCCTTGCAAGCAGGAGCAAACCTTGAATTTGTGATTGTCTTCGCTACTACTCTGAAACCCTTCTGGTCCACAGGGACAGAGTTTGCATTTATACAAGAAACGCTGCTGCACATTCACTTTTAACATGCATTATTAACCCATGATGAATGGAATTAAATGATTTTACATAGAAAATAGCTCTATGGAATTAATCCTAAATAATTTTAAAAGAAAACCCTGCCAAGAATGATATTCACAAAACAGATATTCACTCAGATGTTTTTAGTCTGTCACTGTTGTCCCTGCAGCTATTATCTTCCCTTTCATGCCATGAGAGTGCTGGATCTGAAATGTCAGAAAACGGGCTTCCCATCCATCACCTAAAGGAAGAGCTGCTCTCAGCACAAGGGCAAAGCAAAGTAGACAAAGCTTCAAGGGCAGTGGTAGCAGGCTTTTTTAAATATTAAAAATCCTATTTAGAAGTACAAGTGTAACTCAACATAGCAAAAGAGACAAGTGGTAAAATCTATTATTACAGATGTGCACCCACACATGCCCACAGGCACACACACACATACACATGGACTACAGTCAAACATTTTATAAATAAAGGGGAAGAGTTGAACAGAAGACTGAAGGAAAGGGTGAGAATTAACGGAGCTGTATAAAACCACTGGAGAAGGCAAACTGAGCTGCAGGAGGCATTTCAGCTCTGGCCTTTTATGGTGCACAGTGCTAGCTAAGTTACTGCCTGGTGGTTAAGCAGAAATGCCTGCTGACATGGGCTGGTTTGTGTTCTGCGAATTAGTAGATATGGGCGGTGGTGGTTTCAAAGAGGGGTTTTTAAGTGTTAGCTATACCCAAGAGATAAAATGCCGGCCAAAGCCAAAGAGTAAAACCCCAGCCCCGTCAAAGTCAATGGTAGCATTTCCATTCTCAGTCACTTATTCTCCAGGCTGTTGCCTCCTGCAAAACATTTTTTGTCTTCTGAGAAACAAAGAACCTACTTGCACCTGAAACCTCCTTGAGAGTGCCTTTGACTCTTTCTCTATGGGATCCTGAATACCTGGAGAAGACATAAGGTTCAGTCTTCTTGAAGACCCCTCCCCAGGTGCAAGGGAGGGAAGCAGCAGGGCTCAGGTCTCTGCTCGCTTGTCTTGCTTTACTGAAGGCAGGTCATTCTGTGAATAAGTTTAAAAGCATGTGCAGTACATGGTAGGGCTCCCAGAGCTTTTTTTCTGCATTCTTACGCAAAGTAAAGAATGAATTTGCTTTAAAAAAAAAGGAAAAAAGGAAAAAAAAAAAGGAAAAAAGGAGAGAAAGAAAGAAAAAGAAAGAAGGAAAGAAGGAAAGAAGGAAAGAAAG